>NW_020455899.1:529351-573978 GCF_003342845.1 Nothoprocta perdicaria | reverse complement strand
GTGACTGGTGTCATCGCCATAACTTTGGCTTCTTTGGTAAGAGAAGGTCTTACATGGCACCAGGCATGATGGCACCAAATGGGGTCCATCTTTCTCAAAGGGGGAAGAGGGCCCTGGGTCAGGAGCTAGCTGGGCTCATCATGAGGGCTTTAAACTAGATTCGAGGGGGGAGGGGRGTATCCGTGGGGTGGCAAATGAGAAGGTGCCTGATGGCCCATCACACCATCCACGGCAATCTAGAGCTGTGGCCTGTGAGGGGTCCTGTAGGACTCTAGAGGCCATAGGGCAAAATAGAAAAACTTCTGTGAGCCCGCACAGTCAGGCTGGAGCTGTCCTGACAAGGAGGAGAGGCACAGTGGGAGCCCCGCTCAAATGCCTCTACATAATCATGATAATATTTCTGTTCCCTTTCCATTTACCATACAAAAGATATTTTGTAATTGTCTGAGTAAATTTGGGTTAAGGTAATTTCTTTATACCCTACAGTTATTTAAAAACATAATTTGTTTCTAAGATTGAGATCTATAATGTTTCTATGCACAGTCCTGCTTAACACAAAATGTGAGTGTCTTGACATGCAATTATTACAGCATTTCACACATTATTTTATAGGTAGTGATTTCTCACATTCGTTCGATTGAAAAATATTCAAAATACCTCTGGCCTTTAAATGCATTGATGTGTTGGGTTTCAGTTTGTTTATTTGTTTGATTTTTTTCCACTGCTCAATGTCTTCAAAGAAAGTCTATTGCATTTTGCTCCTGGCTTTACAGTGTTATAGAATATATATGTTTGAGCTGAAAACTGAAATAGCATGGTTAGGACCTGTTTGTGAGAGTAAGTGCACACAGGTGAAATTTTGAAGTAAAATTTTTCTAACTTTCATGTCATGGTTTCACAAACATAAATAAAAATCATTACATATCATTATGGAATTACTGAAATATATTTACACATCTTAACACTCTATTGTTTACATTCAGTGTTTTCATAGCTGACAGAAGTAGGACTTGTTGTTATTCTGATTTTCTTAATCTCCCCAAGTGATGATTTTGAAAATTTTTGGGTCATCCAAATTTTGGAAAGGAAACAGTGATATTCCAGGGCATACATTTAAGAGAATGAGGGGATATTTCAGGTCTCCCTTTAATGCATTGACCAGAAAACCAATTTCTTTCAAAAAATATTAAACTAAAAGTCTATAGAAGCTAATATTTCCCATGCAGAAAGACACATAACAAAGGCATTTACATTTTGCTGGAAGGAGATAAGAACTAGGACAACCGCTGTGCAAGTAAAAGAGCTAAGCTTTATTCTGATTTCATAAAAATATTGTCCTTAATCTAATAATTTTTGTTATCCTTCAGATAAAGATAGCCCCGCCTGATGGTTCTGTCTGATAATAGATGTTCTCTACATCTGCCT
The DNA here is from genome assembly GCF_003342845.1 of Nothoprocta perdicaria. Taxonomy (NCBI): domain Eukaryota; kingdom Metazoa; phylum Chordata; class Aves; order Tinamiformes; family Tinamidae; genus Nothoprocta; species Nothoprocta perdicaria. The sequence goes on along the minus strand of NW_020455899.1, from coordinate 572,553 downwards.
GCAAATTCTGAACTGAATCATGCTGTAATATTTTGAATAGTACAGATTTTAATTTTTTTTATTTTCACRTTACAGAAAAAGAAGGAAGGGAGGAAGGGAGCAAGGGAGGAAGGGAGGGTCACTTAGAGCATGTGGCACAGGATTGTGTCTAAGCAGGTTTTGCCAGAGGAGACTCGACAACCTCTCTTGGCAACCTGTTACAGTGCTCTGTCACCCTTACTGTTAAGAAATTTTAAAGTTTCAGTCTAAGAAAATTCTAAAGTTCGTGTGGAACTTTTGGTGCTTCTGTTTGTTTTCACCATATTGTCACTAGCCACAATATTCAACTATTTGGGAACAGTCTCACTGAGTGCACTGTTTCATTTGTGTACTTAAAAACATTCACATTCTTAAATAGCTTGCCTAATTAGATATTTTAATTAAAACAAGAGTGTATAGGAATTAGGAAATACTGTCTCAGTTAGCTATAAGAGAGAGTAGTTAGAAATATAGCTCAATAGAAATGTAGTTCATAATATTTAAGGCTATTTCTCCAGTAGATCCATATTGTAATAAATTATATTAAGCAGTTGCACAAGTGCATGCATCCAGTGAAAAGACTTTTTTTTTTTTTTTTTCTTTTTGTGTTTTAAAAGAATGATAGAGGACATAACGATTTGTTGGAATTTCTTTAACCTACATGTATCATGGGCAAATTCCTAAAAGATGTTTTAGCTGCGAATAACTGAATTGTACCATGCCTGAGAAAGCATCGTATAAGGATCCTTTTTCCTTGCCAGAACTGAATGGCATTTATATAGTTCTATGATCTAAAACATCATCTGCATGTCAAACTCCAGTTGTAAATGGATGGAGTGCATTCTGCCAGCATGAGTTGAATAACATCTACTCCATCACAGAGTTTTCTGCTACTTGCAATTCTTTTAGTGTACATTTTTGTTTCATAGATAGTTGAGAAGTCAGAAGTAATTCTAGTGAAACTAGGAATAGTAGAGTCCATCCCTGTCATAAAATGATACTTTCTGATACTGCATAAAGTGACTTTTTTTTTTTTCATATTTATAATTTGTTTTAAAATTTGCTATCTCAAAAGTTAGTGAATTTTGACTGTAGAGGTCCCTATTTTTAGAGTTCCTGCACTATTGTTATCTAATGAATTTAATATTTCCTCTCAAACCAGTCACAATACAGCCAAGTTATCTTTCCATGTTATAGTAACTTTCTGTTAACAGATTTTCTCATTATTGGTAAGTTTCTTGATCTAAAGCCAAAGTCTCAGTAACTTTTTCATCTTTGGTTATATTGGTTATGTTTTGTTCATCTAAGCAAAAATACTAAAATAAAGTCCCAGTTATGATTTTCAGTATACATTGTCCCTTCAGTTGTTCCTTACCTTCCAGAAGAGATACTTAAGAAGAGCCTTATTCTCTTCAAATGCTCTATTTTGGTCTTGATACGTTTTTTAGAACTGTCAAGCCTTCCTTTTACCCTTCATTTGAAAAGAATAAGATTACATTTAGTATTGCATTTAGTACAAAAGATGGTATTTAGTAGATACAGTTCTAGCTTAGCTTTCCATGGAGATCACTGCCTTTTGCATACCCTCACTACTAATCAGAGCTTCAGAAAATATCCCTCTTTTTGTACTATTTGCCCAATAATTAGTTAATAAAATCTCATCAAAGACCTTGAAACCTTACAAGCTGAACTTGTTCTAGCATGTCCAGACTGCATTTTAACAGAATTGACCATATGTTATTTATATTGATGATTTTCACTGACAAACTATTCTAACTTGATAACAGAACTAACAGAACAAGAATTACCTGCATGAAATTATCTTCTTTCTAGTGAATTTCTATTTGATGAGATATATCAAATCAGAAATCACATATCCTTCTCACTGAAACAGTTAACTCTGTCTCAAAGAGCTCACAAATAAGTGTAAATAGATATTTGATGATAGATATTTGATGATAAATATTTGATGCTAAAAATGTAATGATTAAGCCTTCTCTGTCACTACCTGAACAAGACTTCTTCCAGCTCCTCTCTTTCAAATCCATGATAAAGTCCCCTCGTGATGTCATAAACTACTAGAAATGGTAAGTGAAATAGGAAGCAATGAAATTCAACCATGTATCTCTCAGATGGGAACAACTCTACTCCATCTCCAGCCATAGCTCAATATTCTTAAATTCTAAAAATAAGGTAACACATATCTGGAGGATTTTCTGTGGGCTCAGCTTTATAACATGTCAAGAAGAAATAAAATTGCTCAAGGCCTTTGGTGTGAGGAAGCTTTCATCCAAATCTCTGGCAGCAGCACTGCCTTGTAGAGAGCTAAATTCATCCTGGAATTAGAGTCCATTTGAAAATAATAGGAGTCAGTTTAACTTGGGGTCAGCCCTTCTCTCCTTCTCTGTAAAATACACGTACCCATTTCACAAATGACCTTCAGGTCTATGGATCAAAGTAGAGATTTACTCCTGAATTCCCTGAATATGGTTCTGCTTGGCAACTGCTAGTGCACAGTGATAAAAGAGAGTTCAGATGATGAAGTGCATTCCCTGTTTTCGCTAAGGCTTCTACAGTTAGCCTTTCCAGATGATGTAAATATGAGAGCAGGTTTGCTCATGAAAAGTAAGTTTTACTGATGATAATTCAGCAAGAACCTGCTCCCCAAAGGAAATCAATGATATATTGAAGTAAGGACTGGTTCTTATAGCTCAGTAAGAACAAGGTGTTTTATGCATTGTGTGTGTCCTTAAAAAAGAGTTATCCCCTTTGAGAAGAAATGAATTAGGAAAGACATAAGATTCAAGTGAGGAAAAAATAAAATAAAAAYTGTATAGAAATTAAGACAGCCTTTCCGTTTCTTCTTTCTATGTGGAAAATATGTATTTTCTCCTTCACAGTAAATTATTTCTCAATTGAACCATAATTTTCACACTTAGATGCCCAACATTCATCAATATTTAGGCTCATAAATTTAAGTATTATTTGTCTCTATCTCATAACATGCTCTTTTAATTTATTATCCTCTACTGAATGTAGTCAGATTTTTCAGTATGGTCCTATTTTCAGCAAAATATTTGAAAATGTAATAATTGTGTACATATATTATAAATAAATTTACTGTTAATACCTATTAGTGTTTATTTGTACCCACTTAGAATAAAATTTTCAGTTTTGTTTTCTTGTCAAATTACATTACATATAACAGATTATTTTTGATGTTGCAGATTCTCTACAAAACACATCTCCCTCTTATATCGGGAGCACAGATAACAGATGTTACAACAGAGACTGGCATGAGCACAGATAACAGATGTTACAGAAAGACTGGCCCAACAGTCTCTGCAGTAGAGCATGCACGCACAAGCTTGCAAGCAGGGCTCCTGCCTTCAGTTCAAGGCAATGAATCACAGAATCATTATGGTTGGAAGGAACCTCTAGAGATCATCTAGTCCAATCCCCTTACTCAAGCAGGAACACCTAGAGCATGTGGCACAATGCTCTACAACCAGGTGGTTTGTGAAGATCTCCAGCGAAGGAGACTGCACATCTTCTCCAGGCAGCCTGTTCCAGGGCTCTGTCACCTTCACAATCAAGAAGTTCTTCCTCATATATGGATGAAAGTTTCTGTTTTTCAATTTGTGCCTCTCACTCCTTATCCTGTCACTGGTCACCATCAAAAAGAGTTTGGTCCCATCCACTTTACATTCTCCCCTCTGGTGTTTGTATATATTGATAAGATCCCCTCTCAACTTTCTCTTCTTCAGGCTAAACAACCCCACATCACTTAGTCTTTCCTCTTAGGAGAGATGCTCCAGTTCCTTAATCTTCTTCACTGCTCTACACTGGACCCTCTTTAGAAGCTCCATGTCTCTCTTGTACTGAGGAGCCCAGAACTACACCCAGTACTCCAGATGCGGCCTCACCAGAGCTGAGGAGAAGGGCAGCATCCCCTCCCTCGACCTGTTGGCAATGTCCCTCCTGATGCAGGCCAGGAACCCATGAATCACCCATGCTTCCCATGAAGCATGAATGTCAGGGCATGTTCTCTTGCAACTGTTGGAACAGATGTCCCTGCCACTTTGAGGATCAGGAGACCCAGTTTGGAGTCAACAACTTCTTGAGAGAAACAAGATCCACAAGTTTCCTAGAAGGATGAAAGTCTAAGAAAGCTGATTGGTATTCAAAACTCACCTTCTCGAAGTTCAAGAGTTGTCCATYCCAATGAGCCTGATGAGAGATGAGCCTAGTCCAGGTACAGCAATTTATCAATGGTCTGCATGAAGGGATAGAGTGCCCCCTCAACTAGTTTCAGGTGATACAGAACTTAGAGGATTGTCTGATACACCAGAGACAGGTGCTGCCATACAGGGGGATTTCAAAAGCCTGGAGAGATTGGCAGAGGGAAATCTTCCTCATGGAGTTCCAAAGTCAGAGTGTTGCCTCTAGCAAGGAATAAGCCCATGCACAATATGGGGTGGGAGATAGACTGGAAGGCAGCTTGGCAAAGAACAATCTTGGTAGACCATAAGTTCTTATCCAGCATTGTGCCCTTGTGGCCAAGAAGGTCAAAGGTCTTCCGGGCTTCACAAGCAAGAACATCGCCAGTAGGTTGAAGTAGGTGCTCCTTGCCCTCTGTTCACCCTGGTGAGGCTACAGCTGCAGTGCGATTTCTGGTGCTATTTTTGCACTCCCCAGTCCAAGAAAATCATGGAGATATAGGGGCAATTCCTGCATCCTACCTTGGTTGTTAAGGAACTGATCATCTGTGATCTGTCATGTGATGAAAGGCTGAGAGCTGGGACTGTTCAGTCTAGAAAAGAAAAGACTGAGGGGGATCTTAATGATATGAATAAATCTCAAAAATTTGAAAAGAGGACAGGACCAGACTCTTGTCAGAGGTGCCTAGTGACAGGGCAGGACATGGCTTGATGAAAGCCATCTGAGAAGAGTCCTGGACAACATGCTCTAAGTGACTCTGCTTAAACAGAGAGTAGGAGAAGGAGATCTTTAACATCACTTACTTTTCTAATCTCAACTCCTCAGTCATTCTAGGCAATGAATCAGACAACTTCTTGAATATATGAATATTGATCTTTAAGGAGTTTAGCTACCTGTCTAGGAGGTATTCAATCTTATTCATATAAGTCTTATTCAATCTGAGCAATTAGGACTTGATCCAAACTAGATTAAACTGATATTGATATTCCTATTATTTTTGACTGATGTAGTTTGAATCAGATCCGCTATAACTTTCATTAACTAAATACAGTAGACCTTTAATTACATATTTAAACACCTTTATACAATTTTATTATTACAAAGGAGATGTTAAGCACAATGAGGAGCAATGTTTATTCCTAAATCAAGGCCTCTTACTGTCTCCAGAAAACTTTACAGGACAAAAGTCTTTCTGCTTTAAACCAATTTGAAGATCTTCACATTTTTATTACTTTTGATAGTGCTATATAATAGATGCCTCATTGATTTTTCTTTATCATTACTATATGTACTTAACAGACACAAAAAAATATATTGAGTCATTCAATTTCAATGTGAGTGCCATGTGACACAATTCACTAACTTATTATTAGAGAAATAATGAATAATGAAAAAGAATAAACTTGAGAAGTAAAATACCATTTAATTAAATCACATTTTTTTTTTGCTATCATACCTCATGCTGCTTCCATAAAACTAAGAAAAATAATGATACTATAGAAAATATATGATTTTCCAATTTCCTTCACTTTTATTTAGAGTTTTTTTCTGCAGTCATTTTATCACCACAATATTTAGACTACTAAGCTGGTAAAGAAAATAGARTACACACATACATATATATATATATGTATGTATGTATGTAGAGACTACTTAGGTACTTAGTCTCCCATCTCCATCCATCAAAAAAAAACAAAATCCAAGAACGACAAAAACCAAGAAGGACTAACGATCTATTACAGAAATGAAGAAGCTARAATTTTATATTCCTCATCATATTTAAATACCATCTTTTTTCCTGTTGCATGTTCCTGGATGAATTAATTTCCAGTGTGATACTGAACTTAGACTACTTGACTAATATCTTAATCTATTAATTTTTCTCCACATTTTCTCAAATTTCATTTCCCTAAAAGACTAGATTTGTATTTTCCTTCTCTATTTTTTACATTCAACTTCCAGATGCCTAATGTCACATATTCCAGTACCCTTGGAAAGCAATTCAAAATCTTTCTGAATTTAAGTGTCGATTGAAAAAAAAAAAAAAAACACCTTCCAAAAGTGTTCTTGACACCAGTTGTGGTGCAACCCTTAGGATTATTTCAATAACAGCTTGTGACAGAGCTTAGTCTCTGACTGAAACAACACTATGTTCTGAAGAATTTCTTAACACCACAGTGGAAAATCGAGTTCTAGGAATGAAAAATTTCTCCTCTTTGTTTGCAGTCAGAATAGTTCATGCCAGACCTTTCAAGAAAGAAAAATATTTCCCTCCTCATGTCAATTTTTTTTGTTTCTGAGTGGAGGCCTAATTGCCTATTCTTCTTTCTATCTATTGCAAAGAAGTGGGTGATCTCTCTAGTGTCAGCTTTGATATTCACTTTGCTTGCTGAAGGGGACAACACTGAGATATATTGCATTTCCTGTGTGTATGAACTGAACAGTACTCTTTTTACCATATTTCTTACCTGCAAGGCCATCGATTCAGTTAATTAATTAACTGTTTAGGTGCAGTGTATAGACAACCGAGCAATTATTTTAGTCTCTGCCACAGTAGATCCAATTTGGTGAGCATTTAGTATAGCTTTCCATAAACTTCAGTTTCAAACAGTCATCATTCATGGCTGTAGAGGCTAGTTGTTCCTGAATTATATCATAGGACTTATCTCTAGACTGACCTGTAGCAAGTACTCAAAAGTATCAGTATATTGACTGGAAGATTCACTGTCCTTTAAAAATGTAGTTCCTATTACCAGGAAGGAGACAAGCAGAGGATATATTTTGACCTGAAAGATGAGGAGAACATTTGCAGTCCTTTTTCCTTGAGACCTGGGAGCTTGCCTTTGTTCTAAACTGAACTATTAATCTCACAGGCAGTTTATAAAATCCAATACAGTTTCACAATAGTGTGTCTGAATAATCTCTACTTATTTAAATGCAGTGTTAGGTGCATTTGTCTATATTTATATATATATAAAATACACCAGGAAAGAACTATGCACTGTGCAGAGAAATGTTATTGTAGCAACAAATACGAAATACTTTGAAAATATCCAGCATTGTATAGTCCTTCTCACTCCACTCTCGCCAAAAAACAAAGGAACAAACAAGCAAAAAAGATGATATGTGCTGAATGAAACAAAAGTGCCAGCTGCTGGCAGTCTCCCAAGCCTTCTTGTCCCACAGGCGCAGCACAATTCCTACCACTATGGAGGCTTTTCTCTATGAGGGGCAGAATTTCCATTTCTCATCTGTGAAACTCTGTCCACTCACTGGTCCCTGTTCACGTCTTCTCTTCCCTTTTCTACCTGAAAAATCTCTTCCTTCTTACATAGTTTTCCCCCGGCCCCTTTTTCCTCTTCATTCCCTTCATAATTTCCTCACCTTAAAAACCACAGGCAGGGTTTTAATTTCCCTATAATTAAGTTCTACACCATCTTTTGCTCTTCTATTTTTACAACAAATTTAGCTTTCTGTTTTCTTTCATTTTGAAGGGGCTTTCACCTTTTTTTTTTTTAATAATAATAATAATAATAATAATAATAATAATAATAATAATAATAATAATAATAATTAATAATGTTAATTTTCTGACATTATGATAAGGTTCCAGAGACACTTTCTTCCTGACACTAAGTGAAAAAAATTGGCTGTCTCCAAGGTCTGAAATTTGGGGCCTGATTCTCTTGTTCTGTCCCAAAGACAGTATCTCCCACTGCCTTGCATGCAAAACATACCCAGAAATAGCTCAGCATTTAGGAGATCGTTCTAGATAAAACTGAAGGTGTAAGTCATGAACTAAAACCTTTCTGCTTTCAACCTTTACATAGACAGTAGCTTAAAGAAGCAGTATCTTTTGGTCACTATCTCTAATTTTGGCATCAGTTTTAAAAGAAAAGTGGACTTGAGGCTGTGTTTCTCAACGGCAGTAGCTTACCCTGAAAGACATGAAATAACAGTAATGTATTTGTTAGCTTTCTACTCTGATCCAAAAATGTAGAGCGCCGGGGAATTTTTCCACTGCCTTTTCTTTTTCCCTAAAGTTTTGTTCTTGTTAAATGTGCATGAAGAAAGAAAAAATCCTCCAAAGAAATCTGCTGTAGGAAAGGAATGACAAATTGATGTGTCTTCTAAGAATGACAACAGCATTTCAGCCATAAAACTGTAGCACAGATGTAAAATTTTTTCCATTCATTCTATTTTTTTAATAATGTTAGGCCATTTCATGGCAGCAGTTGTATTCTCTCCTTACTTTTCATTACAATAGCTCTGATCAGAATGAGAAATCAGAACTTTAGCACATCATACAGTCTGTAAATTCCCATGCCACTCTGTACCTTTCAACACAACACCAAATTAGCAAGGCAGCAATGTTTTCCCTTTTTTAAAGCCCTGCTGTACTCAGCTAGTCGCAGCCCGTCAATGGCCATTTCTGTTTGTCCCTTTCTCCTTTGAATTATGATATGATTCTTCTAATATTGATTCCCAGTGCCACACAGGCTCAGGTTCACTCCTGCATTGCATGAGCACACATAAGTTTCTGCCAAACACTTGCAAGAATACAGAGGGGAGATGTCGATCAGCAACACCCATTATATATGATCAAGTCCTAGTCCTTACTGTTTTTATGGAGAAAAAAAAAAAAAAAAAGAGAGAAAGAAAATAAAAGTGAAAAAAAAAAGAAAAACCACTACTAGAGTTTCTCTGTAACTGATATAATAAAAAGTATGAATTATACTTTACTTATACTGCTAAATAAGACTGGAAGAGGTCTTGAGAGACTGCTTAGTATCTTAAGGAAGGAACGAGCACAGATGTCTATTTACTCTTACCCTTTTCCACTTACATTACTGAAGGTTTCAACTATGTCCGCAGCCTACCCCAGTCCTAATTAGCCTTATTAATTTCAGGTCAAGCTACCTGAAATGTCCCTTTCTGCTGTTTATATCCTTCCTGTTGTTCTCATGATACACTGAGAGTGGATTTCACTCCTCCTTGCAGTAAATGGTTAAATATTTGGTTGTCACCATGTCTCCCTACAGGCTATTGTTCTGTAGGCTATATAATCCCTTCAGTCTTCCTTCCGTATACATGATCTCTCTGAAGTTGTTCCTCAGCTTTCTTGAAACCCTTTGCCTAAAATGAGACTTACTAATTCAGCTGAGGCCACCAAATGATGAGGTTTTTAACCTTCATTTGAAGTCTGCTGGTCTGWTGCTGCTGAGCCAGCATCCAAGTTCCTTCCCTGTAGATCTCTTCTTTTTCTGCCTAATTGCTTCACCRTCTTAATCATTAGTGGTCTGCCTGGTAAAAAATGCTTCTCACGCTTCTCATACTTCCACAAACTAAAGAGGTTTTAGGAATAGGTAGATACTTGAAGCCACTTTTTACTCTATGTTGTTTAACATGAGCGAGCAAAGAGCTATTCTAACCTTTGAAACACAACAGAATGCCAGTCCACTGGTTAAACCCATAACCTTGGATTCAATTTATTAAGAACACAGCTTTAGTGAAAATCAGTGATGTAGGAGCTTAACTAAATCACTTCAAAAATGGGTTGTTACCCATAAATCACTTAGAGCACTCGTTAAATCCTTCCCCCTTCTATCTTATCCAATTCCCATTTATCTGTGCCAAAATTTTGCTGAATTGGCTTCCTCTGCACTGGCAGTTATCTTTGAGGAGTTGAAATGCAAACAGTCTAATAAAGAAAATCAATTTGTGAAAGCATTTGTATTCTGCACTCCACAAGTCTATTTGAGTTAAACCATCTCACTATGCAAATAAGGATTAGCATTAAAAGTGTGCTCAAAATGACAAGTCTTTGAATGAATGCACAGCCTGCAGCTGAAACAATCTACATTAAAGAAATGCCACTAACCATTAACACAAAATGACTTTTTCCCCATGAATCATAAAAAAAGAAAAAAAGTACACTTTTAGTCATAAGGGATTAGAAGTTTTGCTTTGTTTTATTTTTGAATGATATATAATAATAATTGCAGTAAAAGTAGGTTAGACTGTTAACTCCGATGCAAACTATACATTTGTGTAGTAGTGTTAATTCATCTCTAATCATTGACTCTTCAAAACTTCCTGTCTTACAATATTTGCAGAGCAGTGAATCTCAGTTCTTGCTTAATGACTCATTGCCTTCCATTCCTTCTCCCTAAATCCAGGAGAAAGATTTCTGGCCTGCAATTCTTTGTCTATTACTACATCATGAGTGATAGGACAACTATACTACAAACCATTTATAAAACTCATTAAAATATACATTTTACACAGAACACAGAAAAACTTCCAGTACCAGTATTGCTACAGTTCCTAGGAGAACTGAGGCCTAAATAAGGGGCTTTCTATTTATTTCAATAGATTTTCAGTTAGAGTATATTTGACTTAAGGTTTCTATAGGCAAGAAAAAACACCGGATCTAAAATTCCATAGGAAACAAAAATGACAGGTAACATTCAGAAATGTGTTATCTGGTTATCCTCTGGGATGGCTTGATAAATCACTCCATTACAAACTATTTAAATTCAAAATAGATAAATGAAGCCTCTTATTTTCCCTTAAATACTCATTAAAGTAAACAAGCTTTAATGAACTGCTGGTAACTGATTATTGCTCAGGGGAAAAGTGATATAAGCAGATAAATAATTATGGTGAAGTCTTCTACCCACTAAAGTCAAAGAAAAAAAAAAAAAAAAGAGGGAGGTGGAATCTTTGATTATGTACTTATGGTTTCAAAATAGCGTGATTTATAAGTGGAAAAAAAATACAGTGTGACAAAAGCCATATTGCTTAGCATCTTTACCTGGCTGAAAGAAAAAAAGCACATGAGAAGACATGTAAATAGAGAATCACTGTGATGTAAGATGTCAATTAATTTATATATTTTATACATATGCAATACCTACATATACACTCAGACACATGCAGACATAGATATGTATATTCTCTGCATTCTTCTGTAGAGATGCACATTTGATCAAATCAGTGATTTTGTATGATGGAGCTGTTCTTATTAAAAATGCACATGAGCTGAAACTTAAATATATGCATATATATATTTCTGCAGAAATATGTCATCTGGACTGTTAGTTTTTAAATGTGAAAAAGTCATACAATTTCGATGGGAAATCTGGAAATGTGTGCAGTTTTTTTTAAAAATGAAAAAACCATATACCGATGTTTATACAGATGAACATTCATTTATTCATTTACTAAGAAACAATGACAAGAATATGAGATACATGTTTATTTTACAGGTGAATTACAGGACACCAACCAAGAAGAACAAATTCTTAAGTTTCAGCTATGAGTTGCTAGTAACTGTTAACTAGTGATGATGGTTACCTAAGACAGACAAGTTGGTGACAGAAAAGTTGTTTGTACATTAAGAGAGAGAGTTTTTACCTCATGTACATCAATCCTGTATGGTTTGAATTGTTCCCTCCTAACCCTTCTAACTTGGATTGTTCCTGACTGTTGCAAAAGTTATCATGGAAATTTTTTTTTTTCCTGAACTTACTTTCTTTGGTGATCAATACCATTCATCTTAGCCTCCAAACTGAAAGATCTTTTTAGTCATGCATCCTACAGCTTCCACACCAGTTGAAAGTGCTTGAAATGAGGTGCATTTGCCTTTCCAAAATGTTTTTTCAGAGATCACTGAACCTGAGCCTTTACTGATTATGAACACTTTACAGATCCCTGGTGAAAAAAAAAAAAAAAAAAAAATGTACTATGCTGAAAGATCTATACTTGCCTATGTCAAAACTTTGCCCATGTCAAAACATGTTTCTAGAAAATCATCTAATATTTTATCAGAAAGCATCCTTGATGACATTCTCTCACTCATTTTAATTGTCATTGGGATGAAAAATAACCAAAAAGAAGATAGAATCTGAAGTCTGGAATGATGTATGGCTAGATAGGCTCTTAGAATTTTGCTAGCATCAGCATGCTAATTTAAATGGGCCACTAGTTTTTTGCATATTCATACTAAAAAAGACAATATATCATCTTAGGTGACACTAATACAATTTAGAGAGAATCTAAAGGTTGTGATGAAGCATTCCATCAGCCCTTTCCATATTAATTACATATTGTAATAAGACAAATGAGGTAAAGTAAAATGACTAGTTCCAAGGTGATCATAGGCAAATGTAGTAAAATATTCTAATCTAATGCATTAATAAAGCATAATCACAATTCCATCTGTTTAATGTAGATTTACAAATTCATTGGTGCTCATTCTTAGGGCTGTAGTCAGGTTGCTCTTCCAATATTTAGAGAAATTATTGAGATAAATACATTGGCATATGGCTTCAGATGTTCTAGTTTCTTCCTGGAAACCTTAAAAGATGCAACCCCTACCATTTTAAAGATTTTCTTCCTAATAAATAACTTCATTATATTTACAGAAATGGCACATTCTATGCAAAATTGATATTCTAAGCAGGCTAAATTATTTGTATGCAGGGAGATTCTTGATAGTTACTGGAATTAGGTGTAACAGATGTCATATTAACATTTGGCTGCTGAGTTGACAGATGAGTGATTGCAGCATGGAAACATTAGACGAGTTGATAATAGGCTTCCTAACACACACTACTGTCATTTCAAATCGCTGGATGACTAAAGAAACTTAGCTGAATATATCAGTGGAATAGAGAGAGAAAGTATGTTACATTCAAAAAAGTGTTGTTTGAGATTTAATGTTTCATATCATCTACSGACTTGGCCCAAAATATGGTAGGAAAGGAAGCATCCAAGTATACTGAGCAAAACATAGGCCTGTCTATAGAAAATTATAAGTGTTTTCTAATCTAACATCCATCTTTAATTAAAACTGTCTCTGTAATAATAAATCTTTGTCATTGGTCAAAACATTAAACCAAGCATTCGCATCTACTCAAAAGTGACTGATCAGTACACTTCTAAAATATTAACAATATCTATTAAAATATCTATATTTTTAAGATTTTCTTCTTCCTCTGGATTCTTTGGGATTTATAGTCTTCTTGAGTATTTTGTGGGTTATCATAAGCTAACATGATATCTCCATATCTCTCACAAAGAACTTTTGAGGATGATTAATTAACCGAACTAACTCCTTTTCCATAGGCTATTTGTTCTGTAAAATCCTGTCTATACTGGAGACTGTGACTCACAATGTTGTACACTGTACAGAAATCGATGATTAATCCTGATACTACAAAAACTTATGTTGGAGCAATTCAGCATTTACCTGAAATATGAGACAAATCATCAGAAGATTGGTAAGTCTTCTTGATCTATATTCATTAATTCAATAGATATATCTTCGTTTTTTTTCTACATAAGTAGAAACTTACTCTCATTAATAAAGATCTCTCTCACTTTCAATCTAAGTGATTATTCTTTGTCCTCTAAGTTTTTTTAGAACAAATGATGAAATGATAATTTGGTGGTTTGTTCCAGATTCTAAATTCAAGATTAATATTATTTCACTCACACTATTTTCCAGGATATTTTCGTTTGTAGACACACTGAGGCACAGGTTAACAGTGTTTTGATTTTAAAATAGGAATTCTACTTGAATGATACTTGAATGATCATTCTGAAACTGGACATGGCTGCTAAATACCTGCTGAAATGGTTGCATATCACTAGAAAAACAAACAAACAAGCCAAAAAAAAAAAAAAAAAAAAAAAAAGGAAGGAATCCGAGGATTGTTGCTGGAAATATTGGAAGGAATTTTCAAATAGCATTTTTATAGAGGAAAATCAGAGTTTTTAAGCTTTTCTTAAGAAAATACAAAGTATAATTGTGACAATGAATATAAATCATGATTCTGGCTGATTTTCTGTAAACTGTGTTTTTTTTCTTGCATTTTTTTTACTTGTCTCTCTTTTTTCAGCTGGAAGTTTACTTACTCAGGAACAATCAAGAAGGAGCTGTGTTTCTCTGAAAAACTGCCACTCTCTTCATAGAAGCATGTATGGTGATGTCATCTCCATGAACTGCACTGTTGTACTTGGGTTCTGCCTATATAATACTAAGGAGAAATTTGCTGCAATTCTGGGCCATCTGGAATAAAAACCAAACAAATAAACAAACAAACAAAAAGAAAGTCCTCAAAASATAATCAAATCTGCATTTGCATCTTCACCAGGGGAAATTCTCTGAGCCCAGAGAAGAGTCTCTTTCTTCTTGACTCCACATTAAGAAAGCCAAGGAGGTGCCTGTATGTGTCCTGTCTATGACACAATCGGAAATTTAGACCTAGAGGGAAAAAAAACGTGGGGAAGGGAAATTACCATCACTCTTGATGGCGGTGATATACATGCCTGTGAAAACAGGAAAGATTTAAAAGTGAGAAGAAATAGGATCAAACTCTTTCCCTACATAGTTAAACTTAAAATTGGCCAAATGTAAAAATAGTTTGAAATCAGCTTTTTGCCTATATAAATAGAGAGCACACATAACCTTTATTAATCAGTATTACTAAAGGAAACTAAATATTAGGGAAAATGAACTGTATATGTAAAGAAGAAAATACACAATATGCATTATCTGTACTTTCATCTTTCACTAGAACATGAAGTCCAAACCTTAATGATTCACACTATTTCAAGTGATAACTATAACTCATCAATTGACTTTTTTTCCCATAAATTTAGATGGCAGGATTATACACAGCATCTCAAAGTCTGATATCAACTTCTGTCCTGACAGGTATATTTCCCAGTGATTTCAAATGCAAGGCTCAGCACTCCTTAGAGCCATTAACATAATCCTAAGGGCCTGTTTATCTTTCAGAATACCTGCTGCAGGTTAGGTGGCACCAAGAACCAGTAAAAAGTAGCTTGTAAAAAATACAGCCTCAACCTGACATGCCTGTCATAATCTGTTCTGGCATTTGCACATCTATCATGCTTCCATCAGCATAATGATCTGTAGCAGAACAACTTATATAAGATAAAAAAAAAATCAGCTGCACAAGAATACACAGAGCTTTTAATTTTTTTTTTTTTAATGGAGAAAAAATCTATTTGGACTATAAAATAATAATAAAAAAAAAAAGGCAAGAAAGTAAAAAGTCTGCCTTTCCAGAAGATTTTGAAGGCTTTTATTGCAAGACTGCTTTTTAAAAAATAGCTATTTACATTATGCTCAGAACCCTGTTGGATGGATGGACAGCTTTTGTTAAGATGCTTATTGCTGCAGATGGCACAGTAATATGTGTTGCTTATGTGACTGCTGCTAGAACTTGATAGTGGTGTTCATCATAGAAAATTTTTTAATTGATTGAAGATTATCTTTTTCCTCTCTATTTATGTAAGGTTCTTTATTTAATGCATTTACTTACTGCTAGAAATATTACTGAGAAAAGCACTCCTGCAGTGTAATAATCTTCAGACAGGGTATAAGGTCTCAGACTAAGGATTGGGAGAGTTCTGCTCCTGACTTTTCCCATGATCTTGAACATGTAATTTTCACTGTTTTCCTCTCAAATTCTGCATCTACTGAGGGCAGTTTGCAAACATAGGTCCAGGTCTATGTATATAAATGTCGCCTTCTGTAAGTTTACGCCAATTTCATAACCTTATTTGAGTTATAAAAAAACTATTATAGTACTGAGTCTATGAACTGTGGCAGTTACCCACTTCAGTACAACTTCCWTTCACTTAAGCTTTGCACAACTCTGTCTTTCCTTCTTGATAGTTGCTGCAAAGAGAAAACTACTAGTTAAATATCATAGAATCATAGAATGCTTAAGGTTGGAAGGGACCTCCAGAGGTCATCTAGTCCAATCCCTCTGCTCACGCAGGGTCACCTACAGCCTGTTACCCAGGATTGCATCCAAGTGGGTTTTGAAGATATCCAGAGAAGAAGATTCCACAACTTCTCTGTGCAGCTTGTTCCAGTGATCTGTCAACCTCACTGTCAAGAAATATTTCTTAAGTTCCTGTGGAACTTTTGGTGTTTCAGTTTGTGGCCATTTCTTCTAGTCCTATTCCTGGCCACCTCTGAAAAGAGGCCATCACCCTCCTCCTCACTGCCTCCCTTGAGCTATTTATACACACTGATCGGGTCCCCCCTCAGCCTTCTCCTCTCCAGGCTGAACAGGCCCAGCTCTCTCAGCCTTTGCTCACAGGGCAGATGTTCCAGGCCCCTGATCGTCTTTGTAGCCCTGTGCTGGACTCTCTCCTGCAGCTCCACATATCTGGGCTCCTCTTGTCCTGGGGAGCCCAGAACTGGACACAGTACTCCAGGTGCGGCCTCACCAGGGCTGTGTATAGGGGGACAATCACCTCTCTCGACCTGCTGGAGACACTCTTCTTAATGCACCCCATGATCCTGTTGGCCTTCTTGGCCACCAGGTCACCCTGCTGTCTCATGGTCAACTTGTCATTCACCATGACACTCAGGTCCCTCTCTGTGGGGCTGCTCTGCGGAAGGTCAGTCCCCAGCCTGTATTCACAGAATCACAGAATATTTAAGGTTGGAAGGGACCTCTAGAGATCATCTAGCTCAACCTTCCTTCTCAATCAGGCACACCTACAGCATGTGGCACAGGGCGGCATCCAGGCAGGTTTTGAAGACCTCCAGAGAAGGAGACTCCACAACCTCCCTGGGCAGCCTGTTCCACTGCTCTGCCACCCTCACAGTAAAGAAGCTCCTCCTCACCTGGGGATGGAACTTCCTGTGCTTCAGCTTGTGGCCATTACCCCTCGTCCTATCGGTGGCCACCAGTGAAAAAAAACCTGTCCCCTTTTTCCCTGCATTCTCCCTTCCTGAACTTATACATATTAATCATATCCCCTCTGAGMCGTCTCTTCTCCAGAGAAAACAGGCCCAGCTCACTCAGCCTCTCTTCATACGAGAGATGTTCCATTCCATCCTGGTTGCTCTTCTCTGGACCCTCTCGAGAAGCTCCACGTCCCTCTTATACTGGGCAGCCCAGAACTGCACACAGTACTCCAGGTGCGGCCTCACCTGAGCTGAGTAGAGGGGCAGGATCMCCTCCCTTGACCTGCTGGCAACACTCCTCCTGMTGCAGGCCAGGATCCCATTGGCCTTCTTGGCCACGAGGGCACACTGCTGACTCATGGTTAACTTGGTGTCAACCAAGACTCCCAGGTCCCTATCCGTGGAGCTGCTTTCTAGCAGGTCGACCCCTAATCTGTGCTGGTGCCTGGGGTTATTCCTCCGCAGGTGCAGGACCCTGCACTTRYCCTTGTTGAACCTCATGAGGTTCCTCTCTGCCCAACTCACCAGCCTAACCAGGTCCCTCTGGATGGCAGCACAGTCCTCCAGAGTGTTGGCCACTCTACTCAGCTTGGTGTCATCTGCAAACCTGYTCAGGGTGCACTCTGTGCCCTCGTCCAGGTCATTGATGAACAGGTTGAACAGCACTGGGCCCAGCACTGACCCCTGGGGGACACCACTGGCCACAGGCCTCCATCTGGACTCGGCCCCATTTATGACCACCCTCTGAGCTCTGYCMTCCAGCCAGCCCTCAATCCACCGCACCGTGCRCTCATCCAGTGCAGTCTCCTGGAGCTTCCGTATGGGGAAATTGATGTCAGGGTTTTTTCCTCCCCAAGACAGGAATATTTATGAGTATTAAAAATGACTATTTGTACTGCAGATCTCTTTTTATAACATTAAAAATCCTTCTAGGATTACAAATGCATTAATGTTAACTACTTAACTTCCTCCAGTGAAAAGATCATAGAGACATACATCTGCCCTTCTCCCTTATCAATCCTTTCTAGATGCTTCTGGCTAAGAGGTTCAGGACAAATCAAGGCATTTAACTGACTCAAATTTGTCCAAGACAAAGACAAAGCTTTCTAAGACTGATGGTGAGTCAATATACTTATAGGAACATACCCAGATTATTACTTTTCAATAACCATCCTATTTTAAAATGTATGAGATCTGTCCTAACTGAAGAGTAGAACAACAAAAGATTGTTTTCAGTTCATAGCCCGGTAATTAACCAGTTGAGTCAAGTGAAATGAATGCTATTTTTAAAGTCTATAAGCCAGCAAAGTTCATTTTCTCCAAGTTTTGCTGTTTTATGTGCTGAGGGCAGTGACCAGCCCACCAAATCAGAACTCCCCCTAAAGAGTTCTCCCCATAGAAAGATAGCATTGTGAAAGATAGCAATGGGAGCATGCAAAGAGAGCATGGGAAGCATGTTTTTGGTCAAGTACCCGTGCTCCCTGGCCACGTTGTCCAGTGCAATTCAGTTGCATGCAAGAAAGAGTAATGTGGACCACCTTCATTTAGGAAATACAGCCAGAGACATTTCTTCTGAGATCTTTTCGTTTTAGAATTTAATATTTAGAGGAGAAATGCACAGATTTTGGAGAGGGGGTATCCTAGAGAAAGCTTTAATCACTTTCTCCTTCTAGTTGCTGTTTGATGAGTGCATTGCATAATTTTATCAGGACTCTCTTCACTCGGAAACAAATCAGATCCTAGCAGGAGGTGAAAGGTAGGTCTGAAATTTCTCAGTAGGAGCCAGTCATCATGAAAGGCAATGTGTGCTGAGCGGTGCTGAGCTGAGCCACTTGCAACCTTAAAAAAGGTTTGAGAAAGGAAATTGCAGGAGGGGACATTGGCTACTAAGACCTAAATAAAGAGCCCACTGAAGAAACTCTCTCCAGTTTAGCACTTGCCCAGACTGCTTCTAATATACAAGATAGTATAAAATGAAAACTGTAACCCACATTGAACATAAGATTTTCACCAGTAAAGGTCTGGCAAATTAATGCATTTAGTCATAAATGATGCTGTCAACATTGTCTGTAATGGTGCATCTAGTTAACCTTATATTTCCGAAGTCAGCTTGACATCTGCAAATGTCAATAAATTGAACAGAAGTCTATATATTTGCAAGGCATTTCACATCTAAGCACCTCACATTCTGTTTGCTTTTCAGCCAAATAGAAAATAAAGGGGAAAAGGAGATGATGATGAACTCAAGAACTTTAAGAAGGGGAAGGAAATACAAAGACCTTAGGAAGGACCTCATTTCAGTGAGGAGAACCAATTCACTGTGCAGCTGTGATTTGGAGGTACATGTTAGTGATAATGGAGACAGCTAAAACTTTTGAATTATCTGTTTAGACCTTATGGATCTTAGAAGACACATCCTCAAAGAAAGATGCTATATAGCTCAATAACAAAAGAACTACACACGGTTAGTGTACAGGTAGGTAAGTACTGTAAGTACAGACTTACCTTAGAAGGTTGTTTTCCAAAGCCCAGAAAAATAATCTATTCAATTACATGTGGGGGTTCCTATGGGATATATACATGTCATGACATACAGACACTAGTGTGATTGAAATAGTTCTTGTCAGACCTTAYCCTCTACAGAGTACCCTCAATGTGTTTCATTCTTTATTATTTCTACTACTCTCTTAACAATTATTTCTACTACAGGTGTACTATGTAAGCCTAGAACAGTTTTATACTTAGAGTGGTAGAAATAGAAGTATGGTTTATACTTCTGTAATACTAAGAAYACTATAGAAGTATAAAACTGTTTAAATGTGACCTTTTCCTTCATTCTGCTTCATTATTGCCAGTTTTGGTTTACACAAAAGAATAGAATGAGGTGCTCTTTGAGAGTGATGAATGACTGTATATATTTAGGCTTACAGCTGTCACCTCTCATACACGGTGATTGACTCTAGCCATTTCAAGCAGCATCTTACTACAATTTAGCAGTTCAGATATAATCTAATCTGAGGCAGAATTATGCCTTTTAATTGCATGCATAATAAACTGTTTTCTTAAAAAAAAAAAAAAACACAGTCAAAAAATCTTGATTTGTATATTAGAAAAGTGAAAAACAGACATACTCTAATTATTTTTTTAGAAGCAGTAAAATATAATAAAACCCTCTACAGTGGCAGATGAAGCCTCTGCAGGTTCAAACCCCCAAACCTGAGAGAAGCAAAACTCAGTGCCCTTCATGTTGTTGAGATGCTTTGAGGTTTCTTTGATGAATATCTGTGTTATCTCAAAGGTCTTCCTAGGTATTTGAAAGGCTTGTAAGTGCTGTATCAACTAAATGCTGCAGAATTAAATGCTACAAAATACCCAGGCTGAGTCACCATAGCCTGAGTCACACAGTTTCCATTCCCTATACAAAAATTAAAATATCCAGGAATTAATCCACAGTGTATGCAAGTTTGTATTTTCAGAAATTTAGAAGATTTTATTTGTACATCTTGAAAATGTATTTTTGTGAAATCTGAACTCTGGAGCCAAGACTTCGTAATTCCCAAACAAAAGAATTTTGTAATATATCACATCATATATTTTATCTATATATGTATGTGTATGTGTGTGTATATATGTGTGTGTATGTATGTATATGAACATTTTAGTCATTATTATTTATTATTATTAAACTATGATTTTTTATTATTATAAAACTTTGAACTGTTCATATACTGTTCATATAACGATAAATATATATATATAACGATAAATATAACTGTTCATAGTATATGAATTTATCGTTAAAAAAAAATTCCTCTTCATTTCTCCTCAGGTTATAAAATTATAATTTATTACTAGAAAATCCACTTTAATTTCTTTTAAAAGATGTTTTCAAGTCCATAAATTAATACACAAACATGAATTAACTAAAGCCTTTCAAGCTTGCCTTGCTGAATTATATTATTCTATATATCACTGATTTATTTTTTTCATTTGGAATCAGAAATAAACTGAAGAGAATAATCACTAGATTCATTACAATGTTTCTCTGTGTTTGAAAGATGTCATTTAAGACTTAATGTCTTCAAAGATTTTGTGTAAACATAATATCTGATCAACAAGTAAAAGATTCCACAATGAATTTCTAGTGAACTTTGTAGAAAAATATCCACAAGTACTGCAAAGATGTAGGGAATTACTAAAAAACCCAACTCTAAAAGAATACATGAAGATAATTAAAACAAGTTTGCACTCCTTAAATTCCMTATAATATTCATATCTTTCCTTGAGCAGAGATAACATTTTCACAGAATCCCAAAATCACAGAATGGTTAAAGTTGGAAGGGACCTCTAGAGATCGTCTAGTTCAACTCCCACTGCTCAAACAGAGAAAGGACTTGCACCTTGAATGTCTGAGAAGTARGAGAAATTTGAGGTTTATTCAGAATCTACTAGAGAATATACTTTAAATATACTGACGATAAAAGGCAGACACTCTAGAAATGGTTAAAGTGCACTGTCATCTGTTTTAATTTTGATACTGTCAGGATATTCTTTTGAAATTAAAATATTTTACTTTGAAAATAATGAAATAAATAACAGCTTTTATCATCTTTTATTTGCAATTTTTGACTTAAATCTACTTACAAGTGTCATCTCAAATTCACAAATACTTCATTCGGTAAACTCACAAAATGTTAGCCATCACTGGATTTATCTCATTTTGATATCCCTTCAGTGGTTATGACATTTTGGAAAACAGCTACAGATTATCATCAGGATTATAATGAAATCTTTTCGTAGAGTTTACAGAAAACCCATGAATTCCTTATATGCCTGTGGCTAATGCATGAACTTTACAATTATTAAATTTTATTCTGAAATGATCTCCTGAAATTATGCCATTGCTAAATTTTTAATGATAATTTTTTGAGAAAAAAAAATAATACTGGCACTATGTCAATACTGACTGAGAAGGAACAAAGAATGTCTCCTCTGTCCTTTACTGGAACACCTTAAAAGATACTTTGTGTTTCAGGTAACTGAAACTGTCATGAAGGACAAGACAATTACAAACATTGTCTGCAGCCAATCACTGAGCCAAAGGAACCTTTTCTCTTGAAAAGCAAAAAGGCAAAGACAACATCCATATGATGTGCACACACAAGTAGATAATAGAGTATATCTGGAAAAGTATTGAAAAAGTGCTGAAGCATTGCGGGATAAATGCCTCATGTTAAAGAAGCTTCTCTGTCTCTCAGACTGCAGACTTTCAGCTGCAGTCCAAGAAATAAGCACAGTCATAATTTGTCAGTTACTCAAATGCCAAAGCTGAAAGACTGGCAATCCTGTCTAAATTAAATTGTAATTATTGCTACTCTGCTTTATGCTATCCCTACTGCATAAGGAATTCATCATGGGAAAACAGGCGATAAAAAATTGATTTACAGAAATCAACCCTCTGATTTTGTTAATAGAGTTTAAGCCCAGACATTAAAGCATCAGAAGATGACTGACAATCTGGCTAGCTTTTCAAAGACTCAGAAAGAAAAGTGGCTTCTAATAACTTAGTAATTTTGGTTTTAATGAACAGTACTCCTTAAATCCTACCACCCACGAAATGGACGAAAATGAAAAGTGTGCAGTGTAGTTATTTTGAATGTAGAAGGAGAGATTTGAGCAGCTCCAGCCTTAGCTTTTTGCAGCCATTATTTTACAAATTCTTCCAAAAGAATAGAATTTCGCTAGTTATCAGAAAGAAGGCTANAAAAAAAAAAGCAGGCGAGGAAAATCTCCTTCTACTTCCAACCAATTAACTGTCTTGCACTAGGGAAAAAAAAAACAGAAAGAACAGGAAGAATGCCTCTATGTAAATAAGGCTACCACACTTCAGGGCTCTTCTGCACATAGAGTTTAGTTTTCTAAACTGAATCCATTAATTCTAGTTTATAAGGTGTTACATTTCAGTTCTATGCAAAGTTCCTACATCCAATACACTGTGTATGATCAAAATAAATTTCAGAGAGTTTGCAAAGAGTAAAATAACAGAATGAAAACAGTAATGTCACCAAGTCTTGCTCTGGAGAAAAAAGAAGACAACATTAATTCAAGTGAAAAGCACAGCTTCTGATTTAAGATTATTCCAATACAAGTCCCACACTCGAATTATACCACTACCTTTTCTCAGCATTGTATTTTTCCATGTAAAATTATTTTGCCAATTTTTTTTTTCATGAGGATTAAATTGATAATATAAAATACAGGGCAAAGGAATAATTTTTAAAACTTTTATACCTTTCTGACTGACATTATGGAAATGGTTTTGATAAAAAAGTGGAAGTGATATGATGCAAATAAATTATAATATGTTGAAAATCTTCTTTTTCCAGAAGAAAATTCCATTAGTCTTTCCAAAGAGTGATGTTGTAAATTTTCTGGATGAATCTGCACACAGATCTACCAAGGCATACTGACATTCTCAGTATGCTTTTATTACTCTCTATTGTCCTGTGGCTAATCAAGTATCAAAGGATCAAGGACAGAATTGTCGTATTTCTACACAAAACATTACGAATATTTCACGGCGTTTATGGTAGGGGAAATTATAAAGTCTTAAGTCATTGAGGAGAGTCCCAAAGTCAGCATAAAACACAGTATACAAGATAAGGTTAAAATAATTCTTACACGAAGGTACAAAGCTATGACAAAATTCATATCCTACCTAGATACCATCTCATGTCATATCATATCACGTCATACCACGTCACATCACACAACATCATGTCATATAACTTTACACATAGTCTCATGTTTCCTTTTCCAGCAATAAAGTTGAGGTTGTACATCAGTCAGCCACCAACATTTCTTAGACTGAAAACACTTCAGACTTCATTAAAATCATTGTCACTCCAGCAAAATAAGAAGCATATCATACAGTCAAGTAAAACATGTAATGTAAATCTTTCAGGTACCAGTAGTCAGCATAGCAAGCCTAGCAAGGATTTTGACACCATCTCTCAGAAGAACCTGGGCAAACTCTGGAGGTGTGGGATAGATGAGTATATAGTGAAGTGTATTGAGAACTGGCTGGATGGTAGAGCTCAGAGAGTTGTGATGAGTGGTGGAGTCCAGTTGGAGGCCTGTAGTTAGTGGTGTCCCCCGGGGTTCAGTCTTCACTCCAGTCCTGTTCAATTTATTCATCAATAACCTGGAGGAAGGGACAGAGTGCACCTTCAAAAAGTTTGCTGATGGTGTGAAACTGGGAGGAGTAGTTGATACCCCAGAGGGACCGTGACAGAATGGAAAACTGGGCAGGGAGAAAGCTTATGAAGTTTAAAAAGGGCAAGAGCAAGGTCATGCAGCTGGATAGAAATAACCTCAAACACCAGCACAGCCTGGGAACTGATCTTCTGCAGAGCAGCTCTGCAGAGAGGGACCTGGGCGTTGTGGTGGATGACACAATGTCCATGAGGCAGCAATGCCTTTGTCACTGAGAAGGCTAACCGGATCCTGGGGTACATTAAGAAAGGTGTTTCTAGCAGGTCAAGGGAGGTGATCGTCCCCATATATACAACCCTAGTGAGGCCACACCTGGAGTACTGTGTCCAGTTCTGGGCTCCTCAGTACAAGAGGGATGTGGAGCTGCTGGAGAGAGTCCAGCACAGGGCTACGAGGGTGATCAGGGGCCTGGAACATCTGCCCTATGAGCAAAGGCTGAGAGAGCCGGGCCTGTTCAGCCTGGAGAAGAGAAGGCTGAGGGAAGATCTGATCAGTGTCTATAAACACCTCAAGGGAGGGAGTGAGGAGGATGGGGCTGGCCTCTTTTCAGTGATGACCACTGATAAAACTAGTAGAAACAGCCATAAATTGAGGCACCAAAAGTTCCACAGGAACTTATGGAAATATTTCTTGACAGTGAGGTTGACAGAGCCCCGGCACAGGCTGCCCAGAGAAGTTGTAAAATCTCCTTCTCTGGAGATCTTCAAAACCCAATTGGACGCAGCCCTATGTAACATGCTGTAGGTGACCCTGTGTTAGCAGGGCTGCTGGACTGGATGATCTCTAAAGGTCCCTTCCAGCCTTAAGGATTCTATGATTCTATGACCTGCTGCATACTGGTTTTGGTGCTTTCGGCAAAGTATCTGTTTCTCTTCCTTATAATAAAGGCTTGAAAATCAGTGTTTAAAAAATCCATAATTACAAAAGATATATTACAAGGATTAAAAAACAGGAACAACAAAAACAAAAGACAACAAACGCTTGTTGCAAATTTGGGGGGRGATTTACCAAGGATATAACTATGAATATTATATGATATATTTAATTCTCTGTAATTTAAGAATATTTTCCCTAAGAATTAGAAGTGTCTACAGTTATTTAGATGTATTCATATGCATCACAGATGGATACATTCCTTAGGCTATGTCACACTACAATGAATGTTACAAACGGATGAGCAAAGAGAAGTGGAAGAGACTTAAGAAACCTTTGCCTGTGCGTGAAACAACTTCCAATTCTTTCAAAGTCAAATTAAGATTGGTATAAAATAGGTGAACTTTGATTTCATACTGAAATTCAGTACAATTTATGGGAAAATGAAGCAGGCAAACAAGCTAAAGAAGCAACCTGTACACTAGACAACTCTAATTTATGATTGTCCGGATTTGTCCATTTAGATACCTATGACGCCTTTCTGTGGCAATTCTTTTTCTCTCCTTCAAAAAGCTGAAAATTCTATAAATCATACTGGACACTAAAACCCTTATGAAACCAATGTTCTACTTGTTTATGGACTTTAAATTTTCCATAGAGCAATGAAAATGTCAATTTTATTTCAGCATATAAAACTATAAATCGTGCCTGTAATAATCTGATGTTTTACTGGGAAGAGCAAGAGCAAATCATTGAAGGCACATGCTTACCTTTCTTCAAGGGAATCAATATATTCCAACCAGAGAACCACCTACTGAAGGGATTTCATATAAAATCAATCTCTAAACAGTTAAATTGCTTTATTGATTTTTTTTTTTTTTTTTTTGTATGTGTGCTTAATAGTACTTGCCATTGACATTCCATTTAGCTTGTTTTAACCTTTGTATTATTTTTATGGTCTATTTTCTGTCATTCTTCTGTATACATGTTATACATTATGGTGATGGTACAGATCTTGCACCTACCTTGGTGACAATTTCCTGCTGATGAAAACAAAGTGATAAGACTAATTTGGCACTGTTCAGTCTGTGAATGAGGTCTATATGAAATTTTATTATAATGACAGATGTCCTAGCCTGCAGCCTGTGGAATATTTTTCAGTTTTCCTTTTCATTGTCTACTTCACCTTGTGCTCAGACATGAATATTTCAGGATGTATTTTACTTGCTAACAACCTATGGGGATATATTGCAGGTATTGAGGAGATTAGACAGTGATTTTAGAGAAACTAGTTCTGCAGTTCTTATTTTTGTCATTATTTTCGCAACTTCCTCAGCAAATATTGCAGTTAAGGGTCTAACAGACCAAACACGAGCAGCTGCAGAGAAGAAAGACAAGTGCATCTGCAGAGAAATCCTCTCCACTGTGAGTCATTCTTTCAAAGAAGGATGATGTTTATCTTCATCACTTGTATAACAAGGTAACAAGTCTCCTGTGTCCAGCAATAACTTTAGTGATATTCCCAAAGGCCTCTATTCTCTGAACACCTAGCAGAGATCCAGCCTTCTGGAATTTTGACACACAGGTAATTTCTAAATCCTGAAAAGAATTACAGACGTGTCTGGATTCATTCACTGAAAAAAAAATCAATTGAATTCAATGAGATTACATGCACTGCATGAAATAAAGGACACATTTAATCCTTTGCAGAATCAGTATTTTGTTAATGTTACTTTTACCTTTATCAGTAGATTAATTTATGATAAATTACAGGAGAAGATCCTAGAAATTCTCTTTTTAGCAGGCCATGGATTAACTGACACACGTTTATTTGCCTAAGGATTACCAGTCTGACTCATGCTGTCATTTAAGATAGGAGATGACCCAAATATGCCTTCTTCACTTACTTCACATATGTTTATGTCATTATAATTAAATCCTAGCATAAGATATCAAACCCTTTTCTTAATTTGATGGAATATAAAAAAACTTATATTAAACTTTAATGTTTAAAAGCATGCTTATTTATGTCTAGACTAAGCAGTCTTCAGACATACTAAATAAGTCCTGTAAGAAATAACAAAAAGCAGAGAAATTTTTTTAAAAATTGCTGATATAGCATAAGAGGTCAAATTTATTGGTTTAAAATATTATCTCTCTAAATCCATCTGTAATTGTTAGGAAATGTCATACTTGCTGTGCAAACAAGGACAAAAATTAGTTTAACAAACTATTCTATAAAGTAAATAAAGATTTTAAGATCCGTTATCATAAATATATCAAAATATTTTATTTTGGCTTATTTTCTTAAAAAAAAACCAAAACACACAAAGATAAAGATTTTATTTAGAAAATGAAAGAAAGCAAATATCAGGACTGAAAATAAGACTGATTTAAACTCAAAGAAAACTGTTGCTGTATTATACAGAATTTAGAGAAAGTAACTGCACAGACTGTTCTAAAACATATAATTTCCAAAGGGAAAAAAGAAAAATTTGTAGTGGTTTAAGTGACAGGCCATATAATTTGGCAATGCAGTAATTATTCTCACTTAGACTACAGAATCTTAATTTTTTTTTATCTAATCAGCTATTGAAGTTTCTCAAGTCTTTTATTACATTTTTTTTATTTTTGATGCAGCTTTATGCCTATGACTTTTATATCTTAGCAATTTTAGTTAACTACAACAGCAAAAAAAAGTTATAAAATAACTACATCAATAATTACAATTTTTTCTTATACAGCTGGCTACTAATAACTTTTTTTTTTGTGCACACTATCCTTTTCTTTCTTTCTGTGCAGAACTTCTTTTTCCAACATGCTATTTGAATCATTGATGCCATGACACATTCACTTCCCCAACATTGCAGATGGCTGCAAGTGGGCTTTCTCCACAGGGCTGTTAGAATAACCATCTGCTGCTATGATTAAATGGTATTGAAAATCAGCTCACCTAATGGGAATCGTGCATGGGAAGTCAGATACCACCACTTAGATCCCAAAAATTTATAGGTCAAAGACAAAATATCTTCTGCTACCAGATTTGGATATAAGAGAAGTATCTTAAAGGTAACATCAGAACCAGAAAGGGTCATAGCGCCTCACAGGAAAATCCAATAAAACCCCAAGCAAAACTCAATTCTAAGTTAAGAAGCTGATTTTACATCTTCTACTGATGTATTATGATAATGTTCTCTGCTGGAAATAAAATGAGTATGAATTAGGCAACAATATGTTTTAAAGGAAGTAGAGTTGCTATACCAACAGATTACTGAAGTCAAAAACAATGAAGCCCAAAGAAGAATTTGTTCCTCTATTCTCAAGCTGAATATTTATAATTTAAAATTAATTTCTTTCTCCATGCTGTGCTCAGTTCAACTCCACTCAAAATCAAAAAGATGTTTTGGCTGATTTCTCTGGGAAAATGGCTTCCAGGACAGGGCCAGAAATGACTTCTCCAGATCACAGCAGAGCTGATTTTGGTTACTGGTGGTTATTAAAATCTCAGGATGACATCACATGTGGAAGAGAAGTCTGTTTTCCACTTCTGCAGGGGAATGATTAGCCCATGCATCACTGCCCTAGGGAAAGGCTTACTTGGGAAAAGAGAAGAGCAATAGCATGGTGTCTAAATGACTAAAGAACAGAACAGAGGTACCTCCAGGAGTTAACACGCACTCAGCATTAGAAGAGTGAGCATGTAAGAAGTGTGTGACAGACCATAATCATGGGTGCTCAAAAAGAGTTCAACCTACTGTCATGAGTTTTTGTTTTTGTAGTTACCTTTTTCCTGCATATGCAGAGCAGATGTATTTTTGGATTACAGATTTTGGATTACAGAATGTTAAAGCTTTAATAGGATTTAGGATAACATGAAAGCTGAAGGCTCTCATCCTCCTTAATTCTGCCAAATGTCCCTAATCTCATCATTTCAATAAAAGATACTTGCATCTGTCTATACTTTATTTTGTTTAATGTAGCTAATGTCAAGAGATACAATGTGGACTCCATACACTAGCAATAAGGTTTTACCATGAAATATTTAATGCTGTGTTTTTCTGGGATTGATAATAGTACCAAGAGCTCCAAAAGCAGCCATCACATTTCAGTGAATATCTATAGCTACTAAGTTTCTTTGAAAATGGAAGCCTTTGCATGAGTAACACTAAAAACACCAAAATAAAAATTACATATTTCAATAAAGGAGTGTAAAAACAGAATGTAAAAAATTGCTTAACATGGTCTATTATGTTGAAAGACTCTGAAAAATGGAAAATCTTAAATATGGAAAAACTTTATTTTTGATATAAGAAACTGTAATGAACAATAACATATTTAAAAAAAAAGCTCAAGAGTTCACAACTGCACTCTGTATTTTTATAAGTAGCTCTTACTGGGGCAACAGAAACTGAATTTACAATAATATTTTGTTTACAGGTTTACATGTTTCTTACATAAGAAAGATGTGATTCTGCATAATTTAGAAGATATAAGGATTTCTCATTCCTCTTATTTTTAGAGAAACTACACTTCTAGCAATAAGTCAATTGAAATACTCGAGTTAAATGAGGAGAATGAATTATAAAGCCAATTTATACTCCTAAAGCACTCCTGAAAGATTAAGGTATTATTATTATTATTATTATTATTATTATTAAAGCCTTCTCATTTCAATCTTTATTACTTTGCGCAAATCTTTTGCCCACAAATTCTTGTTTTTCTTCTATAGAGAGTGGACCTATGTGAGAGTCTCTAAAACTGATTTTGCCACTTTTCACTGAAGAAAACCCACTATGTACTTACAGTTAATTTCATTTATTTGTTCTGCTGAATTTCTAAGGAACACATCTTTATTAATAGTAGGTGACACAATATGATGAAGGGCAAGATGATCTATACTAATATACTGATTTCCAGTTAGAAATAAGCTGAATAGAAACAATATCTATTATATGTATATATACATATCATGTTTTATGCAATTATAAAATAAGAATATCTATAAAATAAGAATATCTAAATGAGGTGGAGTGCACTGTATTACTGTGCACTGTAATACTGTGCACCAAGCAGAGGACTGAATATGTTATGTTAGCAGCAGTTTTCAGTCTTAATAGGCAAGATAAAATAGGAAATAGTCATAGAAGTATATGGCCATATATAAAAATAAGATATTATATATATATAAATATATATAGCCATGCAATAAGAAATAGCTATGTCTCTGCCCTATCTCTAGGGCAGAGATAGACACAGACAGGAGCACAACACAAAGGTCCATTCACTGTGGGTTTTAAAATCTGTTCCTGCACCATTTCTTCTGTGCTTATAAGCATTTATTTAAAATTTGACCTCCGTATAATTGCAGGTCCTTCTTGCTTTTTGCATTACTTGTAGATTTAATAGGCCTAATGTCATCTGTTTTTGTAATGAACATACTGATTGACATTTGGTGTAGGACAGATTTTACAGAATTCTATTCTATACAGATTTTGTTTTGACAGATAACTAATCCTTAGTATTTTCGAGATTTTTTTTAGACAAGTTTTATATGACCTTATATATAGACCTTATAGACACAGTGTATCTAAACTGTGTACTTCAATGTAAACATAAGACTGTTATGTGAAACATAATGTAAGAGCTTTACCATAGTAAACATTTCTAACATATGTAGTGTAGAGGAAAAATAAATGAATTTGTCAAAAATAAATCATGTCAAATCATTTTGGACTGTTACTGGTTTCCTCATATTGCAATATGTTCCTATAAATACATTGGCTACCAGTGAAATGGAAATATATTGCCTTCCCTCACATACCATTTTCTAAAAACAGGCATTGAGGAGACTGGCTGGCAATTCTTCAGACCTTTTTTTTTTTATATATATCTTCTAGCATAACAATAAATATTTGTGTGCTATAATAGAGAGTGCCTATCTTCTTCTATCACTTTTCAAATTATATTGACAGATTTTCATTGTCTTTCCATATTTTTCTGTTTCCTATACACCGTAAAATATTCCACACATTCATACAGGAAAGCTTAAAACTTTCCCGTACCAAAGTTGATATGCAGTCAAGAATGGAATATGATTTTTAATAAAATCCTTCAAAACTGACATCATGAAAGTCTCACTCATGTGAAATAAAGACATTTGAAAAATCCTGCTATAGAAACCTCAGAGATTAATTGGATGCCTACATTCAAATTGATTCCCTTTCAGTCAAAACTGCATATTCATACAGTTATGTTTATTGATCAATTACAATGCGTTAGAAGCCTGACTTTCAAAATCCAGAACCACTTTTGTTCCTCTGTGCTTGTTTTCCATTATTTTGAAGCTCAGAATATTTTATATATGTATTCAATCATACAGAGGATCTATGAGACACTATTTTCTTAATTATTCCATTCTGAAAGGCCAAAAGAAGACATTTCTATAAAATGAAAGTGGTTCTGAAAACCTGTGAAAGGAAATTCTATTAGTTCTGATTATTCTAAACTCAGAAAAATCCTCTAAAATACCTTTAATAGCTGTCACATTTCACAGACTGACATCTGCATGTAGTCAAAATGCCAAGGGATTTTGAGGTCTGTAGCTCAAAATGGGCTGTAGGAAAAAAAAAAAAAAAAAAAAAAAAAAGAGAGAGAGATAAAAGAAAGAATGAATATTGCATTTACACTCAAGGAAACTACTTTCTGTATCAAATACAAAGATGTAAACGATATGTTAATCACAAAGCATTCTATTTTGTTGCATTTAGCTGTTTGAATTTACTCAAAAAAGTGATCTATACATGGATAAGGACAGGATATAAAGGGTATCCTATGGTTGCTGGTTTGCCCTAGCCTACAGGGAAATTTTTGCCAGTCTCTGCTCCCAGATAATGCTAACTACTCTAGCTCAGTGATTTTAGATTTGCTTTTAACACCACTGTAGACTTCAAGTTATAGACAAATCACATCACATAGATGCCAACCAATTTTCAACGTGAAGGGACACCCAGACCTCCGCTACCACTGCCGTTGTATCTACAGAAGCATTGACAGAAGAAGAAGGCCCTCTGATATGTTAAAGAACTAAGCAAAAGAGATCTCATTCCCTAGCATATATCTCCTCTTGTCAGGGATAGCCCACCCTCATCATACTTTCATTAATTAGACTTCACAGTTCCTAGGCTTACTGAAGAGCACTGCAATAACACCTATTGCATTTACACACAGAAACAGCTTAAGCAACAACACATTATGTAGAAGAATGAATAGAAAGATTTCAAATTAACTAAGTGATATGTGTTGGTGCTTTCCCCTTTGAACAGACTTAGCTAGTCTGAGTTCATATGTATATGTGCTTCATTTATATTTTTTTTTGTTTTGTCTTGTTTTGTTTTATTTTATAAACCCCATATCACTCAGTTTGTATTTAAAGGAAAAGTAATTATTGCCTCATAATCTCTGACAATTTCCTACAGTTGCTTGGATGTGTTGTGAGATGCCATTCCATCCAAGAGGAGTCAAACTAATTCTTGTTCAGACAATAATGATATTTCTGGCACACATGGATTCTCCCCGTCCGGACAACAGAAACTGTCTCCTACCTTGCTGTAGATTCTGCATATCTATATCCAGCCTTGAAGTCATTGGAAGTTAAAATCAATATATCAGAAATAAAATGAAAAGTGCCAGGTAAATAAAGTTTCCTTTTTTTTTTTCCCCTTTTCTTCTTTTTATTTATTTATTTATTCTTTTTTTTGGTCAGAGTGATTTGATATGCTCTACTAATGAATTGTTCTATAACAAATATAAGCTCTTCATGGATTTAAACTAAAAATTGAGAGAGAAAGGTAATCTCTCAGTTTACTTAGCATGGAGTGAAATGAGTGTGTGGTAAAGAATTATTCTATTTAAAATATTCATTTTTCGTTTTTGTTCTTCATTAACTCTCCTTGAAAGCAACTTTGAAAATCCATAGATTACATTCTGGACGTGTTATTTATTCTCTTCCACATTTGAAACAGTTTAGAGCAGAAAAACATATGATGACAAGGTACCTGCCAGATGGTAAAATATTCACAATGCACAAGAGAGTGGCACTGAAATAAGCTGTAGAAAAAGTACGCTAATGCTGTTCTAAAAATGCCATTGCAACTGAGATTGGCATATTTTATGCATCTGGAGTCTAATTTGTAAAATTGTAATGAACTGACGTTTAACAGAACATAAAACAGATATTGATTTTGCCTGCTGTGTATTAATATGCAGCGTAGACAGAATCAGGAAAATCTAGCTAAAACAAAAAAACTGGTGATTCAAAGAGAGTAGTTTATTGCTGCTTTTAATGTAACTCAGAAAAAAAAATAGAATTGCACTTCTGTGAAATTCTGTAAAAGTGTTTCACACAATTTTTGATAAGTTTACTATCATACAACAATGATCATGTAAGTAGTTGTTTACTTCTTAGATCACCATCAAAAAACATATGCCCCAACTACTGAGTACTCTGCATTTTTAAAAGGCACCTTCTTATCTGTAGACATTCTTGTCCATTCAGTAGGAAAATCATGAGAGCATATCTAAAACTTTGAATCTCCTCTGACTGGTCACGCTCACACTAGAGATTGGGATGTTATTTTCTGAAAGAAAGGGACTAGAGTGATGCAGAGTGATTCCAGTACGCAGATATTTCAAAGGAGCTTGTGTCACCAGGATTAAAAGAGATATTACGACTTCTGAAAAACCCTTCCCAGGGTGAAAGGCTTCAGCTCCCTGTTAACTTTTTGGGTGATTTATTTCATATTTACTCCTCTGTGTGCCCTTTTATGGGGTAAAGACCAGACTGAGTTTTTTCAGACTTCCTTCACTCCTCTTTGTGTCTCTCTAAAGATTTTGTTAGCAGATCTAATACTTCAAGAAGCAACCCAAGCACTCAGTATTAGCAATCAATATGAGCTCTTACAACAGTATGGACAACAAAATATGAACACAGGGCAGAAAATCATAGATTTTATGTTTCTTTCTCTTTCAGTGCACCATAGAGTCCCTTCTTCTGAATGCCAGTGGTGGTTTTGCAGCTTATTTAGATATGGGTGGTTGCTGACAGATAGCATGTTGATTCCAGTGAGCATTAACAATTATATCTCATTTTCCTTTGATCCAGGAAATTATACTTGTACACAATGCAAAAATATGAAGTGAGAGGGAGAAGATATAGTGTTCAAGAAAATACTATAAAAATCTTCAAATTCTCTTACTGCTTCTTCCGCTAATCTGTTTTGATGAGCATAAGGGTTATTTTATCTCTTTTAACAGTGCAAAGTAGCTAAAAATTTCCCATGATAATTGTAGCTGATTTATATCTCTTGCCGAAAATCTAAGCTGTATCATTCACACACAGAAAAGTGAAGTAGACTGTAAGAATCAGGAGTACTATTGCTTAAAGAAATAAGAAAAAGTTTGAACTGTAAAGATATCACTAGAAACAAAGGTCAAATGAAACAGGATGAAGTTGTACTAATCAGAGAAATTAAGGCTAAAGTAGTATGATATAACTTAAAACTATTTAAGATGATACATAATAACTTATAAATACTTTCAATGTGAATTACATAATGGGAGAGGAGGGGGTTTTTTTGTCCTCTTTTGATATAAACGATCATCTAAATCCTGGAAAAAAAAAATTGCTAATTTGTGAGATTAATTCCAAAATGTGGATGATCAATTTTTCTAATCAAGTTATATCATGATACTTAATTTCATGTTGGAATTTATGTCCAGTCATTTCTTATTTCTTATTAAATGATGCTTGTTTGAGTTAACTAAACAATATGAGAAATAAGTCGCAATCAGTTTATTGCTCCAAAAATGAGCATGAAGGGTAAACAAGATTGGCCTAAGACCTACTAAATATACATATTTGTTTATGAAAGTTCTTACATGGAGGCCACTGCTTTTGTACACAATGAGAAATCCAGAGCAGTTTCTTTTTATTACTGTATTTGTCTGAAGCAGATTCTATTAGAGTTTTACCTTTAAATCACTCCCTCTCACAAAGAGTTTCATAAATTAAGTTTTCCTTTGCTTAAAACTGCTTCTGTAGCAATTGGGAAAGAAAGTCAATTGCATCCTATCTGTCTCTGTTCTCCTCAGCAATTTATTAAAGTGGAGATTAACCTGAGCTGGAGAAAAAACTCTTCATCACCCGAAGCACTGCAGCTGTTGCTGGCTAACTTGCTTTGTAACTCATAAGGTTTTTCTCTTGTAGTGTGATTTCACATGAGAAGTTTTATTCCTCTGTGCTAACCAATACATGAAAATGAACTAAATCTTTTTTTCATGCTACACCTCCTAGGGAGTAAGGGGTGAGACAGAAGGGGAAAGATCTATTCTCTGAGACACACAGTGTGTATGTGCTGATGCAGGTGAATGTAACAGATTTCTGTCTAAATTCCCATGTTTCCTTCAAAAGAATGAAGACAAATTATATTCACAAAAATTAACAAACCCAAAGAGAATCATTGCAGGTTCCTGTTACCATATTGCTTTCAAACAGTGAACTTTGT
Source organism: Nothoprocta perdicaria (assembly GCF_003342845.1). Lineage (NCBI taxonomy): Eukaryota > Metazoa > Chordata > Aves > Tinamiformes > Tinamidae > Nothoprocta > Nothoprocta perdicaria. The sequence continues at coordinate 536,859 of NW_020455899.1, read as the reverse complement.
TACCCTTGAGAGCATTCCATGTGGAGGAAGAACTGATTATGCTACAGTGCTTTTTCAAGGCAAATAAATTAGTCTGACCATGTATTTGTTATGACAGAAGTCTAGAACTGCTTCAAGGAAAAAAGAGATAAGCCAGCTTAAGGAGTTTAAGAGTAATTAAAATGTTAATTCTCAAAGYTTGTTTCATCGTTATGTCTGTCTTCTTAAACAGGATCAGTATCCAATATCGGTGTTTATATGGTCATCTCTCCCCGAATTCAGGGCCCCCGAATTCCCTAATTATGCATAAGAAAGTGAAGACACAAAGACAGCTATGGAAAGTCTACTTTTACATTATTAGATTAGTTGATTCTGAAGGCAATGCACTGAAGAACTGGACATGAGATCCACTTGTTAACAGTACTTTCTTTTGTATGGTAATCCACCATATACACCATATGCATATGATATGTAGATAATCCACCCAGTGCTTTAGTTCATGAGCAAGAGAAATAAGAAAAAAAGTTTATTGAATTTCTAATTCCTTTGACGTTGATGGAAAGATTTTTGTTAAATGTTTATTTGGGCCATATATGGGAAGAGAGTGGGGATGAGTCCAGTTGGATGCCTGTTGTTAGAGTATGAGCATCCCACCAGCTGAGAACTTAAGTAGAGGAAATACACTTTTAATACTATTCTTCATAGTAGAAATATCTATTTTTTTATTGAAGTCAAGTGTTTATGGCACATCCTTAAATTAAATTTTAATTTACAGAATTTTATTATGTAGAGTTAAACAACTATTTTCAGTACTTCGTACGCTAAGCAATACATTTATGATAGATACTCATATAGTATGTATTTTAATAATAAACAGGTTTGGCATACATGGGATATGCTCTTTAATTTATGAATTTCAGCTTCAGTCCCCAAGTCATTAATGTAGAATATAGTTAAATTTTGTTTGTTATTAAAGTTAAATTGTTAATAAACTACAGTTAATCAATAGTCCCTGTGAAATGCATACTGACAGCCTTTAGAAGACTTTGACAGCAAACTTTCAGATAGTGGTAAAAGGATCTTTCAAAAAATATTAGAATATGTCAAAGAAGCTGGTTCATGTCCCTAAGCCATGGTATCCTATTCCTCTTAGTGCAATTTTTTTAGTCTCCATCTCACTTTAAAACTAATGAAAATCCACATCTACTTGTATTACATACTTCTAAGAGATGTAAGATTTCTGATTTTGGATTTTTCTTTTTCACCTCATTTATCTTGCATAACAACTTATGAGAAAGCAAGTTCCAGTAAGGGAGAAACAGGAATTACAAAAACTGATACTATATCTTTGTTCCTATACTTTTATTGTGAATTTAATCTTTCTTTATTTATATTGATTTATCAGGTTGAATTGAACCATATAAGTAATCTGGGGATAATTCTGCACCTTTGAGAAGTAAATTGGTCTGAACATAAGAGAGAGAAGGTCAGTCCAAAATTTCAACAGCTCCAACAGGCACACCCAGAGCACGGGGCACAGGGTGGCATCCAGGAGGATTTTGAAGACATCTAGAGAAGGAGACTCCACAACTTCCCCAGGCAGCCTGTTCCAGGGCTCTGTCACCCTCACAAGAAAGTTCTTCTTCATGAAGACACTTATCCAGTATTCTAACTCATAATTTTCAGTTATCAAGGATTTTCCCAGTGTTTAAGAATATTTTCTAGAAAATTAGACAAGTCATGTTTTCTCACCTCTTCCATATGTTTAGGGGAACTTTGTTAGTTAGAAAAAAACTCTAGCTAGTAATGATACTGTATTGTCCATTTTCCCATGCACTAACTGCAAATCTCTATGTAAAGTTGTACCTAAATAAAATTGTTATCTCTGCAGCACTTTCCTTAGTATGACAACTCATAAAGATTTCTGAAGCAATAAAGGAAATCTTTAATCTTAAAATCATTATATGAAAAAATATAATAAAATTATAAAATTCTTTGTTCAGCAGAGACAAAGACATATATCTTGTCTAAAATAAAATATGTGTGCATTCATTTCTATGACTTTGGATTCTCTTCTTAATTGTATTACATCCTCCAGTACTTAGACAATTTTTCACCCTCATATGAACATATAATGAGTTTTTTACATTAATTTTTCTTATGTCATTCTTTGTATAGTAGTATACAATTGCATTATTAATTGCACGAGAAAACTCATGAGTCTGTGTAATGTTTGGGCTTTTGGCAATAATCAGAAAATAAATTCTACAGCAACTATTAAAATAACTCTTTTTTTTTTTTTTCCCCCGCAGTTCCATGCCCCTCCCTACATTTTTACGTTACTAAACAGGCTTTCAGAGTTGCTTTTTTCTCTGCTTTCCTCTGTGCAACTCCTTGCTTGGATTAGGGGCATTCTTTTTTCAAGAATTTTTATTTCCAAGAGATAAACCACTAAGTCATACCCTCATAAAGACCAAGAGGAGTTTGATCTCAGTACTTCATGGAAATTGGAAACTATAATGCTTTAATCTCTCTGCTGCAGATAGCAACTGGAGTCCCTAGCTTCCCAATTATTCTTGAATTATTGCACCTAACTTTCTTAGCTTCTAACTTGTCTTCTACTTTGTTCATGAAGCTCCCGATGCTTATTTCAAAAGATAATTTTTGATTATAATTGAATATTTTTTCTCCTACCACCGTATCAGCTATCCATTTGCAATTTCAAAATGTGTTTTTAAGAGAAAAAAAAAAAAAAGGCACTAGAAATTATTATTTTAGATTATTAATTATTATTATCTTATATTAGTTTAATTTAATTTTAGTTTATAATATATTATTTTAGATAAGAGCAAAAATTATTTTATATTTGGATTTGCTATGCACATTAAAAAAATAAAGAATAGAATATGGTTAATATGAAACACTTGAATTACTTGAATTGCAGTTCAACAAGCACAGTTGACAAACTCAAGAAATATATCCTTAACCCAAAAGTCAAATCCATTTTTTTCCCCTATCCCTGGACTTCATGTAACTAATCATATGTGATGGTACAAATAAGAGCAAGAATTAAATATTGAGTTTGTCACCTTAGGTTCAGTATAAACATGTGAAGCTTCCAGTTACCTTAGGATTTATCAGATAGATAAATGATTTTTCATATCTCTGTAAACAGGTATTGAAATACCATACATTATTTATGAGTATAGGGAAACCTACAATTAACCTAGCTCCTTTCACCAGCTTTACTTTTCTTAAAAGATAATAATAACATAATTTTCACAGCTACCAACAGTCCAGAAGCATCTAGCCTTTTGGAAAGTCAATAAAGGCAATAACCTATGATATTAGCTCAAATCTAAACACTTTTTATATTTGAGGAATGTTTGTTCTATTCAGATCATTTTTATGTTCTAGCATTATAGTCAAATCCTGAGTAGGTCAAAATGGAGACTAACCCAGGATCAAGCAGAATGAGAGAAACCCAGGGAAGAAATATCCCTGGACTATTTAGCTTTAGATTCAAGTGAATTGTATCGCTGATATGTACAATATTTTGTCTTCATTTTTCTTTTTGCAGCATAAACGGACCTCACAGAACAAAAAATATATGAAAGATGGAATTGTTGCCTTCATTATCAAAATCATATTGATACTACTGTTTTAAAATATAATATCTAATATAGGTGGTTTGGGACTCAACTTAAAACCTGCAAAAGCAGTTCGTAAGGAAAATAGCTGAAGAAGAAATGTAAACCTGTAATCAGATGATACTAGCCATGCTGTGTCAAGTATTTTTTTGAAGAATTCATGATGTGGCCTTGTATTGCTGTTGTTGGTTTCCTTAAACACTCATGTCTTCTGAGAAATATGATTTTCACAAATAATTTTAAATGTTGAATATTCGCGTTCAATGACAATACTGTTGAGGTGAAGACTGACAATTCAAGCTGACTGAAAAAAAAAAAAAGAAAACAGAAATATGCTAAGAAAAAGTATATCAGAGCTTTTCTTCTTTTTCTTTTTATTTTTTAATCTGTTTTTCATTTTTTGCTTCTTTGCCCTGTCTTTAATATGTGGCAATGTAAACAGAGATAATTTAGAACTCATTTTGGTGACATATACCATATTTTAAACTGTAAAAATACTACGAAGATGATAACATAGCAAACTTATGGCACTAATATGACAAAAATAATTTGTGCATCAAAAAAATTATATCTTAATTGTTCCAATTCTGTGTGATTTTTAAATGAATGTGCAAATTTTATTAGCCAAAAAAATAAAAGCATGTTTGGCAGGCGTCTCTGCAACTTTTTCAGGTTTACATATCTGAATACAGATGGTTGCCCCCATATCTTGGTGAAGTATGATTGAAACATAGTTCATAAACTATCGAATAGTTCGTAAGTATGATAGTTCATAAAATAACGAATCAACTTCAAGGTGATTTTTTTTTTTTTTTTTTAATTTTGGCCACCAGCTCACACTGTTATTTGTTACATCCAGGAGTGTTCCCATGTCATCTCCTGCAGCTTCTCGCGTACCTTTCAGGTCAAGGCCCAGCCAATGACCTAGCTATGTGCTTCTAGACTTCAGGTTGACAGTTATAAGTGAGAAACTTGGGAGGTGCAGCATCTTTCTGCACAGTGCCAGACCTAATATTGCCTTTCTTTTCCATTATTTTATTTTATTTACGTCTTCTGAGTTTTTTTCAATGTTTTTGTGGTAGGTTTTTAGTTTTAAGGAAACCTAGTTATCAGCAAATAGTATTCAGGACAATAATTTTTTTTTTATTTGTATTCTATGAACATTTTCCTCCAAAACAAATCCTTTAAGACACAAGAAGTCTTTTCTCTCTGCTCTTATTGAAATAACAAATCTTAAAAATGACAAAAAGAGCAGAAAGCCAATGACTGTTAGCTGCATATCACATTGGATATGACATATGACTTTCTGCTACCTGGGATGAACTTGATCCAAATGATCAGTTTCCATTTAGCAATATTCTCCAAGGCCAAGAGATGAAAACAGACAGGCAAGATGAAACTGAGGCTTAAATTCTTGACCATTGTGTTGCTGTTTCAAGAGACATTTTTGTGGCTACCGAAAAGGAGTGTGTACATATGTGTACGTACGCACAATCACACACGTGTCTCCCTTTCCCTCCCTTATCTTTGAATTTGTAAAGAACACCCTCCGCAGAATTTTAGTTGATACATTGAAAACAGAGGTAACTCATCAACTATTGGACAATCTTTGTAATTTCACGTGGGCTACCTTTGTATAATCTGCCTCTTATTTCTGCATATAATGCAAATTCTCTGAAGATGAAAGAAGAGAAAAAAGATCTGTAGTAGAGCAGTTACTGTGACATTATATATGGGCACTAAAGACACTTATGGATTTTCATAAAAGTAAAATATATTTGATTAATGAATATTGCACTACTTTTTTTTTTTTTTTTTTTTTTTTTTGTCTTGTAAAGGAAGTAGAAAGCAGATTCCAATTTGAAACATGATATTTATTAATCATTCATGATCCAGCATATTAAGGAAGAAAAATAATGTCAGGAATTCTGAGTTTTCACTCAAAATATTGTCTATTTTATTAAATAAACAATAATTTTCCTTTAGTAAGCAAAGTAAATATAGTTAATAGGAAAATATTGATTTTATTTTAATTTCTGCATTCAGTGGGCAGACTTGAAGCTAATCCAAATGGGGAGTCACTGAAAGGTTATGATAGAAAAAAATATAATAAAGAAAAAAATTGATAAAATTATTTTAACYATTACAAGAGTTAAATGAACAAATACAGGTGTTTTAGAGATAAAGGCCTTCTAGAATACCCCACAGAAACATATTTTGCAGTCTCTTTTCATCTGAGAGCAGTAAAAGTGAATTTTAAATCAGTTTTAAATCAGTTGACCGTGAAACAGTGAATCAAAACACCAATTACAATTATATCAGCAAGTTCTACTTTTCTCTTAAGAATACTTGACATAACACTTTTTATGTATACATATTAGAAATAAAGGATATACTACTAAAGGACAAAAATATTCATATTTTTCCATAAGTTTTCAAATGGGTTGAACACAGAAAATTCTCCAGTTAGACTGAGCCATAATTATCCTGAGATAGAGATATCATTTAGCAATGTCAGATATAACACAGATCTATTCCTACCTTTCATAATATTAGAAAGAACAAACCATAACCACGTGATAAGGAAAACTTTTCAAAAATAATTCTAATTATAGAATTTCTTTTTTCTCTTCTTTAAGTACGCTTCATGGAATATCAATTAAAACAACTCTGAACTGTGCAAGGAACTTTTTTCCTAAAAAAAAGGCTTTCTTTTTGTCTTCTTCACAGTCTAATACCACAGAATTACTCAATCGTACAATTTGTTAGCTACCTCAGAGGTTATCAAGTAAGACCAATTATATCTAATAATACATCTAATAATGCATGAATGTGTGGACACAGATGACTCCACTCAATGAAACTAGATGGCTATTTTTGCTTTTTTACTACCAGTTTTTAACTGTTGAAATAAATAGATCAAATATATGAGTAGTTTCAGCTCAGTTTTTCAACTTCTTTGTTCATCTGGATGATTTTCAGAACATTAGTCAGCTTATGTGAAAAGCTGCTTTCCTCTCCTTTTCCTTCTTAAACAGAGAGCACCTAAGACACGGATAAATTATTGCCATAGTAGGGTAGTTTAATTTCTACCTTGCACAAATCCTTGACTATAGCATTTTCAGTTGGCTAGTCTTAGCCCTTTTGGTGACATAGCTTGATATTAACCACAGTATGACAACTGGAATTCAGAGTTCAGACTATCCTGTACAAATCTGTAGTACAAGAAGGACATTATATCAAATTTAATTAAACAGTATCACTTTGCTATGATTTCCAAGATTAGAATTTTCTAATTTAATAATAATAAAAAAGTCACAGAAGTTAAACAAAATAATATAAATAATAAATAAATAAATAAATGCGAATGATAACTGGCTCTTTGTATCTATTCAAGGGACATCAATACAGACGCCATACAGATGCTATATAACTTGTACAATCTATTTAGCTAAAAACACTAATTGTAAAACACCGGTTCTCATCTCTCATGAGATGAGTCAATTTATTTTTTCTATGTCAATATTTATATTGACATAGAAATTTGGAATAGAATCAATGAAGTCAATATTTATATTGACAATATTTATATATCCAACTTTCTAGGAAATCTGGATAATTTGAATTGGCTATTTTTTTCTTTGAATAATTCAGTGGGCTTCTTTTAATAACATAGGAACAATGAGATTTGATCTCCTTCTCCTTCCATTCAAAAAAATAGCAGTCCTTATCCTTCAATTTCTTTACAGGATCAGGACAAGCTTTATTTGTCTTAATTTCCTTCCTAATTCAAAGCATCAACATTAGACAATTAACTAGGATTGCTAAAACTGTTGGCAGAGGGTTAACTCCAGTGCAGAGGAGTGACAGGAATTTTTT
>NW_020455899.1:469763-529291 GCF_003342845.1 Nothoprocta perdicaria | reverse complement strand
ACAGTGACAACATAATTTATCTAGCAGAGCACAGTCCATGATGGGCATATTCTGTGTGTTTGAACAAAATCCTTTTAAAGTAATTCTTTACATTATTACTAGCCAGTGACATTGTGCCTAATTTCAAGAGCATTGGTGCAGAAAAGAAGGAACATAGCTCTTAAATTAAAATAAATTAACGTTCTTAATCTTGAACACATTGGCTGATAGTTTTGGTCTATATACACTGTAATTATCACACAACGAGTGTTCATTCAGGTGGAATAATAGATAAGGATGAGTAGTTCTTTAATGGTTATTCCTTCCTCCTCTAATTTTTTTTTTTCTCCATATACAAGCACCTTGTCAAGCCCAACTAAGAACAACATTCAGATTTAACTATTCAGTACAAGTCATCCATCTTGTTGCTGCTGACACATACAAAATGAGACATATATATAAACATTTTCAGGATTAGACTAGACACAGTATTACAACATAGAGTCGTGGCATAGTAGATTCAGAGTTTTGCAAGAATGTTTTCCAGATATATTCAAATAGGATTACGCAGAAAAGCAAAGTGTGTATATAAATGTAAAAATATATATGAACTGTACAAATATATAAGTATATGAGATTACTAATTTATTTTGAAACTGGTGAGAACTCTATTTAAACACATGACTTGTGTCCTTGATCTCCTAATCATACTCTGCTGTCCTCAGGATACCTGATCTTAAATTTGAAGGAGCATATTGTGTGAATATACCCTAGACAGATTGGTCATGGTCATGAGCTTAATGTCTTGGTGCAATGATTTACAGATCTCCCACTTTCCAGTCAGTCAGTGTGAAAATCCCCAGGTCCTCAGTTGCAGTTGCTTTCTGGTTTCATAAGACAGATTATGGGAAAAAACAAGCAGACATAAATACTTTCAGCAATGTACCATCGTAACAATTGGGACACCTGCTCAAAGCTATTTCCTTCACCTTCTTCTTCCTCCCACCCTTCTCCTCCCCCAGCTATTAAAATAAGATTAATTAAAATAAGATAATTTTAATTTTAGGTGATTTTTTTTTTTGTTATGGATGTTTTATGCATAACAATTTAAAATGAAATAATATTCTGTTTCAGCTACAGAGATTCTGGAATGTCAAATTAAAGGTTATATAGAGAAGTATTTGTAGCAAGAATTAAAAGGACATTTGCAAAAAAATTGGCAATTTTTTTTTCACCACTTACTACATAAGGATCTGCATATAATTCATGTATATAAAGTCAGTTTTCAATTAGAAGTTGTCATTTGATCCTTCTCCTGGCCAAAATATTATCAGCTACATCTCTATCATTTCCAGCGTGTCAGTTTAGCCTGTTCTGAAAGATTGTCAATGCTAGGAATTTTTCCAACTGAATTATCTAGCTCAAAATAGAATTGTTATTTTCTTTTGAAGATAACCTTTATTTTTGTAACTGAAATTTTAGTTTACAGTTTTCTGTCCTATTCATTGTTGTTTATTCAGCACTTCTTGTGCTCAAGGAGCAGCTAAGCAGGCAAGGTTCCTTTGGACTGGAAACCAGGCAAATGGATATATTTACAATTGTATACATTAGATTATATAGTCATAACTAAATAAAGAGGATGTAGAAGAATTGAAACTGTATTTTCCAGAACAAATATTGAAAAGGAGATGTCAATGAAATCAAATTAAATGAGAAGATTCTTCACTCAGGATATAGTTCGGTTGTGGAATTCCTCGTCTCAGGTTGTTCAGAAAGAAGTAAGTTCACATACATGCAAGAAGAAGCTGGAAGATTGGAAAAAATAGCAAACAAGGCAAATTTATTAAGTAATAATAATAATAATAATAATAAAAAGACAAAACAGCTGCTTGAGGGGATGCTTGATCTGCATACTGCTCTATGTAGGGGGAAAACTAAATCAAACAAACAGAAATGGAAGAATAATATGCCATGCTTGCTCTTGTCTGTTTCTTCTCAGCATATCTGTTACCCATTCATGGCCTCTTTTGGAGACAGGATAATGCGTTAAATAAACATTCAGTCTAACATAATAAAACTACTCTTGTACACTTCCATCCAACCTGGTTTTGTAGGATATTCCCCAGGGAGTCTTTTAATACAGATGACTCTTCCTACTGGCTTTGCTTAAGACTACCTTATACTGTGAGTGTGATAATATAAGCAGGATCTGAGAACTTAAGCTGAAACCTTACTGGAGCAAAATCAACAACCCTACAGTTTTTTAACTAATGACATGCTTTTCATTTTTCTTGGCGCTACATTTTTTGCTCTTGTGGAACATACAAGAGTTAGCAGAAAGTTGAACAGTGTTAGAAAAGTTAGCAGAAAGCAAAAAAATCTCTGAGTTGTACAGATATAAAACTAAGGAATAAATATAATGAGAGGCTTAAGCCAAGCTGTGTGACACTGACTAAAGCCAGCTATTAGCTGAGCACTCACTGAGATTCATGCCACATGAATCCACATGCCACATTACTTCACAATATAAGACGATTATTTTGTCAGTATGCAAGAGTGCTGTAAAAACGACCCTCATCCTTGAAACATTTAAAGAAAATCAGCAATCACTTTCTTTTAGCAAAATTATTGGGAGGAATAAATCCAGCTGTTTTGTTCTATATCAAGCAGACCTTCAAACCTGTTGAAGAAGCAGCCAGTGTGTGCCAGCTCTTAGATGGGCACAAAACACCAGTGCATGGAAGTAAAAGGAGATATTAGGTGAAAGCTAGCAGGAATCAGAAATAAATAAATAAATAAATAAATAAATAAATAAATAAATAAATAAATAAATAAATAAATAAATGAAAGCATGCATCTTTATGGAGACATCTCTTAAATTAAATTCCAAATAAAACAGCAGCTTGGCACAAAGGAGCACAGTATAACAGCAGGTTTGGTCAGTTAACCATGACAAAAACAAGGCTGAAGCTTTCTTTTCCATCCATGCACACATTTCTTTCCCCATTTGTCCATTACAAGAGCAATCCATCCTCTTCTATCTTGGCTCAGATCTCACTGACTAGGCAGTCAGGCATCTACAGAAATCTCTCTGCTACAGCCCTCTTTTTCACATTTTGATCCAGCTACTGCCTCCTTGTCACCTTAGCAATTTCCACCTCAACTTTTTCTCAAGTTATCTGGCTGGATCTTTGCAACATCTACTACAAACTTTGCAGAGGAGGGAGGAACAGCGTATTAACTCAGAAGTGCTCTGTCACTCATTGGACTCTGCCTAACTGCACAGGCGTGTAGGTAATGGACAGTCCTTCAGCAACCTCTCTGTAGCTCTTTGAAGCTCAGTCTCCTAGAATATTTGCTGTTTCTGAGGTTCATGACTTTCCTGTCAATGAGAAATACTGATATTATCGGTGTCAGAAAGTCTTTTACGGCAAATTTTCTACTTAGCTGGGAATTAAATAAGTTATAACTCTTTATGGAAAATTTATAGTAAGAAGTAGCTCATGTGTCCCCATATAGAATTTCAGTCTTTCTCTACTGCAAACTTTCCAGGACATCGTCTCTCTATGTAAAATCTGACTGGTGACTGATTTGAAGGATTATCTCAAAACAATGATATATTCCATCATTTTCATAGCTGTTCTGACTGTGTGTCACCATTGTTATGCACACTGTGATTTCCTTGACTTTGTGTGTTATACCTAAGGAAACCCTGGATTTTTGCAACTGGTTAGGGTAATCCAAGCTATAAATAACAGCTTAACAGATGTGCCAAGAACACACTGGGCCATAACTCTTTGCAAGTGGCCTAAATAGCCTTGCTCTGGTTTCTGAAGGGTCATTTTATAATTTAAAGAATTGCACAAATTCCGTGTTCTGGAAGTTTAAACTCCTTGTAAATACAAATAATATGTATGGAATCATTCCAGGACTTCTCATGATAAAAATTGCTATGAAAGTGTTACACAAGTATATGTAATAGTCTTTTTAGTAAGTGACTGTTTACCTATTTAATAGAAACATCAGATTGCTTAAGGAAAAAAAAAGAAAGAAGTATTTTTATTAAGCTGAGAGCGTACTAAGTAAAACTTATCCCAAAGCATGGATTTAATATGATTATATATAAAATAAAACAAAAGTGTTGCCACAGACCCTTTATACTATTACTGTAAATACTTTCTATTAATGGAAGATATTTCAAGGTCTTTTTTCAGTCCCACAGTATCAAAGAATACTGTAAAGCAAATTTCAACTGCTGTTGGCAATTCATGCAAAAAGTCAAACAAAACAGGAAAAATGATTATTTAACATTTCTTTAATTTCAAAGCGGATCTTTTATTGAAATGTTTAAAGTGAGAAAAAGAGAGGATCTATACTTATCTGTGCTGAATAAGAAACCATAATCAAAAAGTCTAAATGGTGGATTCTGTTATTCACCAAAAAAWTTTTTTTATTGTTTTGTTTTGTTTTCTGTCTTTTAAGTACACACACATAACAACATAACAAATTAATCTCACTCCTTTATTTATTTACTCAGTTATTTAAAGAAGAATAAGTTTTGAGGTGTTTACCTGGCTAGCTAAACAATATGCTGGATACCGAGTTCTTTTTAAAAGCTACCTTCAATTTTTAGATGGATCACAGAAAGACTGAAGAACTGAAATAAACTAAATGCAGACACTGTCTGACCCTCCATCACCTGGTAAATATTACTGTACAGTTCTTACTAATATAAATATTGAAACACTGACAGCATTGGTTTGGATAAAAATGAAAATAAAAACAAACACTTCTAGTCACTTCATCTAGATTAGAGCAGTTAATGTTGACAGGATACTATGAGAAATTCCATGTTGTACTATGTTTAAGCCTCTAGACATCATATTGATTTATTGTTTTCAGATTAAAAAGAGAAAAATGGAAAATAAACATAATATTTACCTGCAAATGAGCCACTGTGAATATAAATTTACTGAAATGTTTGTCATCTGGTTATTTATAATGAAAGAGATTGGAACATGAATCCCACAGAGAAGACTTTTTTCACCCCTATAATGCTATTTCTTTATTGATTGTTTAAAATGAGTTATAAATATTTAAAATATATCTGGCTGTACACTTTTAGGTTAAATCTATTTCCTAGTTAAATCCAACTACAGTTTTACATTTTTCATCCTGTTCTAAGGAAGTAAAAACATGTAAAAGAGTTGCAAGTGAAATTTAATGGAAAAGCTCTGAAACATTATGTACAATCAGATGTATGAAGAATTTGCATGTCCCAAAAAACACCTTTATAAGGGAATCTCTCTTAAGACCTCATTAATTCTGTAATAAATGATCTGATATACATATTCTGATATATTCTAATAATTCATCAGAACACTGCTTTGAATGCAACACAAAACTGCTTTTTTATTCATCTTCATGCTTTTGTCACAAGTTGAAATCATTATACCCAAATATTAAAAAATATAATAATAGTAATAGCACTAACAACAACAAAGTCAAATCCTACAGCATTATAATTGAATGGATAGATATCTTGACTGTAGCCAGAACCTACCACTGGGCCCAATTATCCTTACAGAGAATGTTCATTGTCAAAGAGCCTGTGCTTGTCATGAAATGTTCCCATAGGTTCAGAAAAGATTTTCTGTCTGATATGTGGAGCATGGCTGAGCAGTTTCATCTTTTCTTAACTTTTTTTTCTAGCAAGTATCAGGAAGGATAATTTTATGACTCTGCACCTAGTACAGCAAATATATAGACCAACACAGCCCATCTTCCCACAACACACACAACACATATAGTCATTTCTGTGGGAAAAATCCTAAACTAAGACGTCTGAAGAAAAGTTGGTAGTATCTGTCTTTTGATGAATAGCATGATGAACAGCCTGAAAGACAGCCCAACTCCAAGCGGTTATCTGAAGCAAGACTCAGGTCTTGGTCAATAAATATTTTCTTCTTCCATTTTTTTCTACTGCTCATATCCCTGGAAATGGAGAAAACTCAATGCTGGTTTTGCTCTGTTTTACAACAGGGTGTGACTACCTGTGAGTATGGGAAGTGGTGAAAAGTTACAGTCGTGAAATTACTGCTGAAAACATATTCAGACATCATACCAGGATCTATTCAGATTTTTTTTCTACATGTCTGCTGGATTAGCACGAGGAGAAGTATAATGATGTGACTAGGTACAAACTTCAGAGATATAAAGAAAGAACACATATAACGCAAAACATTAAAATATTTTGTATGTAATGTACCATAAGCAGAGAAATACACAGAGCTATACTCAAATATATCATTCCAATGAATAGAATTTAAAAATAGTTGTTAAATCACTGAAATTTAACATGGAAGAGCATATTAATATAAGGCAGAGTGTGGTTCCTATGGATTTTCTTCTACATTTAAGTAATTCCTAGTGTGTTGATTTCATGAAGCTTTCTTCGACTCTTCATCCCACAAATATGACCATGCTTCAATCAAAATGTGCCTGAATCAGTACACTTCATTTAAACAGATCATCCATTGTTTTTGTGGATCTTCCTGCCTAGTTATCCAGAGGCAAGTCTGACACATCACATAATGAAAGGAAAATTAAATGTTAGAAAAGCCTCAAAAGGCAAAAGCTACAACAGAGAAAAAGATTAATTTTGAAATCTCAGACTATAGGCCTCCATTTTCATGGAGGCAAATCTGGAGTTAGTTATTTGTATTTTAGAAGGCATAGGGATGAAGGAACATGCTCTGTTGGTGTATCTCAAAAAAAGTAACCAAAAATTAAGAAAATTTCAAGTCAGTAATTATTTGTTATAACTGTGTTACAATTAACATTCAGCCATACTTTGTGGAATACAATAGGTAATCCTCTTTTTTTGTGTGTGTCTGTGTTTATTCCTCCTTCAGGATACATGTTCCTCCTAATAGAAATGCGATTAAATGCTGTGGGAGTACTTCGTTTTAAGATTCTTTGGAATAGCCATTTTGTAAATTTCAGTGTAGTCCAATTTCAAAGTTAGTTAAGAGATTCAATCTCATTTTACCTTTCAGAAATGAGAGATGACATTTGGTAGCTAACAATTAGGTGAAAGATTCTACTCTCTTTTATGTTACTGCAAGCTTGAGGTAATCCCATAAAAAATATTTTAGTGTCACTGAGTGTTTAGCAATGGTTGAATTTAATCAATTGCAGGAGCAATATTCCATTATAATTTAAAAGTCTTATATCGTAGGAGGATATTGAAAATCTTTATATATATTGTACAAACTTGGCAACACACTTTTTTCAACACCTGTCATTACTTCAGACTACCCAGGCTACATTCGTCTATTGCTACATTATTCTTCTCATCTAGACGATTACAGCCCTCAACAAAACCACCCAAACAAATGAAAACACAGTAGATAGAAAGGATTAGGCAGTTGGAAGGTAATTAAAAAAAAAATCCTGCCTTTATTATGTATTCATCAAGGGTATCCCAATATTTTGGGATATTTGGACTTTATCAGAGTGATGCTATCTGCACAGGCACCACAAGAAGGACGTTATTTTCCATTGTTGTTTACTAATACTGGGACACCAACTATGGAAAACTTGCATGGACATGACAGTAGTACTTTACACAGTAGTATTAGATGCAAAACTATTTTGAAGGGGGCAAGTTCTTTTGAAAAAGACAAATAGGTTTTCACCTTTGTAGTGCCAAATTGAAACGGTGTGCACCCTTCCCTCAGTCTCTACCAAAAAACACTTAGAGCACAACTTTCTCAACTAGTTCATTAAGGGAAAACAACTTTGCAGTGCAGGCCAAGCAGAATGGTTTTGAGTACACAATGCAATTTTACTGCATAATTCTGAATATATAAAAGTATATTGTTTTGAGTTACACTACACTTATGACTTTGTTGGAATAATCTATCTAACGAAAAATAAGTGTGGGGGATGAATAGGTAGCTCTGACAGTTCATGGAAAAGGTCTACCTAACTTGGTATCTAGCTTCTGATTCTCTAATCTGGCTAATAGAAGATGATTGGGGAATGATATTAGAGAGCAGCAAGAAAAAAATATAATTTTCTGGAACATTCTCACAAATGTCAAAGAGTTGAAGCACTGAAAATTTCAAACTAAAGAAAATGTCTTTGTTAGTGGCAGTTAGAAATGATGTTTTTTTTTTTTTCTTTTAAATAGTCTGGTGATGTAAACTTTCACACCACATCATTTAGAGAAAGGAGTTCTTCAGCTAACTAAATGATGTGGAAGGACATATTTTCTTGTATTTGAATGTTTTGTTGACCATCTGTTTTTTTTCAGACTAGATCTGAAATGTTGAGAAATAACATAAATTGTCTAGATCAGCTCCAACTGACTAAGGATATGGATCTTGATTATTCTTTGTTTTTTATTATTATTCCCTAATGTCTGAAAAGATGTATGGAAAAAAAAAATATGTATACCAGATAATCCTAAACTCTGTATTGCCAATACTTACTCACAGAATTCTTTATTAACACACCTTCATTATCTCTGCTCTTTTGTGGTATGCCTAAGATGGAAACAAGCTGTGATAGCAAGGGGACCAGATGTATCAGACAGTTTTCCAGATGTCTCTTAATTCAGCAAAAATTTTAATTGTTAGAAAGAGTGACCACAGCTCCCCTAATGTATTCTGGGCAGTGGATAAGAGGCATGGAATGTGCAGCAGCTGAGTGCAAGTCACATCACACTCCTTTCATGTTGAGAGACAAGAAATTTAATATCTGTTATAGGAACTATTTGTGCATCAAATAAAGTGGGTTTTAATCTGCTTTGTCATTGTGATGGGTAAAATGTTTTTCCTCTTCAGGTTGCAAGATTCTAGTCTCTTTGGTGAAGATATGCTTTCTTTACCCATGTTTGTTTAAGGTCTGTGCCAGAGTACTATTGTATCCTACAAACAGCAGCATTACTCTTAATGAAGTACATCAACTTTACAAGAATAAAGGGAACCTGGGGGTAAGCCTGGTTTTATTACACAACATTAATAGAGACACATTTTCTGATACAGGCATCTTGAAATAAAAAAAAAAAATTTCACTACTATTAAAGGCAGAAATAAAGTCAATTGACTTTGTGTATTTTCTCTGAGTTCTACTCAGCAAAACACAGTCCAGATCACAGAAGCGGCCCATAGTATTTATTATCTCAAAAATCAGTGGTCCAATTAATACTAGCTGTTTTATTTGGATGTTTGATTCCTTTTATAACTGAATCAAAATCTTTAAAGAGAATAGAGAAGAAAAAACAAACAAATAAATAAATAACATAAAAAGTTGAAATTTGGTATACATTTTATAGCTTGAAGTTCAAGAAATGACCATCTCCTTGGCAGATTTGCAGTTCTCATGAGACCTAGTATAACCTAATAGAGCTTTGGACACCAGGATGATTATGACTGGTAGGGTTATTATAGCTATTTTCCTTTGCTCACCATTTTTTTTTTCCCTCCTGCTATCTGAAAATGTTGAAACAAAGAGATCTGTGAAAAAGAGAGAAGACTGCAATTTGGTATTTTCAAAATTGCTAGTTTATTGATTACTTCATTCAGAGAAAGTCATTCTTTTCTGACAAAAGCAAACTCACAAGAAGCTGACTGAAAAAATAATGTTTTATTATGTATCCTATAGAAAGTGTGTGCATAATGAAACTACTAATGTTCTTCTAAGTGTTCATTATTTTACACGTTGTTAGCTGTGGCCCTCCTTTTACAGCAGTGATTTACTTGATTACAAGACTGTGAACATCTCTGTATGCAGTTTGTGCAGCCTCTTTAAAAGGGAAGGCCAAAGGCTACATTTCTTTACATGCTGAAGAGATCTGTACATTCATGCTTCAGGAGTCAACAGATAAGATGGTTGCCCAAGTCCTCAGTCTCTATCTTCCTTATTGTCAGAATTAACTTTTAAGCAGTGGGAGTACTCTGTTTATTTTTCTGAGTCTTCCCAAAGGCTTGTGTGCAAACACAAAGACCAGTGAAATCAGGCAGGAAAGATTTGCCTTATTCCTTCAGGGTGGTTTTCTATCTTTTTTTTTTTTTTTTTTTTTTTTTTTTTCCCCAGTGCTTTCCAAAAGAAAGAACAGCTTTCCGGACCCAGAAATCAGCATCATTCTTGAACTCTCTTGGGAGAAAGTTTCATCATCTAACAGAGAGGGAGGAGAGGGCTACCAGCTCCAAGGATCTCTTCAACTGGAACACCAAATGTAGTTACATCTCAAGTCCAATTATCTCTGCTGCCACACAGCAAAATAATTACAGCTCTGTCATATTACTGTGAAGAGGAAGTTTAACTTTACAAGCAAATGAGCATATGCAGGGAATGACAGGAAAAAGCCCTAAACAGATCCTCAAGGTTCTGACTTGGTTACCTCACTAAATCAGATAGTCATACTGACTTTTTTGTATTACTGCATTATCACTACTGTAATTACATTATTATTATATTACTATGTTACTAATGCTATTATGTTATCTCCTCAAGAATAAATCTTTGATAGTACTTCTACCATTTTATTTAAATGATAGATTTCAGACTTGAAGTTTGTATGAGAAAGTCCAGTGCAGAAAACACAGACTCTAAATTAATTCACTAAAAGCTATGTGAAAATAAATAAGACAAAGAGAGAAATGTAGAAAATCTGATGCTTTGACCAAACTTAAAGACAGAGATATTTCTCTCCCAAACCCAAAAGTGCAATTTCTCTGTTACAAATGTGTCACATAAACAAAACACATAGATGGTTGGCTCTTATCAATCCAAAGCTTGCTTAATCTCCGAGCAACAAAAGGCTCTTCTTATCCTGTTTTGAATGTAGATATATATATGTATTTATAACCTTTTCCTAAAAGAAGTTAAAAAGGAGAAAGGAAATGAACCTAAAAGACCAGTGCTCAAGACATCTTTTTATTTATGGAGTACTGTTACAATGTGCTAACCTTTTGCCAGGTTAGCACAGGTGTGTTAGAAGTCTGTAGCCAGGTGTGTTAGAAGTCTGTAGCTCATTCTATATAATACAGCACAGTTAGGCTATGCAGTTAATACAGTAGAGTCTGTTTCATAATATCTTGAATGTGGCATCATTGGATGTGCATTTTTTTTTAGTATTTTAACTAGTCACAATAAAATGTCTGGCATCTGTTTTGTTTAATTGCTAAATGTCACCAAATGTCTACAAAATACAGTTGATTGACATAAAAATACAGTTGATTGACATGAAAAACATGATCTGTAAATCGTTGTCTCCAAGATTTATATTATTGTCTGTGGGAACTGATCAGGAACCAACAATAGGCAGAAATTATAAGTGATGGCTCACTCTTCTGCATAGAGCTGTCTAAACTTTTCACTGCTCTTTCAAGTCAGAGCTTTAAATATGAGAACACTGAGAAGTACTCAGAGACTTTATCTCATGGTATCTTATTCTGATTATGTTAAAAATATAACAAGTTCTTTTGCCTCTCATACTTCCAAACATAAGATAAATTCTTAATACTCAATGTGAATCTGTCTAATGCGGTCAGGATGAATGGTAGAGAAGCAAACTTTTATGAAAGCCAATATACAAGAAACAGCTATCCCTTTTCTCCTCTTTCCTGCAGTAGGGATTTCTGAGTTTTTGGGTGTTTGCAGCCCATAGGACTGCGCTGGAACATCAGTACAGTTACATTACATTGAATGAGAGTCTTCTTTTGCACTAGACCACCCTGAGCTGCCTTTCTTTTTAAAGGCAGGTAGAGAAGAGGGGCAGAGGAATCCTGTAAAATATTATTTTTCAAAGACTAATCACATGCTTCCTGTGTTACCTGCATTGCCCTCATCTCTCTTTAACTGACTTGAACAAAAAATACTTAAAAAAAAAAAAAAGGGTGAATGCAAAGAAACAGCCACAAAATAAATTCTACCAAGTTAAGTTCAAAAAAGGTAATTATCTACTAACTATAAATAAGTCCATTTTACTTACATTTTTCTTTGAGTAAGAAAAAATTGCTGCTTCCAAAATAAGCTACATTGAAAAGAAATACTTCTGGTAAAAAGTAAAGTATCACCTAGGTACGGGGGGAGGGTACGGGGGGGGAAGATAGAGAGAGAGAGAAGAAGGTAGCTTGCTATATTATTTTTAAAAAGAATCTTATATTTTACACTCCAGTGAAAGTTTTAGTTTATAAACTAGCATAAAATTTTCAAAAGATATGCTTTTCACAAGAACATGTAAAAAGAAAGGTTTGATCATATTCTAAAGAGAAGTGGTTTTATCACTTCTAAAGTGGTATCTTCCCCCCTTCTGAAATCCACTTATTCCAATACAACTACAGAGACATAAAAATAGTGTAAATCTTTTCAGTGTGACTTCACTAATCAGAGACAGTCTTATCATCATGCTGAAAAGTATGCTTAAGCAAATTTTAAAAAAGTTTTTCTTCTTAATGTCTATCTGATTTGCAGTTTTCATTTGTGCTTCCTTAAATGGATGCTCTTAGAAAAATTATTTCTTACTGATTTTAATGTATGATTATGCATGTATGATTATTGCAATTTTTTATTCAAATTATTGGTCAATATGAAGATATGAAGACATGAAGATTTTGACCAATTATTTGAATTAAAAATGCAATAATTCATCATAGGACTTCACTATTACTGCTGTTGGGAGCAGCCTAACCAAGTCTACTATGAATCACTAGCATTGTATTCAGATAGTGTGGAGTTGGAGTAATTGCTCAGGAATATTTCAATCAAAATTCTCACTGAAATAAGATAGATTAAGAGGCTATTATGACCATGAAAGCAGTATTTTCAGCTTTAGATCTCCCTCATCTACTGATGTGGACCTTGTATGGGAAAACCAGTGGACAGATCTTCATCGTACTGCTACACCAGTATACAACCACCCACAGCAAATGTGGCTCTAGTTTCTCTTGATGTCATTTTCCATGTCCTGCCACAGAATGATGGTACAATGTTTCAGACTTCCTTTTTCCTGGCTTTTGATGATTTATCTTCATTATATACTGTAAAACTGTATTTTAGTCTGAAATATACTTCTGTCTGAATGCCTGGGGAGAAAATGATGATGGAATTATGTCTCTGAATCCCTAAAACTCCCTTCATTTTCATAAACAAGATCACTACAAACTGTTCCTCAGACACTTATCAGAAAGAGACTAAGTATCACACTAAGAGTACTAATGGCAATGTTGTCAGGAATGCTTCAAAAATTAGGTTAAAAATATCTCTAAAGAAATAGTTTGCTAACTACAGATTCCCTGTGAGCAATAGAGAGAAATGCCTTGGTACAAAACAGTGAATTAAGTCTGAGCTTTCTGTAGGGACGATATTGCTTGAAATCTGCCAGCCAAATTTCATCATTAATTTTAGTCTATTTTTTTTAGATTTGTTCTTATTTTTTTCTCTTAAAAACAAAACAAAGAATGAATCAATCACCCAAAATCATGAGTTTATAGCCTATGCATCTGCTAAAGCAAAAGACAACCTATTTCTCATGGAATCAGCTTCTGATTTATCCCTTATTTATCCTACACCCACATATATAAATATATATATATGCATAAATATGTATAAATATATATGTATACACATCCTTAAGTAGCTTTAGTAGAAAAGAGCACAGGAGCACAGAAACAAAACAAACTACAAAGACTGAAAAGAAACTTGATGAGTCTAAACAGTAATAGGGGCTAGCTCTCCAAGACCAAGGAAAGGGCTCATCAAAGATAAATTTTAAATACTAGATGCTCATTGGGCCTTCCATTTTATAAAAAAAAAACCTTGATATCAAATGAAATCAGCACTTGCTCTGTGAAATTCAGACTTAGATAATGTCTTAGATAGTGAAATTATAATAATATTATTTTAGTCAGGCTATTTTAGTCAGCCCTGTAGAATTTAGTGTGGCAACTCTGTTGCAGCCACAGTAACAACTGTGGCTTGACAGTAGCAAGTCACCACAAACATTTCTTCAGAAATGTCAGAATTTGTATAATAGTGTTTTTTCCATACACTGAATAAAGTTCAGCAAATAAATTATAACTAATTTTCAAGTCAGCAACAAATCAGTAAAATGATCACTTTTCCAAATTACCTCCTGCAATAGTCATTAAATGAAATTTCACCTGTCTTTCCTGTTCCGAATGTATTTTTATTCTGTAAGAAATGCATATAATATATAATGTTACCTGACACACAAAAAAAGTAAATTAAAAAAAAAAATAAAAAGAGAGAAGAAAAGAAATGGAAAACATGGCACTTCCTTTGGCAGAAATAATAATAATAATAATAATAATCATAATCTTTCTAGGAATAAGTTCTAAATTCCACAGCATACTTTACTATATACTACCTTTCTAACTTGCCATATACCAGATCGGTATTTAAGATAGGGATGAAGTGCTATTTTAAACAAAGAGGAATTAAATGTATTTGAGAGAGGAAATGTGAATATAGTTAGTCATTGAAAATAAATGAAAACTGGACTGCAGTCATAATTTAAACATCCTGCTTAGTATCAGGAGGACTTTTTAAAAAAATAGACATCTCTTTCTTGACATATACTGTTGGGAACATAAAAATGTGCTTTCTAATCAAACAAAAGGTCACAGTTCTTATCTCTAACAGCTTGCAAAATGCAAAGATGGTCCTAAGCAGAAAGCTGGAAAGTTCCCAGACTTGTCTGGCTAAGCGAAGCTGATCTTGACTGTAGCTATATGTGTCACAGACCATGAGCTTACTGGAACTTGCTATAGCGCACGATCAAGATAATTCGAATGGTGGGCTCTTTTAGCTTGTAAATTCACAAACTTTGTGCATATGCCAGATGAATTCACCATTAACTAAATCTTTCTTGGCAATATTTCTGTGTTCTTTCACCTAGCCTATAAAACTGCTTAAAAAAAAAAAAAAAAAAAAAAGGAAATAGTAGAGTGGACCTTCATATTTGATCTTTAAAGCTGCTGATTCAATTCTGCTCTGCATTTGGTGGTAAGATACTGAAGGCAAAATGGAAAAAACAAGGAATTTGTTATGCTGACACAGGAGATAAAGGTATGAGCAGTTATTATTGTGGTGTACAATATCCCACCAGAAGGAGCAATTGATTAGCTTTTATATTCTTAATCTCTGATCTTAATCCTTTATTAATGAGAAAAACAGAATATAGACCAAGAATTTATTATAAAATATCACCTGTCAGTTTTGCAGCCAAAGGAATATATCTCACATCATGTTTCCTCCCTCTGATTCTGAGTGTAAATACACATTGGCAATGAATACTTTCTCTGATATCTCTTTTGTTATAAGAAATGATTTGCATAAGCAGATTTTCTTTATTTTTTCCTAAGGAGATACAGTGTTGTGGAATTAATGGTGTATCTATAGAAAGAAATTTTAACATCATATCGGACATTTTATGCAGAATAATGTATATAAAACAGGCAAAGTATCTGCTGAGTGAATCTAAGGATTACACAATTTCAATTTGCATTCAGAAAAGAACTATATTGCATTTTGTGTCAGGACTTGCACAACCTTTAGTAAAACATATACTTTAAGGTATGACACTACTATATATACTGGAGAACATGATGTATAAGAACCTTACATATAACCTGACATACAGTATTGCTGTACAATACAACACACATACAGAACCAAAGCACTTGTTCAAATAAGCCCAATTCTCCTTGACCATTAACAGATTATCATGTAACAGGATACCGGTCATTCAGCACCTTATCATTAGGTTACAATTCAAGTGCAAACAAACAAACAAAAAAACCTCAAAATAAGAGAAGAACAAAGAATATTCTTCAAAGCAAATACGAAGACCACCTGGAATATTGACTGCCTTCTGCCTTGAAAGCATAGGTTTATGTGCCCTTGTGGCCAAGAAGGCCAATGGGATTCTGATCTGCATCAGGAGGATGTTGCCAGAAAGTGGAGGGAGGGGATCCTGCCCCTCTACTCGGCTCTGGTGAGGCCGCACCTGGAGTACTGGGGGTAGTTCTGGGCWSCCCAGTATAAGAGGAATGTGGAGCTTCTAGAGAGAGTCCATGGAGTGCAACCAAGTGACGAAATCTGATCAATACGTAGAAGTAGCTGAGGGTAGAATGTAGGGAGGATGAGGCCAAACTCCTCTTGGGGGTAGGTAGTGACAGGAAAAGGGATAATGGGTATAAATTAAAACACAGAAAGTTCCATCTCCATGTGAGGAGGAACTTCTTTCTTGTGAAGGTGACAGAGCCCTGGAACAGGCTACCCAGGGAGSTTGTGGAGTCTCCTTCTGTGGAGATTTTCAAACCCCTCCTGGATGCCACCCTGTGCTACATGCTCCAGGTGTCCCTGCTTGAGCAGAAATGTTGGACTAGATGATGTCTAAAGGTCTCTTCCAACCTTAACCATTCTGTGATTCTCTGATCTTTGACACCAGGTAACAGAATATCAGGCATATAAAGTGAGCATTGTTTAGCAGCAGATAATTCAACCTATCCAAATATTGCTGTTTTAAATCCCTGCCAATTGAAAACCTACCTCAAAACCACTGAAGGGAAAACAGGCACAGTCCTGGTTTCAAAGACTGCCCACACATTAGGATAGCTAGTTAAAATAGTTCTGTACTTTCTTTGCCTCTATACCATCATCCTCCCACCTTTCCACCTCCAGCCTAAAAAAAAAAAGTCTCATGAAGTGTAAACTTTTGAATAATGTGTGTAGAAATTGCCCAAATGCGTGCGAAAAAGCCCAAATACTGATAACAAGGATATAGTTGGTTGCATACAACCTTTCACAGGATATCATCCCTTAAAGGAAGAATTTCTAATAAGCTACTTTGTACAGCAGTCCTTACAGCCTCCACAACAGCTTGTAGCTGGCCAAGAGACCATAATACCTAGATTCATCATTGAGATACTACAACCCGCAAGTTTTCTATTCAAAATTCCTACGGGAATGGCAATGGAAAGGTCCACTGTTTAACTCAGGTGTGAAAATTCCAGAAAATAAAGTTGTTTTATTTAATAGTTATTTTAATATAGCAGATCTCTCACCTACTTTATATACAGCGTTTATATACTACTTTATATAAACCCCCTGCAGCCAGGGTTTAAAGCATCTTCAGTGTCTCTAAGGACAGTCAAGCTTGAGATCCATCATAGTGAGATGAGCTTTAACACATTCAGATTCACATTTGGATGACAGATAATACTCATCTGAAAATCATGAACGACATACTGTGAATGACAACGTTCATAGCCCTTAACACAAACAGGAATTAGTAATAGTGTTAACCCTGTATTTCACTATGAGGGTGTTCCTGAAAAGTAAATAAATTTTCTGACTATGGCAAGTGGTGATTCTTTAGAAGAGTAATGGTGAGTTGCAAGAACACTTTCAATATGCCACCTAACAAATTAAAAGGTGCTATGAAGGAGACAGACTCAAGAATATTCCACAATTTTTCACCTTCCAGAAGTACTACTAGGGATTCAAGTTTGTACCCAGAGCTGAATTCAGTCAGTTTTATCAACTGGAATTATATTTTGGTTATGCATATTAATTTCATCTCAGTGAGTAGCTCTTAAAATGTTCCAATCTTGGCGGTACAGTTAGCAGCTTAAGAACGTGCCAAATTCTGCCTTCTACTGAAAGTCAGAAACAGCTATTCTGTGCAAAAACAAGCAGCAGAGCCTGAGCAGAACTGCAGGCAGATGTCAAAAGACTGGTCTCTGCAGAGAGGTGAGTCTTCTGCCAGGCCTGTCAGTTAGAGGATACTTTTCTCATAATTCAGAGAATATTCCCTTCGCACTGAAGCAAAGCAATGACTTTGGCAATACAGCTCCCTGAGCTTCTTTGCAAAGACAAGCATGGTTGAATCTATAAGGATGTGAGAAAAACCCTTGAGGAGATATTGCAGTTGAGTTATTAGCGGAGCCTAAATTCTCTATGTGGCCTTCTGAACTTCAAATTGTCATTTTCTGCTTCAGAATTGCCACTTCAAGGACACAGCTTCCAGCCTTCCAGCCACAAAGAAAGGCCAGTTCTGAGCGAGCAGTGACTGTCCCTTTGAATACTTTGAGCATTTGAATATGAAAGGTCTTCATCAGTGTACAATGATGACTTATCTTCTCTCTCACTCTTTTTTTTTTCCCTAATTATTTTAATAGTATGAAACCTAATAACTGCAGGCAAGTTTTCCAGACCTAGCCTCCATTCTGAATATCACTCTATGGGAGTTACTCCAAGCCTCAGCAATTCAGAGATTGATTTCTTAAGAATGACTTCCCGCCTGGTGAGATTGACCTTCAGCAGCTGGGGCATATAATCTCTGACGTATATATCTCTTTGCACTTTTCATTTTACATGAATTGATATCTTGGTAGTATTTGTATCTACAAATAACTTTTTGACACGGTTATTTTAGGTGTATGGTACCTGTGCTTATGAATCATCATCTTTAGGAGGGAAAAGAAATAATTAAAAATCAAACACCAGTCCATTATTTAAGCAAAAAAAGTCTATGCTATAACCCAAAATATTCCCCACATAGGTCATCAGGGATAGATGACATACCCTTTGGAAGGGTTTGTTCATCAATTTAGAACTAAAATATTTGAATCTGACTACAACTAATTACGATAAATATTGCCTTTGTGTGTGGAATAGTATCTTTAAGTCTGGAACTTCTTGAGACTTATGGAACATATTATCATGCTATGTTGACTAGCCTTTTCTGAATAAATGATCATGTTTTTAGAGTAGGGAGCATTTAGATAGGAGTGATAGTTACATGGCCAAACTCCCAACAATAGTGTCTTACTCAGGCATAAAAATTTCCTCTGCCATAAGTAGTAAGAAATGTTCAAGGTTTTGCAGTACTGATTCAAAACTGGCAATGGATAACGTATTCTGGCTGAAGTATATTTGTATTTACACATAGAGAAAATACATGTGACCAAGGAATTTTTATTTATTTATTTATTTATTTATTTTTTTAATTCTTACTAAGATCAAACTGAGGGAGTGGGTGATAAGGCAGCACTCCCATTGAGTCACAGGGTTCATGTCATATCCACTAGGGCAGATCCAAGCAGGGCTGTTTCCTTCAGGAAATTCTTTTAAGCAACTCTAGTTATAAACTGTTGATCAGGCCTGTGACTAAAGTCTAATCTACACTAGTGGATCAGATTGAATCCCATCACCCAACAACAGGGTCTGCTTTCACCCTTAGGCATAAATTTTGAGCAGGTTTGAGCTAATATTGGATCTGACTGAAGCCCCTTGGGATCAAGTGATCCAGGATGGCTTGTCACTCATATATTGCTCTTAAGAACTTCACAGCTCTCTTATCTGAAGGAACTGCTCTTGGTGCTCATGATGTTGGAGCTGCAGTAGGAAGAGTGCAGCACCATCACTTTCAGTCTGGTCAGTGCTTTGGACATAGTGACTGGGGGCAGCCCAGGCATGAGACTCTCACAGCCTCTGCCAGGACATCCTGGGGAGCAGTTGTCCTGATCCAATCCCTCCAGCGCTTCTCCATCTTGGACCCTCTCAGCCCTTGTCCTCCTCACCCCAGCTGCGATGAGTTGATGGAGGCAGTTGTGCGGTACCTCACCAAGTATGTGAAGGACCTGGCCACCTGCATGGATGAAGCCACCGTGCAGGGCAGGCGGGCAAGGGCACAGAAGGAGGGAGCTCCGGTGCTCTGTGGGAGCGCCCAGGTGATGGGGGCAGCTGGAGAGGAAAGAGAGGCTGGCAGGAGCTGGACTGTGTGGCTGGGACCCTCCACTTGTACCACGGGATAGGGAGGTTTGCAAGGGGATCCCCATCATCCGGTATGTCCTGGTGTGTGTCAGGCCTCTTTGCACCTTCTGCCTTTTCCTTCCAGAAATGGAGCTCACTAGAGGGCTTCAAGCCTTTATTGCTACCTTCAAGAAGACCAGCAAGGCAGAGGTAACTGGGAGGAGACGGGTAGCCCCAACACTCTGCTCTCACCACATTGGTCTCAGCGTCACCTGTGTTCTCGCTTCTCAGACATCCCAGCCACTGTAGGATCACCGTGTGGCCATTGAGGAGGAATCTCAAATGTCATGAGCACTGAAAGCAGAGCCTTCAGGTAGGAGAGTTGCCCAAGGCAGACTCTTGCCCTGCATGGTGATGCTGCTGCACACACATGTGCACAGCACATCTGGGAACACAATATGTGGAGGAATAACCCTGGCCACCCAGCACCAATGCTGACTATCGTTTGCTCACTGGAAGCCCCTTGTTCCAGCCACTCTCACCAGTCTGCAGCTCTTTCTCTCTCCCTGCTCCAAGACTTGGGGGACATATTGTTCATCAACCAGCAGATGCTACTGAAGATAGAACAGCAATGACAGGAGGCTGAAAGGCAGCTGGTAAAGAATGAGGGTTCTCCATGTTTTACCACATCAATGGCCTGTAGGATCAGGCATCATTTGCTCTCCTGGGCACGGAAGCAGCAGAGCTTTGGTAGCAGYTCTCTGGGAGCAAAGAGGGTTGGCCAAGATATTGCCATGGTAACTTCCCTTTCACTCCAAGCTTAGTATTCTTCATTTTCTTGTCCTCYCTGCTCTTCCTGGAGAATCCTCTCCCAGCCACCTCACTCTTCTTTGGCGTCAAACTGTTCCTCCTGYCCTCCTCAGAGGAAGATGAAATGAAGGAGGAAGAGGAACTAGGCCCCTGCACCGACCTCCTTGAAGGCTGGTGCAGGTGGAGGAAGGAGCTGAGGCAGTGGTGGGGGCAGAATCAGCCTGGGGACGCAGGGCACCTCGTGTCTCTGGCCAGGCTCTGGGCTGGCCAGAGCTCCTTGGCAGGAATAGGCACCTGATCCTGTCCACCTGCAGAAGGACTGGCCTGTGTTCTCCACTGATGCTTGACAGGAGGGAGGACCTTTCTGCTGGAGTTCTGGTGGGAGAGGGGCTGGCCTATAGTGGCAGTGAGGGTGTGGGACAGATACCTGAYTGTTTTCAATGCAGATGGTTGTATGGGGAGCACAAGCAGCTAGGTTTGCGGGCAGAGAGATTGTCCTTCTGCCTTCTGAGCTCTTCTCYTCTCTCCCTCTCCCTTCTTGTAGCTTGTGGAATAAGTGGCAGCACCTACACCTGAAGGTGGAGAGCAGGTTTTCTTCCTGGCTGTAGAAAACAATCAAATAAAATCCCCCTTCTGAAGAACATGAATTTGGCATAAACAGCAGCCACATCAGTAGAACATTAAATACTCAGGGAGGCACTGGAGAGTGGGCCCAGTAGAATCCATGAGACAGGTGCTCTTCCTAGCTCCAGGCAACCTGGTAGARTACATTGAACCTTTATGAGGATTCTGTACTCCTATCACGTTTGTGTGTTCCTGATCTCAGGAAAAGCAGCAAACACTATTTAACTCTTTTGCTGATTTTCAGCAAAGGTGTAGGGGGAAGGGTTGGAGTGCACCTACCACAAAGAAGAATAGCAATAAATAACAATATAATACAGTAAATTACAATAACAGAGTTTCAATATCGACATTAAAAATGGGAGCAAACTGTTGTGGTTGAACATTTATATTTGTCCAAAAAATAACAGCAAGTCGCTACATGACTACATATTCAATCAAACACCAGCAAAGGGATGCTGAATAATATCTGGAACAGTACCTTGTTCATCATGACACATCACTAGTGCCTAATTTATAAAAGGTGTTTAAAAATATACTGAGTAAATTGAAAAAAACAGTCTGCTCAAATAACAGATATTCAGCTGTCGCCCAAGGGTGGTAGAAAGTGCCACTTTTACATGATAGCTAAATTAAAATGTGTGGGCCTGGAGGAAAGAACTGCAACCCATGATTAACTTCTAAGCATGAGTTATTGCATATAGCAGTGAAATAAATATTTGTCAAGAATCTGAAGTTTAAATGTATATGTGCCAACATTTAATGGAAAGAAAAAAATATTTTTGTTAAATGCTAGTGATCAGGGCAGTCGAGGTAAATATCTACCAGAGGTCAGGTACTGAAAAGCTTATAAACAAATGTATTTGCACATAGCTAATCTGTTAAGTGTATGTGTTGACATCTTATACTGTTTCTGCATTAGGTAGCTGTCTCATTGGTCTCCAATTAGCCATATTTATGTGTGAGTTGATCTAAGATAACTCTTACGTCTATCAAAATGTAATGTATTATGTCAACATGTCACTGAGCATGTAAATTGAGTCTGGACGAAGGTTTTCAGTATGCAGAGAGTCTGGTTATCTAAATGATGAATGTAGTTTCTATACACTGCCGTGGGGAAGGCTATTTATTTAACTTAATTTTGAATCATGTTCTTGCTCAGGAATAAATGGAAAACAACCTACATGCACAGTCACAAACCAATTCTGAAGCTATTCTGGGATCTTCAGACCCTGCAAATGAACCCATCCAGAAATCAGTGTGCTTTGGGATTATACACTGAAAGTTTTTATGAATTTTCTGATATGTGTTTGTGAACATGTGACACATATCAGAACAGAAACAGAAACTTACTTTTCCTTTTGAACTCAAATGCCATTAATTTGAGTGCTTATCTACAACTCTTTTGAACTTYTGAATTTCTATAAATGGCCAACTCTTTGAGAAATAATATGGCCTGTTGGGTGAATTGTACATACACTTGTATATGCTTTAGATTGTGTCTCATAGAATATTCCTTYCTCTAGTTTACCTCAGAGATGTGAATGTGGCAAGTTTTATTTTGCTTTGTGRATTTAGGACAATGCACACAAGTATCCTGACTAGAGATTTTCAGGATATTGAGAACCACTTTGTTAATAACCCTTTGGAAAGGTGAAAGAAAGAGTATAAAACCAGCAGTACTGYAGACATGAAAGTGGATGAAAATTCTTGTTACTTATTGATAAAATATTTAGAGGAAGGAAGGATAAAGGTAGCAGGGTGTGTGGGAATAGACATAGGTCACATCAGAGGTAAATATCTGTTTTTGTCCATAAAATATTTAATTTTAAACAAGTTAAAAGCACACAAAAACAAACTAAAATGAACAAACAAATGAACAACAACAAAAAACCCACAAAAACAAACAACAAAAGCAAAAATATTTTGATCTTGCATTCATACAGGTAGTATTTTCTTCTCAAACTGACACAAAAATTCACAAAAATTCATAGTCACAGATCACTATGTTAAAATAGGAAATCTATCAGCTCGTCGCACCTTTAGCATGATTAATCAGATTCCTTTACAAGAAGTTACAAGAAGTATTGTGCATGGGGATGACACTGTATATCAGCCCCAGAGAGGGTGTGCATTCTCTGTCTTTGGAGTCTTCACAACTTGACATGAAGCAACTYGGTCAACTTGGTCTTATCCCATGAACGACCAGCAGGATGTTGAACTATAGACTTCCTGGCATCCCTTCCAGTGGGAATTGTTCTGTGATTCTGAGTGCAAAACTTCAGTTTGAGCATTCTACCAAGGCAGAGAAGATTCTACCAAATATGAAATAACAAGATCATTGTATAACTTCACACCCAAAGATTGGTCTTCTGAGTCAAATGCCGCACATGGGTAAAGAAAATTGCATAAACAGAAAAAGGCCTACAGAACCTGATTTCTTATCTTTGGCGAGGTATAATAGCTATACTGCATTTCTGAAATAACATTAGGAGGTAGCATGTTCTCCATTTACAGTTACTAGCTAAGGTAACTCAAAAAAGTATACAARCTTTTCATTTTTAAGAATAACTTAAGTCCTTCAGACTATACTGACCAAGATCAACATGGTCATCCYTTTGCCTCAGATACACTTACTTCTTTCAGAAGTGTTATTCTCACAAGATTTATGTTTATGCTGATCTCTATAATATGAACCACATTATGAACCACAGCTTGTTAGTTTCAAGTCTTTTTGTTCTGATAAGTACAGAAGTGCATTTACATACATCATCTTAATAGATCCATTTTTTCTTTGAAGGGACAAGTACTATCAAAAGAGACTTCTTCTTCCCACTCATTTTGATATTAAGGTTACAAGGTAAATGTTATAATAGGGCTTCTTAAATGGACAAAGGAGGTTAAACGAGCATACTGAAACTCCCTAATGATCTACTCTTAGATGACTGACTATATTTCTCTCCTTGTACACATCAAAAAAAAAAAAAAAATGTTCAGAATTTTGTTCATAAGTACATTCACAAAGGCCAATAACACGTGTGCTAAATTTGCTTATGCATTTAAATATCCCTATTTTCAAATTTAATTTAGCAATTGTTTGGCTGGTAGATGCATTCTGATAGGCAATCATTTTTTAATTAACTACTAAAGAAATCATGTTAAATTAAATTGTTCTTTGTGAGGGGAGGAAAGAATAAATAATGAATAGCCTCTGGTTTCCCAAGAAGAAGAAGAAAACGATATAACTTAGCTAAGGCAAGTCATTTCATTAAAGACGCAAAATATCAGCCTGAATGTTCATCGACCCTTATGAAAAAATACAGATACAGTGGTTACTATTTTATCTCTCTTGACATTGGAGCGAATAATAAAATAAGCTTTATATTCCAATTTCCATTTATTCATATCTATAGCTTTGTGCATTACTCCAACAAGATTAAGTAACCAGAAATGACACAATAAAACTGTAAAATAATTTGAAAGTATTGGCAACGAGGCAGGGAGACATTCCYTTATTCCATAGAAAGGTTCATAACAATTTGTTTGATCACAATTTCAAAGTCTCTGCATAAAAAGATACAAAAGAAGGAAGTATGTGTGATGAGGGGATTTTTTSTTCTTGAAAAGCAAGGTGTAGTGAGATGCGGTCTGCAAAAATAGAAGATATCTCTGACAAGTGATAGAGCAGCCTATTTACCAGTAGGTAAGTAGTACTAGGCATGAACACTCACAAATTTTCACTGAAAAAAAATGCTTGTGAGACGTATCAGCTTTCTAGTTAAGTTTTTTTTTTTCTCTCTTTCCATCCCTCAATAACTTGCTATATGAGAGATAACCTTTAATTCCCACAATGTGTGGAACAGCTGCAATAATGAGGCAGACAGCCTCAACTCACAATGATAGCATCAAGGAACTTGAAAGATTACATGCCAAAATACCTGAGCAGGGACTAATGAAATTGTCACTTAAATATACATTGCACATAGCACAGCTCTATCCATGGTCAGAGGAAAGGAACACTCCAAGGGACTGGCCCCTTGTGAGCAGATGGCTTAAGAGCATTTCCAGGAATATTAAAAACAGAGCATTGCAAAAGAAGTGGAACAGGAACTGTATCCCATGAAAAGTTTTCCAAAATCACTATCATTACTGCCTTGGAGGTTCTGCTGCCATTATGGCAGGATGAACACATTGAACACCTTGAATTATCATATCATAAGCTATGTGAATCAATATTATAGGATTAGTCTAATTAAGAGCTGACTGTTCAAAGGCATGTGATATTTGGCAGTATTTTAACTATCATCTCACATCGGTGTCATTTCCTTTAAAATATACTGTCTTAGGAAAATATAAATGACACTATAAAGGTATGAATCATTCAGGTTACTTTTACCTTTGGGAGAAAATCTCCAGCAAGATATAACACCATTTTAATATACAATGAATTGTCTTAGCTTAGGGTAGAAAGTTCTACCACAGCTCAAAAAAAACCAAAAAAAAACAGACATTGAAGCCTCTGTATTTTTCAGTATTGAGCATGTGATTCAGAATTAACCTTCTATATGATTAATTTACATTTTCTTTCCATTATCAGATTATCCATTGTCACATGAGATAAATGAGCACTTCTGCTCTTCTTTAGCTTTCCAGTTTAGTGGTTGAATAGAGAGGAGAAAAAAAATGTTAGAAGGATTAAAAGGGCAATAAAGTTTTCAAAATATTTTGCTTTCAGGTTGACCTTTCAGAAATGTGTTTTGAAATAAAGACAAACATTTTCTCTCACACAGTGGAACTAAAATAAAGTGTATAATCCAAAAAATGSTAATTACTTTTTCCTCATCTGAAAAATATTCCTTGAACTCAAATAGAATCTTTAATTTTTTGAAACTGCTTTAGTCTGGCTACTTTTTGTCAAGAAGTAAATTTTCACCAAGTTTTTGCTCTTCCTCTCCTCTGTCCTCCTCTGTCTTCCATAATATGAACGCAAGTTGCAGCTGCTTTGCATTTTCTGCCATAGTCTGCACCAAGCTTCTCTTCCACACTTTTAAAATATTAATAAGAGACTTTGTTAAACCAGTTAATCTTAAGGGAAAGAAAAAAAAAAAAAAATAGCAGATCAGCAGATAACATGAGGTGCCAAGATCTCTCAGCTTCTTTCTCTAGTTTTATAGTTAAGTCCATAGTAGTTCCAGCTTTCTTTCATTCATTAAAACTTACAGTCCTGCGATCTGTTACCCATCCTGGCAGGCAGCAAGATCTGAATTAAGATGTCACTTATCAAGTGATTTCAGTTTGTCTAATCTTTGTTATTCCTTGCAATGCTCCACTATATTAACTATTCTTTACCATTAGGCACTCCTAACATTTTTTGCTTACTATTGCAGTTTCCTGCAGCTATCTATTACCCACCAGCCCTCAAGTAAGGTTGAATGAAGCTTTCAGGAAAGCCTTCATACATCTCTCACATATCAGAAAATCCTTAATAAGTATACTTATCCTTAAATTATTACTTCATTTTCTTACTCATTATACATCTCAGATGCAGAGAAACCTGGAGCTGAATTTCCAGGCCACAGATTTTCTCCATATTCTATATTTTGCACTCCAAACACACAAACTATTAATTTCACTGCCTGTGACTATTAAAATCTTGGGACAATTGCTAAGGCATTAGCAATAATAATACATAGGAGAGAATGTAACAATAAGCTAAAGGACATGTTAGGACATGTTTTCATTTATATGAAAATAACTCAGGATTACTAGGACTCCTATTAGCAGAGTCCTAAGAATTCATTAAAAGGATGTTCCCCTAGAACATTCCTATATAGCAGTCTCCATAGAAATTACTGAATATATAGGTATTCCAAAAATTCGAGGGCCATCTTCATCTTTAGACCTCTACAACTCTTAAATAAAAATAAACTAAACTCAAGTTAGAGATGAAAGGAATGATGCATGAACAGATCTTTGTGCTTTGTGTGACCAAAAAAAAAAAAAAAAAAAAAAAAAAAAAAAAATTCAATAGCTCCACAAAAAAGTTTTTATAAACAAAATTCCTCCTTTGTTCACCTAAGTCTATTTACATATATATGGCTAGTACTGGACATTCTTATTTGCATAAGTTTCAAGAAGAATCTCTGCACTCTGCAGGAAACAGAAATGCTGCATACAATTAACTCCTATAAAATGTGAATTCTTGCCAAGTCTTAKTTCATTCTTTAGAACAAAGACTAAATATAGTAATACATGATGACTGGGTCCAGTGGGAGCATGATCTTGGATTATGATAGTACCTGTATGTTCTAAACAAATAAAATTCTTTCTGCAGAGATTTATAGTTATTGAGTCAAAGCACTGAAAGCTGTAGTAATAGTTTTGGCTCCAGCCACTATTAAATCTTGGAAAACTACATTATAAAGCAATATTCTTCATTTCCTATTAACACCAAGGCTGAAGTTGACCAATTTCAGGAAATCCGCTGATACTGTATGTGAAGTAAATACTGTATCCCAGGWGAATTTAATAAAGCTGACTTGTACCAAAGTAAACTAATATTGCTGAATGAGAATCATATATCTGGCATGACTGTACATGACAGAAATTAATGTAGTTCAGGAGTTTAAAATTAGAAAGATCTATTATCTTGTTCTGTTCATAAGTATGTAGCTTTCAGAAAACATACTGCCATCTAATAAGGGCTAAGAAAAACGTATTTTCAACAGTGAGGAAAAAGAAGAAAGGTTTTATAATYTTTTCCCTTTAAATATTTTAAAAAAATGAAGTATTCATAAGACAAGCTATTGTAATTCAGCAAAGAAAGTCTGCTAGAAGTATTGATAATGGAAAACTTAGCTGGCAAATATTATATTTGTGAAAACAAATATCTGATCCTCAATCACTAATCATTCTTCATGATCATCTCTGCTGTGTTGATCAAAGATTTGGTTGTGAGTAGTTTCTGTATTTGAGGTACAAGAGAAAGTATCATAAGAAACAGGCCTCTTTTTTTTTTTTCCTTCTCACTTCACTGGAAACATTTTTCCAATGCCTTTGCAACAAGATGAGACAACTTAGATTGYAGTAAAGATGCTCTTTCTCTGTTTGGCGACAGAGTTTCTGAGTCAAAGCACTTGCCACAGGAAGATTTTCCCTTGCAGGTGACCAAACCTCTTTTGTCACTCCACATCAGATGGTGAAATTTCACACACCTCCCTACTCCTGGAGGAAAGAACATTAAAATGCTTTCTCTAGATGTACACTTTTGGGACTCAAAGACTCTTGCAAAGAAAAGGATCTCTTTTCCACTCTCTAGACAAACACATGTTCCTTCCACATTTATCTTTTGCAAAAGGCCTTTGGAGGCTTTCTTCTTCCCCTTCTTGAGAAGGTCCAGAGGTATGACAGTGCTCAGTAGGAACATGAAATCTCCTTCAACAGGCAGCACTAAAGCCACAGTTGCAGTGATACATGTCTCCAAACTCTTATAAGAATTATTCTAAGTAATGGATTAAAGTTTTGTAGTAGCCTTGTGTGCCAGACTAATAATGAAAGCAGATGTGTTTTAAGCATGTGAAACTGTTGGTTATATCTCTAGTGCAAAACAGTTCTTGGAAACTGGCATTTCATATCTTTATTTTAAAAGGAATTAGTGAAAGAAAAAGTACACTTAGCGTATGACTGTAGGAATATTTATGAAGGACAGTTGCTTATAACCAAGCGCCTGCATGCCAGTTTGAACAGAACAGATAGCGTAAGAGTCATTGATGTTTTCTGGTCTGAGTTTATTTTCCTGACAGTAATCCATTGGATCTCAATTTAGAAAAGTGGCTTAGTACATACATGTAAATTCAAACTGAAACTCAGTTGGTTCTGAAAGATATCACCATTTTGTTAGACATAGCTTTTCTGAAAAGGGCCCAAGCACTCTAAAGGTGGTACGATRTTTCGCATGCTGATATACTCTGATGGATTCTGTGATGACCAAGAGGAGCTTGTTTGCAATGAGTATCTTGAATTTCAGATCAACATCCTGAAACTGATGGCAGATACTAAAGGTATAATCATGGTCCCCATCTAAATACTCTCCTTTCTTTAAGCTATGGTAAAGATTGATATGAAGCATTCAAAAATACAGCAGACATTCTAATTGCTTTCAGTAAATTAAGAAATATGACAAAGGATGCATATTTAAGAATGATGCAAAGTCAATAGAGTGCTAAGTAATGGAAAATTATCTACAGCTTTGAGTAAGACACTTCTTCGAGTCATTCAGATAATAAAGTAAAGGCAAGAAGCTTGATTTGCAGAGCAGATGATCCTAGAAAGTCCACCACCACTGTGTAAGTTTTCCTTCCAACTCTCTCCCAGAGTTTAGCTCTTGAGATATCCCAATATTTTGCTATACTTTAATGTGTGATACAAATCTCAGCAAAGATATCTGCATGTCTTTATGTATGTATTTGATGGTTGCTGATGTTGTCATGTTCTGCAGCTATGAGAATTTTAATTTCTTTCACTTGAGCCCAGGCTTTAAATAGCTTAACTTTGCCTTTGTTTTAGATTGAAGTTTCATGGCTCCAATTTCAGTTTGGTAAATGTTCACAAACATTTGCTTCAAATTAGTGTTACTCCCAAATGCTACAAACCACATAATAAAGATTATTATTAGGCAATTATGAGGGCAAAACCAATGAGATGCAATGACGTGACTGTGTTTKCAGGTTGCAGATATTCAGAAGGAATAAGGATGCAAATGTAAAGCTGTGAGATTTTATTTCATGGAATATGTTTTCTATTTTCAGCTTCTAGAAAACAGTTAAAAGACCAGGATTGTAAAATAGTGACTGATCTRTCTGACAAGTTTATTATCAAAGACATGGATAATAAAGCTGTAACCTTGTTTTGATCTGTTTAATTCAAGAATTAATGTAATAAGGAAGATTTGGCAGCTGATATTTTGCTGAGAATGGCTCACTGAATAATACTGAAGAACATGAATAGCAAATTGACACGGAGTAAATGTTCATCTACTGGCAAATGAGGAAAAACAAGCTTTCCAGCTATTTATTACTGGCTAGCACTCTGCTGTCCAGATGAACTGAGCTAAACAACTAAAATCAATATAAGATTTTCAAGTCAGTAGAGAATTTAACAGCAACCGCACACATAAAAAATGCTTTTTCTCCCCTTTATCATCATGAGTCATTAGGGAAATCTGGATTGGAAATCAAAAAATGCTTTTTCTCTCTTTTATCTTCATGAGTCATTAGGGAAATCTGGATTGGAAATMCTCTAAACTACACTTTTTCCCCCTCCAAACATGATGATCCACAGAAATCCATGAAAATGTGACCGTCATATCTCAAAAAAACATAGTATTTTGAGTATGGAWGTATTTTTTCTTCATTGTTAGTATGTGAGTTGGAAGAAAATATTTATGTTGCCATCCCACATGTATAATCTCCTCAGTGATGTTGATATAACCATTTCTGTAAACTTATTGTACACCACATCCTGAAACAATGAGGTCAAAAACAAACAATCAAACAGTCAAACAAACAAACAAAGCAAAATAAACAAACAAAAAAGAACTGGCAAAAACATCATCAAAACAAAGAGGAATGAAGTCAGAGAGTGATTGTGAGGTACCATAAGATTATGTAGCCACACATACAGACTGCAGAGCAGCAGAWACCAAGTAATTTTTTTGTTTGTTTCTAATTTACGCTTTAGTTTTGTTATGGAGTAAAGCCTGACTTTTACAATACAGTGTTAAGCTAGGGCATTGATTTGATTATTTATTGCAATTTTAAAACCAGAAAAGTAAAATGAATTTGTATGTGAACAGTGATTTGAGCCCTCCAGATTTTACAACAGTGCTTTCTGGCAAGTCCCTATTTTCTCCATTTTTCCCTTCCTCCATTACAGAAACATTTTTATTTAAAACTTGATGTCAGATTCACCTTTAAGTTTTTTAAAGCATTCAGACTTATTCTTGCTTTTTCTCTTTCCTTCTTCATTCTAATATGGAMTTAAAATCTTGAAATTTTCCATAAAGTAAAATGATTAACCTTTAGGGATATGTGGTTCAAGAATTACCCAAACAAACAAAATTCATAAAAACAAACATTAAATTATAATTAATTTGATTGAATATATTCCCAAAATTATATTTACTGACCAAATGTTGTTAGATGACACAGTAGACTCATGATATTTTGATCTTCCATATAGTAACAGCATCATAGTCATGTTAAAATATTTTTTTGGTTAAAAAAAAGCATCAAGCATCCATATACTGGATAAAAATACACAGAGGCTAGAGTTTCCTGTTTTGGGACAGGATTTCTGTAATGACATCTGCTACAAGTCAGTACTGCTATATCAGTGAGTATGGTTAGACTTTCTGTGAAACTATCACTTTTTTACAAAATGTCTACTTTGATTTTTGTAGAGATGGATTTTCCTTGTTCAGTGTGTAAACTCTTCAGGCAACAGTTTTAAAACATGGGAAACTCGAATGCAACATCTATCATTTGGTAACAGGTAGCTCTGATAAAAAGTCTTCCTCTCTCTCCCACTTTACCAGYTCTGAACCTCTTTCCTTATCTCCTCTGAATCTCCAGTTCTGCTGCCTGCAAAGTGAAGTATATCCCTGTAGTGAGRTATATGGTCTTTCAATATATTCAACTGACACTCCTCTGACAGTGAGAACTTAAATGAGAAATCAGAACATGTACATTTCATACGCAATCTCAATCAAGTCAATTCTCCATCAAGTCAATAATTCAAAAYGTGACTTATGTGATAACACTATAACTATGATAAAAACAACTGCGAGCTTTTCTACTTGACTGAAACAGGGAACAAAGAACAAACTTCTGATGCAATCTTAGCATCTAGTTTTATATCCAAGTGCATCCAGTATTTTTCACATAGACTTTTTACCATGAAAATGCTATCTTATTGATAAAATAGACAATGATTCTTGATTAAAACTTAAATGACAATGTAATCTGAGACAAATACACAGAATTTGCCAAGTTTGATTCAGCTTTAYAACTGAGTACTTCAGATCTGGCTAGTAAGTATCATTTTCTGTTTGGGTTTCTGTAGAAAGAAAAACAAACAAATWAAAAATAAATAAACCAAACTGAAGAAAAATATCTTAATTTTAGATGGCAAAAGTAGACAAGTGTGAGTGTTCCACAATTGGGCACAATGTGCATAAATTTGAACTAACATCAAATGGCTACTCTTCCCTGAGACACACAGAAAAACARAGATCAAAAGATGCATTCTGCTGAAACAAGTAGTCACATAGATAAATATACCGTGTTTTGGCTTCCAAGCTTCTGTATACCATTTAGCATCCTGATGCTACCTGGTAGCATCCTAAAATCCTGGTGAAAAAGAACTAAAGGTTTCACTTTGGAAACAAAACTTCAGTCTGATAATAATTGTATATTGGCAAATTTTGTTTGTTTGGCTTTTTTTTTTTTTTTTTTTTTTTTTTTTTTTTTACACTGTAAGGAAGAACAAGTTTTTCTTGACATATTTGCCTTACAGGCAGTCATAGAATTAAATATGCATATAGTTTCACATACATTAAAAAGAAAAAAGAAGAAAAAAAAACATGCAAGCAAATGCAGACCTTTCTCCCTGTGACAAATGATCAGTAAGTATATGAATATATATTTTTGGTGTGTATTTTTTCATTTTCAAAATAAAAATCCATAAATAAGGGAAAGTACTATTTGTGACAATTTGTTTTCCTTCATGCTTATTCCTAGCTTGTATAGACCATAATGTCACCTCATATTTTGACTGTCAGCATGATTATCAACTCAAAAATATTCTTTGTGACTTATGTTTATTAACACTTTTACAAAACTTCTACAACTATTTCAATCAGTATGTAGTTCACATATTGAAAGCAGTACATAGCTGCTTTTTGTTCTTTAAATTCCATGGATATGCATTTTGATTCAGAAAAGGATAAAGGATGCCTGCAAGAAAACACAGGGACTGGTACAGATGTCCGCATTTGCTAAACAGGATTGCATGGAACTGGATTCCTGAATCCAGTCTTTGTATATAACATGTCAATGTTCCACTAAAGGCTGTATCAATGTGTGAGCATGGCAAAGAACAAGCATCATCTTAGTTTACCTTTTTGAGAACAAACACATGAGCATGCTACCATGAAGTAAATGAGCGTACAAAAATGTTGCTAATCAGCATAATCAAAAAGGTAAGCACTCCTGTACTATCATTCTGCAAACACCATGATCATTCGTTCTCAAAATACATCCTCTTTTGAAAAGATGTTTGAATGTGTGTCCTTTAACCACAAATATTTTAAAAAAATATACATATATTGTATCTTCTCTATGGTTGTAGCATCTCTTGGCAGGAGATGGAGCAGGGAGAGGGGGAGGAAACGCTGAAATCTTTTATGCTCAGAAACGTGTATATTTTCTTCATGGCATTTACTCTCTAATAGAAATGTTGTGCACGTCTAACAAAAGATATTCCACACAATGTTTGCTGTTTCTGAACTATCAGGAATACCGCTGGATTCCAGCAGTCATAAGTCGGCAGGCAGTTCTAAAGTGCACCAAGAAGCACTGTGTCAACACTTGAAAACCCATTCAAATGGATGTTTGAATGTCTTATATTGTTGGTAGGTTCTTTAGATCTGTATGTTACTGGTGCTTGGCTTTCACAGTGACATCCTGCAGTATTAAAGCAGTAATTATTTGTTCTAGATTTCTAGGGACAGGAGCTCCAGGAAACCTCCGAGGCAAACACACCCATTCCTGCAGAGAGATGAAAGATTTGACAGAGAGAGCAGGATAGCAGCTCCAACATGTAAAGGACTAATTAGGATTTATTATTTTTACAGGATTTTGCCTATCTCTTTTCCTCAAAATAAAAATTTTCACCTCCTCTAAAGTCATCAACCACAAACACCATTTATCTGTAGCTTTCATTTCCTTTTCCACTCAAGAACACATATGTATCATTCTAGCTCAACACTACTATATTTCCACTGTCCCAGAATAAAATTTAATTACAGTTATCACTGTAATGACAATGATAATCACTGGAAAATGTCTAAAAGAACCACCATAATAGAAAAGACACAAAACAAATCAAAGCAAAAAAAGTACAAAGGAAAAGTGAAACACTAATAACAACAATGAAAATTCTTAAAAAAAATCACATTCCATTCTCACTTTCTTGCTTTCATCTCTGAGAGTAAAATCACAGACCTGCATCAAATATTCTATTTAAAATTTGACAAACTACATAAAATTAAAATTACTCACACTTACGTGGCTATGTATAAATTATTTAATTTAAAGTAACTTTTCAAATTCTTTTATAAGACAAATCCACAATAAGAAAAGCAACAACAATCACAATCATTGAGAACAAAAGTGTAGAGGAAAAC
The DNA here is from genome assembly GCF_003342845.1 of Nothoprocta perdicaria. Lineage (NCBI taxonomy): Eukaryota > Metazoa > Chordata > Aves > Tinamiformes > Tinamidae > Nothoprocta > Nothoprocta perdicaria. The sequence continues at coordinate 494,622 of NW_020455899.1, read as the reverse complement.
AACTTCCTGTGGCCTAGATATGATATGGCCTTCTTAGGATGTTCTGACTTCTGTCACTGCAGTGCTCGCATATCTTGGAAAAYGTCTCAGGATCCTTCCGGACTCAATGTTGTCTGAGGTGCTCGACCTGCTTTGGTATCTTGGCTCTTCTAGCAGTCCCTGACTGTCTCTTTTGTCCCTGTCTGGCTTTGCATCCCATGCATATTTTCTCCCTATGGGTGTTAGTTCTGACATCAAAACCAAGCAAGCAGTCAATACCTCTTCCCACAAAATGAACAGCATTCAATATTCTGAATGTCCTGAGGGGCTTTGATATTTTGATAATCTATCTATCCAGGATATTAACCCATGTCCTACCTCTCTGTCTCTGCGTTGGACTTGTCAAGTCTTTGTTAGCGCCTGCCGGTAGAGATACACAGGAATAAAAGCAATGAAGCCCTGACTAGAAATCATTTCTCCTTCACAAAACATACAAGCATTTCAAATGTTATTTTCAGTTTCACTTTTAGCAACAACYGCAAGTTTTTGAAGTTGGTAGCCAGAGGCTGATTTTATAAGCTATAAGTTATGTACATGAGAGATRCATGTTGAGTTTGATATTTCACAGTATATTTAGTTCAAATCAAATCCTCTAACAGGATGTAGTAAGAAAGAAATGCAGGAATTATTCTGATCTCAGAGGGTTTTGTTGTTGTTGTTGTTGTTTGATTTTTTTCAGTTCAGATGTGGTCAGATATTCACAGCTGTGTGGGAAGGAAGAGACTACAGGAACTGAAATAGATACCTTGTCTTTCATACCTCCAAAAAAAATCTCCAGCCAATTGGATACTGGCTACTTTCAAGTGGTTTACCATTTTATATATCTTATATGTATTCTTAAGATAAAACTACACCTTGGACCCGTAAGKCTTTCTTTAAAAAATTCCTTGGAGCCACATTTGTATGAGGAGCTGCAGTGTTGATATATCAGTATTTTCTGATGAAATATTACAAAACAGCTCTAAATTAAAAAAAAAAAGGGGGGGGGGCTGTACACAGGACTCCTTTTAAATTACTTTTAATACAGCTGTTGTCTAATAGTCTTTTGGATAGGAGAGACAGAATGTTTGTGACATCTGACTCCCTTGTAATAGATTCCAAATATGCTGGGACTCATTTGACTACAAAAACTGTTTCAATTTGTCCTACAGCATATTGCCTAAGTCTTTAATGATGCCTGTGAGGTAATAAACAGATTTAGATTGCTTTGGTCTTCTATAACTTACACACACAATGGGTTTATTTTTTCTGAAGTTAGGGTAAGCCTACAAAAACTAGCGAATCACTTTCTGTGTAATTATAAATTAACATTCTCTGTAATTATAAATTAACATAGTTTTATTAAAATCTATTTTGAGTTGTACCAGCTGAGAAAATGACATTGTACAGTGATAAAACTTCCAGGAAAGAAGAATCAGAATTTGATTGTTCTGACCATGATTTCCGTACTAAGATCTCTTTCTCCCATTCTTAATACATAAAACTGTGAAGTTTTAGAAATTCAAGTAATTGCAAAAGATTATATACAGAATAATTTGAATTGGCCAGGATTTGTGAATGTTTCTAATTCCTTTGCATTCTCGAAGAAGAGCCACATCAAAATGCTGTTTTTGAAACTTCTTAAGAATAAAAATTCTGCTAGGTATCTGGTTTCACAAAAATTAAACATATGATGACATGACATCTCTTTATTATCAGAGTTGGGAGGATAGACAAGRTGGTTGTGTTGCCATTCAGACACACCACCAGACTGGAAAAAGGGGCCAGGAAGAATGTTACATAGCTCAACATATGCAAATGCAAAGTCCTGCAGGTAGGAGAAATTATCCCATGTGCCGGCACAGCCTGTGAGCTAACCTGCTGAAAAACAGCTTTACAAAGAAGGCCCCACGAGTCCTGATGGACGACGGATTGTCCATGAGCAAGCATTATGTCTTGTAGCAGAGAACATTACCAGAATCCTGGGCTGTTTCTGCAAAACAGGGGCTCAAAAATGAAGATGACCTTATAGATGTAACACAGCTTAGAGGATATTCATGTTATCCTGTTGTCCAGTGTACTGTATAAATTATTAGCCTTAGAAGAGATACCTTTCTTATAAATCAGTAGCCCTAAATCACCCTCCTTTGTTCTGAAAGTGGACTAAATATCGACAGAACAATCTCTCTCCAAGTTAACGCACAACTTGGTTGTGCAGCAGATACAAAAGGAGGAAATATATAGAGAAGTTCATCTTGGGGATATGAATCTGAAATTCCATGTGTGAAATTCAGTGATACTAGTGAAGWGGGTAAACCATTGTAACCGCGTCAAGTTTTGTTGCGAGAGCAATGCAAGGATAAGTTGGAGTTGTAAATGCATTTTATTCATKTATTTATTTAAATAGGGAGAAACTCTACTCTGTATTGTTCTAAGATTAAAATATGCAATTTCTTTTTAATTTTTTCTTTTTTTTTTCTTTTTTTGACAAAACAGAATCATAGAATTCTTAAGGTTGGAAGGGACTTTTAGAGATCACGTAGTCCAACCTCTCTGAACATGCAAGGTCACCTAGAGCACATGGCACAGTACTGTGAGTGGGATAGGTTTACATTGCTGTCCTAGGGTCTGGAAGTGAACATGAAGGTAAAACAGCCTTACTCTGCAGCTGGGCTGGGAGATCATCATGGCTTCCACCAGTTCATTGAGAGACTKGAGAAATCTTTGCCTTGCCCTGGCTTTCCATCCCTTCCATACAATGGGAAAGAATAAATCTTTCTGACTTCCAAACCATGTCCATATTTGCAGTGTTGAAGTAGCAATTCATCTGATACCGCAATCTGGATGTCCAAGTCAGAGTGATCAGCAACTGCATAATTGCTACATTGTCTCAAGATTACCCTTGATGACACAAATGTGCCCGGGGAAGGTCTTCTTGCTCTCTCTCTGAGACAGATCTCTGTGGCTTTTCTCCCTGTTACCCCCTACTGTTTGGGGAGACTGAAGCAAGATACAGTACCCACTACAAGGTTTTCTTGGCAGAAAGGAAAGAGTGTTGGGAGCACAACCATACAGAAATTGAGACCCCCCGGGGTTTTGGAAAGGTTTTCCACATGCTGAAAAGAATAATGGCTGACCAAATCTGCTTGCAGAGCTGTGYAGAGGCTGAAAATTACGGTCTTGTTCCAAATACTTCCATAAATACATAAATTTATTCAAATCTAAGGGCTCTGAAGATTTGATCCCTTTTTTAATTTTGTGCTTCATATTCTGTCACTGGCATTTCACTCAGATCATACCAAGATTTATTTTGTTTAGTTTTGTTTTCTCTTTTTTTGTTTTGTTTTGTTGATCTCTGGGAGTAGGACTTTATAATGAATCTTGGAAGCTGGTATTTTACAAGATACATATTTGTATCTTGTCACATGCCACATATTTGGCATTACAGCAGTGTACACCTGCTTGCGGGGGGGAGGCACGGGACTTTATTTAATTAGAAAAACGTACTGGCAGTAAGTTTTGGCAGTGTCCAGTGGCAATTTTGCATTCAACAAGCAAGAATCTCCCTATCATGAGTGATACAGTGCAACACGCAAGTCAAGCAAAGGCAGCAGGAGGCTTGCATGGATCAAGAAGCAGCAACTGACTGAGCTCAAACATCAAAAAGACTCATACAAGAGACAGAAGGAGGGACATGGCTAGTCCAGGAGGAATAATGACACACAGTCCTATCATGCAGACATGGGGTCAGGAGAGCTAAAGCCCATCCGCCCTCGTGACCTCACAAAGCCTCCAGACTCTTCGGCATTTTCCCACCCACGTCCCATCAAGCCAGCATTCCTGGCTAGCCAGCGTGCAGGATGGCACACGCCAGAAGGTCAGGCGCGCTGGTGACCAGCATGGCTATTACTGGGCCTGCAGGCCTGCAAGGCCAAGTAAAGCACATGCCACGGCCACCACCAAGACGCCCGGACACAGCCCGTCCAGTGCCAGCCGCACGCAGCCGGCGATGTTACCAAGGGCTTGAGCGGGGTCTGCAGAAGAAGAGGAAGGTGTCTCCTGAGCACTAGTAAGCGCAACTGTGGCTTATGCCACTCTGGCAGGTGGTGCCCTTTCGGAGGGCACCAGCCTTGAGGGATACAATGGGGGAAAGACCAAACAGGTGCCACTGGTTTGGCCTCCACAGGCACAGACTGTCTGGCCACTCTCCTCTCTTGCAGCCCTGATACTTTTGGACGGGTCTTCAACCTGGACCCCACTCCCAGCAGACTCGTCACGGCACCAAGCCACCAGCCACAGCCGCCCAGGAGGAACCTGGAGGTTCTAAACATCCCCCACCCTCGTCACATCCGGCGGTTTGAGGGTAGTGTCCGTGGTGGTTTCCTGGAACCGATATTCCTTGTGGAGACCAAGCACACAAAGACTCAGCAGGTAGGCACATTCATGTCACTGCCTGTCCCTGGCCAGCAACACCCTGGGCTGAGGCTGAGTGAGCACAGCAGCTGCTGCAGGGCACAAAGAGCAGGGGAGACATAGAAGGGCTGGAGCACCCTGGCAGCCCTGTGCCCTGCACAACTGCCTCCATGTGTCACCACCAAAAGTCAGTGTGGCACAAGCAACAGGCACCTGGCCCAGGCCCAGTAGCCTCAGCAGAATAACTGCTTGCCCTTCATCTGCTCTCTCCTTTGCCTTGCAGGCTCGGTGGTGGGAGTGGCAGGGAGCTACCAAGGACGGAGTGGACAACAAGAGGCCGCTGCGTAAGTCGTGGAGGCTGCCACTGACTGTGTGCATATGGACAGGCACACTGGGCTAACTGTGCTCTGGGAACACAAGCCCCTTCCTCCCGGGCACTACGACCATGGCTGCAAACACCTGTGCTGGTGTCYTGGTTGGCCAGACTAGAACCCCACAGCTCCATCGTCCCCAGCTCATGGCTTGCTTGGCCACATTGTGTCTACAAGGGTACAGCTTCCCCTTGTCCCTGCCCACTGATGTCTCCAGGCAGACAGCCACCACGAGGGGTGCTCTGCTAGCGCAGCTGGCAGTGCTTCCCCATACCAGCCCTGCCCCTGCTCAACCCTGGACACCCTGGCACACAGCAGCAGCAAGGACAGCTTTCACCATGTGCTGCAATGGCACCACCATCTTTTGCCTAAAAAGCTCTCCCGCGCTTTCTGGGACATAGAAGGTGGCTTGGGGAGCACAGGTTTCCAAGCTGCTTCCATCACTGCATTTTCTCCTCACTCATCGCTCTTGCCCTGCTTTCTTGCCCCAYAGCCCCTCAGGAGTTGAGCTCCGAGGCTGTCCATTTCCCGCCACTCTGCCAGGAGAGAATCTCCATTAATGACCAGCCTTGGGCACAGCAGTGGAGAGTGGGCAAGAAAGGCTGCCTGTGAAGAGGAAAGAGCATCCAGAGTAGACAGAAGTCTCCAAGGACTGCTTTCGTGCGTGTGTGTGTGTGTGTGTGTGTGTGTGTGTGTGTGTATAGTTTTAAGTATATTCCCCCTTAACATAATCTAGTGTAGACTCCTTTATCTGCTATATCCTATAGATATCTCAGTTACATATCCAAAGAAGAATTTCAGGATTAATAAATATTTATTGTAAATATTTTTTTCTTAGTAGGTTTTATTTAAATGGATAATAAAGGAAGTTATTAAAACACTTTTTTTATGTTCATATTGATTGTGCTGTTTTTAAATGCTCTGACGCTCTTGTAAGGTTCAGGGACTGTAACCAAAAGAGAGCTCCTCCAAGGTCATGAGTGATCCATACCAATGTGCAACTCAAAGCATTCATGCACAGTCTAACCCTTCCTGCAGGCAGGAGAGCTACCTTAGAAGAGCTGAAGCCGATCTAAAAATAATATTGGTACTAAGACAGACATATTTAATTACCTAGAGATCAAAATAAGGCTAGTGCAAGCACTGGCCTGCTGCAAAATATGTTAGGGCCCTGGCCAACAAGGTCACAGAAAAGTCAGAGCTAGTGAATTACTTCTTTAGTTTTTACTGGTAAAGTGGTTTTTTTCTGCAATATCTAGGCTGAGACCAGAGGAAGTCTGGAGGAAAGCAAAACTCTTTCTTAGTGTAGGATATAACTTTTTTAAGTTAGGGAGCAGTTAACAAAGTCAACCTACGCAAGTCCATTTATTCTGCTGGGCTGCACCTATGGGTGCTGAGGGACCTGGCTATGTCTGCACAAAGGCATTACTGCTCTCTCTGAATGGTCATGGTGCTTGAGAGACACTCTTGAGGTGGGAAAAGAGGAAATGCCTTACCTTTATCCTCCCTAGGAGGGTAGTGGAGGAGCCAATGCTGCACTTAAGGCAGAAGGTGACTAGGAGTATTCATCACAGATTTACAAAGGGGAATATATGCTGAGCCAACCTGATAGACTTCTACAGTGAGATTGTCAATTTGAAGGAGGGGAGGATAGAAGAGGCAATGTTGCTTATCTTGTCTTTAACAAGATTSTTGTAATGGTTTGGTTTACTCCTCTTTGTATTGCCATGTCTTGTACAGTTTGTGGAAGGATGCARGACAAAATCCTTCTCTTTCCCTGAAAATAGGACAAGCTACTGGTATGCCACAAGTTCTTGACATCTTAAGAATCCTGAAGGACAGAAGAAAACCTTGACAAGCAGTGTAAGCATGCATTCTGGCAGCGTAGGCACCAACAGGAACATCAGAAAAAGAAAGTGGTCTGTAATAAAACACGAATGCATTGTGCTTTCCAAAAAAGAAATGCACGAGACAACAGAGGGGTAACAAATCTGTGATGAACCTCTTTTCCTTCCCTAACTTCTATGTGCCTCTACCTTGCAAGTGACTCAAGACTCCAAAGGAAGASAGCACTGCCTTTCACTAAGGATAACAAAATCCCCAAATACTTGGAAGGATCAGTTTTCAAGTACTCTCTTGTTACTCCTCTCTTCACAGCCCATATTGTCCTTTCTTCACATCCTTTGCTTTGCACCCAAGTTAAACTGCAGGCTTTTGAAGACTGGAATTAGTTGTGACGGATATCCTCCTTTCCCAGCTCAACCTGACTTTTCACATGTAGCCCTATTCAGGTGTTAAGCACCAGTGACATTATCTGACCATGGTAGCTGACTCCCTGATTTCTTCCCAGATTCAGACATTAACCAGCAATAAGTCCTGATGGCTGCATCCTCATGGGGAGATAAGGTTGATGGTTGATAACACCAGACAAAAGTCTTTTGAAATGAAAGAATGAATACAAGTCAATCATCTTAASCCAGAAATATGGGGACAGCCCAAGAGCCCTTTGAGCTCTCTTTGAAGGGCAGCAGGCTGCACTCCACATTCTCCCCTTGAGCAGGGATGCCTTTCAAGGAWWCTCCTCAGGATTAGGAGATCCTTTCCACAACAGATTCATGGTAAGTGAATATAGCAGGCTCTGTTTCTGAACTTGTAAACTTTACTTTGTAACTGTGCATAAAATCCCTTAGTCATAAAGCATTGACCAGGTCTGGGACTAGGATTGGATCCAGCCGTACTCAGACTCCTCTCAGAAGGAGTTTGGAAAGCAAGGGAGTCTAATCTGAACCTTGTGACKCAACGAGAGAGTGTTCTTGATAATTTTGTATTATCTTAAAGCTCCATACAGTGAATATTAGCGACCTTGGCATAGAATCTTGTGAAATCATTGCCCATATCAATAAACCCTATTATTATTTCCTTCCTATGAGTGAAGTGCATTGTGTCGCTCACCTTCCATCACCACTCCTTCTGTGACCGTTGTCTTTGTAAGGGGAAAGAGAGACTGCAAAACAGAGATTCTATCTGAAAGCTGAGTCATGCTGTAAGTAACAGGAAGGGAAGTGCAGTGCAGAAACACCAAGTCAACTGAAAAATGAGCAGCACTTTTGAGAATGTGGAGGATGAGGGTAATGTAAGAAAATTTTGAAGGAAGTGAAGCATGTAAATCACATGKTTTTTCTTTATTGAGACTCCTAAGTATAAAACAATGATATTCTCTTGCCATTTAAAGATGAAGCCCACATCACAGGCTGCTCAGCTTCTGAAGTTTACTAATATGCTGTGCTGTGTCAAAGAGCCAAGGCGCATAGTCACTTAGGAACAACCATGCCCAGCTGAATTCACCCTCTCTTTGGCTGTGTTGATCTTGCAGAAAGTAAAGCACAAGTCTTGAAATAGGGGACTAAATGCTAAACTGACTTTGTTTTCCAAATTCTCAGAAGACTCTTGCCATAAGGAAGTCTTCTATCAGTAAATAACTTTAGGAAATATGCAGGTAATGGCTGTATGATCTAAATCTTAAGCTGTACAGCCATATTTTCATTGTACCTGGACCACCAAGCTTTTGAAGCACCCCACCAAGTGAAACACATGTTGCTATCCACTATCTAAGCATGCAGGCCTGTATGGCTCCAAAGATAAGCATGGAAAGCTTAAAGGTTATGTCTGGATAGGGATTGGTTTGGCATCTGCTTCCATATAGGAAGACACAATGAGATCAGACAGTCAACTTTACTGTGCACTTAAGCCCCTCAGAGTTTGATCTACAGAATCACAGAATCATAGATTCCTTAAGATTGGAAGGGACATTTAGAAATCTTCTAGTCTGATTCTCCTGCACACGCAGGGTCGCCAAGAGCATGTGGCACAGAATTGTGTTCAACAGTTTTTGAAGACCTCTTGAGAAGGAGATACCACAACCTCTCCTGGGTACCTATTCCAGTGCTCTGTTGTCCTCACTGTCAAGAATGTTATCCTGAAGTGGCACTTTTGATGCTTCAGTTTGTGGCCCTTTGCTCTAGTCCTATCAACAGTCACCACTGAAGAGACGCCGGCCCCATTCTCCTCACACCCTTCCTTGAGGTATTTGTAGACACTGATCAAATCCTCTCTCAGCCTTCTCCAGGCTGCTGAACAACACCCCGCCCCGCCCCAGCTATCTCAGCCTTTCCTCATAGGGAAGGCCACTCATCATCCTCAGAGTCCTGTGCTGGACTCTCTCCAGCAGCTCCAAATCCCCGTTGTGCTGGGGAGCCCAGAACTGGACGCAATACTCCATATGYGGCCTCATCAGGGCTGAGTAGATGAGGACAATCACCTCCCTCAACCTGCTGGAGACGCTCTTCTTAATGCACTCCAGAATCCCATTGGCCTTCTTGGCAACCAGGGCACACTGCTGCCTCATGGTCAACTTGTCGTCCACCATGACAGTCCTTCTCTGCAGAGCTGCTCTGCAGAAGGTTAGTCCCCATCCTGTATTAGTGTCTGGGGTTATTGCTCCCCAAGCGCAGGGCCTTTCTCACCACCCAGTACCCGCTCTGTCCACATCTCTCTGGRTAGCAGAGCAGCCCTCTGTGGTATCAGCTACTCCTCTCAGTTTCATCCTGGGAGGAGTAGCTACTCCATCCCTTCATCCAGGTCATTGATGAATAAATTGAACAGGACTGGACTGAGGACTAACCCCTGGGGGATACCTCTAACTATAGGCCTCCAATTGGAATCAGCACCACTGGTCACCACCCTCTGAGCTCTGCCATCCAACCACTTCTCAATCCAACTCGCCATCCACTCATCTATCCCACACCTCTGGAGCTTGCCCAGGAAGATGTTGTGAGGGACGGTGTCAAAAGCCTTGCTGAAGTCCAGACAGATTCACAGATTCACAGAATATTTAAGGTTGGAAGGGACCTCTAGAGATCATCTAGTCCAACCTTCCTGCTCAAGCAGGCACACCTACAGCATGTGGCACAGGGCGGCATCCAGGCGGGTTTTGAAGACCTCCAGAGTAGGAGACTCCACAACCTCCCTGGGCAGCCTGTTCCACTGCTCTGTCACCCTAACAGTAAAGAAGTTGCTCCTCACCTGGAGACGGAACTTCTTGTGCTTCAGCTTGTGGCCATTACCCCTCGTCCTGTCTCCGMCCACCAATGMAAACAGCTTGTCCCCTTCCTCCCTGCATTCTCCCTTCCTGAACTTATACATATTAATCATATCCCCTCTGAGCCGTCTCTTCTCCAGAGAAAACAGGCCCCGCTCACTCAGCCTTTCTTCATACGAGAGATGTTCCATTCCCTTAATCATCCTGGTTGCCCTTCTCTGGACCCTCTCCAGAAGCTCCACGTCCCTCCTATACTGGGGAGCCCAGAACTGCACACAGTACTCCAGGTGCGGCCTCACCAGAGCTGAGTAGAGGGGCAGAATCACCTCCCTTGACCTGCTGGCAACACTCCTCCTGATGCAGGCCAGGATCCCATTGGCCTTCTTGGCCACAAGGGCACACTGCTGGACTCTCTCCAGATGACAGATGACATCCACCGCTTTGCCCTCATCTATGCAGCCTGTCCTTCCATCATAGAATGCTATCAGGTTAGTCAAGCATGTTTTCCCCTTGGTGAATCCATGCTGACTACTGYTGAGCACCTTCTTGTCCTCCACATTTGGAGACAACAGCTACCAACAACAGGAAAGCCTTCAACAATAGGAAACTCATAATGCTTATGATAGGTTTTACTTTCTTGTTCAATAAATGCTATTTTCTCTAGACCCTCTAAATAGTGAAATTATCTGATGAGACTACCTAAATAAACAGATAACACAGTGATAACACAGATAGCAAACAACAAACAAACAAACAAATACCCTGGAATGAAGTTTTTTACATAAACTGCTCCTAAAATAGTATCTCATGTAAAAATAATTTTTCCCCTTATAATTTTTTTTCTCTGCAAAATTCTGCCAATATAAAATATTAAATAGTCTAATATTTGACCCACTTTTAATTATCATTTTAAATGAGTCACCACAACTCCAGTGCACCACTGATTTTTTTTTATAAAATATCAGTCAAACTGACAACAAGTTTAATCATTTATAGTGCATATATATTGCACTGAAGCATAATAAAACCTAAGACATAGTTGGTTCTGAAAAAATGCAGAAGTCAGTCATCAGTCTCTTAATAAAACAATTAATATTGAAATCTCTCTCATAAGGGAATTTCTATTTTGGTTCCTAGAACAGCAATTTTAGGAAATTTATCAAAAGTTATTCTGTGACATTTTATGTATTGCTAGAAGACAGTTTTCAGAGATTTGTTTAAAAAGAAATAAACCCCAACAATTCATTCAGATAGCAAAAAATTGAATACATATATAGATATGTATGTATATACACACATATATACATATACATATATATGTGTACACATATATATGTGTATATATGTATACGTATATATGCATATACATATGTACATATACATATATCTACATAGTTAACTATATACATTTATGCACATACATGTATATACATATTTACACAAATAATATATATGTACATAAATTATATATATATTTAACATTTGTTATCTGTATATATTGAGGATGATTTCTTTTTAAACAAATCTATGAAAACTATCCTTTAGCTACATATATGTACACACACATGTGTATATATATATAAATATATATACATATATACACACACACAAGATATTCATCTAACTCTTATCTTGAAAGTAAAAGAAGGGGCAGTGTAGTGCAAGGGAGGGTAAATAATGAAAAAATAACAGAATTATTCATTTTGAACTACTTCAATTCCTCAGGCAAATGACTGCCTAACATTCAATAACTAACTGGCTTTAACAAATTTAGTTTAAATTTTTGAGTCTACTTTTGAAAAGTTTATTTGAACTGCAAGGAAGAAAAGTCCCAACACAGACAGACAGGTATGGTGACTTTTTTCCCTCTGCACTACTGTGAGGCCCTCATGGGACTCAATTACTTTAGTAAATATAATTAAGTTGCAACAAATTCACTGGCATCATCTTCACCAGTTTCAGTTGGAGAAGGTAGAGCAAAGGATGCAAATACTCCCTTGCAAAACCTCTTACTTCATAGTCATTAATTCCTAAAACATAAAGGACTTCCTTGCCTAGATTGCTCATTCTCCCACAAGAATATTAACTCTTCTGAAGGTGTCACACTAATTTACACGAAACCAAGCAACTTTCAATTTATCACTAAACAAGCCTAGATATTTTACTTTATTTATTTTGTTTTCAGGCCCAAGCACAGAGAGACTCTAAAATTAACCCCCTTAAGAATCTGGTATTGTAAATCAACCTGATTTTAGACTTTCTAATAACAAAATGTCCTCAAGTTCATGAACCTTGACAATTCTTTTGATTTTTTTTTTATGACAGTGAAGATGAAAGTACTCAAAGTCTTACCTCCTAAATTTCTATTATGATACTAGCCCAATTATAAAGAAATTTCAGTATACAAAGTCTATTGAATTTGTCGCTGTTGAGTTTGAAGTTGACCTTTCCATATCTGTTTTCTCAGAAGCAGTAAAAAGCAGTACAATGAACTGCCCTACTTGATACAACCCTTATTTTTCAAGTTGAGGTCCTGTGTTCACAGAAATTTGTAGTAAGCATTCCTTTGTAGTAAGCATTCAGTAAAATATTACATCTGATAGCAATGAACCATAAATTTACAACTTATATATGTYTGAACTTCCTTCAACAAATAGTGTGACTTTCTGTGACGCTGTTCATTTCTCTGGAATCTCTACCTACAAATTGCATTGTATTTGCTTCCTTCTGCCCCTTTCAACATCTGTAGCAAGACTAATCCATAGTCAATTAGCCACCACACCCTTTGTATGTGAGTTCAATGTGCAGACACTCAGGAGTAAAAACAGATAAAAGCATAAATAGGAATTTAAGGAAAATATCTAAGTAAAGCAGAATCCACTTTCCATCCAGTTTATCCACTTTCACTGTATTGCAGAGATGTAGAAGAAGAGGTCTTTTTAACTGAAGAAACTAATATTGTGGGAAGGATAAAACACATGATAGCGTACAATATAAATTCCATTACGATTACTCTCCTCCTTGTCCTTGTATTATTTTTAATTGAAATATTCACTCACTTTCATAACAATATAATTAGGACAGATGTATAATAAATTTTCAAAGACAACTTTCTAATCCAAGATGAGTAGCTTCCTCAGGTTACTACCTGTGTGTGAACCTAGATAAGAATTGTATTTCATTATGCCACTGTTCCCGAAAGAGCACCCTGAAGCACTGTCTGGTTCTTGCTTATTTGGAAATAAAAAATGGGAACAAAAATGGAATAAAGCATAACTGCAAAATGGAATATTCACTCTTTGCCTTCCTAAACCTAACTTTGACTGACCTCTAGAGATCACCTAGATCAATCTCCCTGTTCCTGCAGGGACACCTAGAGTATGTGGCACAGGGTGGCATCCGGGCAGGATTTGAAGATCTTCAGAGAAGGAGACTCAACAACCTCTCTGGGCAGCCCGTTCCAGTGCTCTGTCACCCTCACACTCAAGAAGTTCTTCCTCATATGGAGATGGAGCTTCCTGTTTTTCCACTTACACTCAATGCCCTTTGTCCCACCACTCCCAAGAAGTGTTTGGCCCCATCTTCCCTACCCTCATCCTTCAGGTATTTGTACATATCGATCAGATTCCCTCTCAGCCTTCACTTCTCCAGGCTAAACAGGCCCAGTTTACTTAGTATTTCCTCACACATTAGATGTTTTAACCCCTTATTCATCCTTGTTGCTGTCCATTGGACCCTCTCTACAATTTGACATCACTTTTATACTGGGTAGCCCAGAACTGTGCCCAGTACTCCAGGTACACGCTTAGGCTTGCTCCTCTTCAGAGCTATATCTTTTGCAGAGCAGATATGCTGGACCTTCAAATCTCCAAAATTTATTGTCTTAACCTGAGAAAGACCTCAGTATCAGCTTAAATTAAAATTTTGATGCAATATCTTTTAGTTTTATATGAAATATTCACATGTACAGAGAAGCAGGAATCCACATTTTTATCAGATGAAAGGATTTCTTCCTTACATTCTATATTTTATTTTGTATTTACATTTAGCTTTACAATATTTTGTTTCGGTTCTACCTTTCCCATTCTGTTTAGTAGTACTTAGTATATGCTGCACTAAACTGACTGTCATAGTAACAAAAACTTACTATCTCGTCTTTAAACTCAGAGTATTATTTCTGACAAAATTCCAATTTATCTTAGTGAAGGTAATGGCAATTCAGAGTCACTGAACTGAGATCCTGATGTGCCTTAAAGATATTTTTTTATTTCTATTGGATGTCATGGGTTTCTGAAAAATGTTTCTGATCTAGTGGGTTCTGATTCTAGGGTTCTGATCTAGCAGGTTCTGATCATGGGTTTCTGATCTAGCGATAGTCTTCATGAGTCAACTTCACACTCAGAAATTTCACCTGCTTTTCTCTATTTACTCTCGTGGGTTGTTCTTTTAAGACTGATGAGTAAGGGTGAAAGGTTTGGAAGTTTTTCTGTGTCTTGAAGTAGAAGTTCCACTGTTTCCCAGGAGATATTTGACTTGTTACATCTCCTTTGTTAAAAACAAAACAAAACAACAACAACAACAACAAAAATTCTAGCATTTTGTCAAAACAGGAGGATTCCAAATTTTTTTTTTTGTTTTATCTTTTGTTGACCCATACTTCTTGTTGAATCTAAGATCAGTGTATTAATGTTGCTTTGATATGGTGTGGTTTGTGAAACGTTCCTTCGAGGAGATCTGCACAAAGCCTGTCTTCCCGACTACATCAGCTTCAAACTGTTCAAACAATACATTCTCTGAGGTGGCACAAGAAGTTCTCCACTTCACCTTCATCTACTAAAACTACAACAGTAAGTAGTGGGATGGGGAGAGAGGATAGAGAGATTTTAAGAATCTCACTAAAAGACTCTGCTTTTAAATTGCATCTATCTTTTGATGAGTGGATAGAATGAAAAATTATTCTCAAAGTGAATCTTGTTCCAAAAAGAAGGCATGGGAAAAAAAATGCAAACAAAAGAGAAGACATAACATGTACCCTTTTTAAAGTTATTTTTCTTTGTAACACCTCTGAAAACATATCTATACCTTTCTTCCTGATTTTCACATTCATGTGGTTCAAATCCTRGGAGCAGAAGACTGGCACATTTTGTCTTCTCTTCTTGAGGGACTTAGCAGCAATTTGCAGCTGATGGGATTTTTCTTGTTCTTACTGAAAGGTAGAGACATTGAACTATGGACATGCCACTAGAAATCTCAGAGTAAGAGGAATTTGTATAAGGGGATAAGAGAAGCAAAAGACACTTCATTCTTTAAAGTCCCTTGAAATATTTTGTGTTTACAAGGAGGCACAGAGATCTAACCATTAAAAAAGGATCAACAACAAACAGCACCACTTTTGTGCTCCACAAGTGAGCAATAAGTCCAAGAATGATCCAATGAGCCTAGAGAATTAGTATGTTCCACTTGGATAATCAAAGGTGTGTTCTTTAAGTCCCTACAGATATAGTAAGGTCAATTTGTTCAGCTTCATTCTTTCACAGTACAAAATCAAAATCGGATTAAACTTGCAACACACAAAAAGTACCAGTCAAAACAGTTCAACATATTTAATTAGGCAAAGCATTGACTGTAACTACAATAATATTTTCTTTATATATCAACAGCACTTAAGATTGTGTGTGTGTGTTACAATGTTGAAAACACGGTTCTCTTGTATTGTTTTTGTTTGTTTTTATTTCTTATATAGATAAAAAAGTACTTATAATAAGCCAAAGGCAGCATCCTCGTTTGATTTAGCTGCTGGGCTGGGCCCCATGTTTACCATTGTGATCAATAACACTTCATATTCTAAAAGAAGAGAGAAGAATCTCTAGAACACAGGCAGCAGGTTGATCGTGACAGCTGTCATGTTGGCCCACATGTTGCGACTTGCAAATTGTATGGTGCACCATGTGAAACAGAAAGCTACTGGAGAACAGAAATATTTTCATTACAAAGTTTTACTGTTCTAACAAGTGTGGAAAAAGAAAGCATGACTAGTTCAGTCAAGGACTATTTGTTGCAAGAAACAGATGGCAACAGAGCTCAGCACGAGTAACATGGGAGATACCGAGAGATTATTTCAAATGCTGACATCCTTTTTCTAGCAGAACACACATTTGTGAAAATGTGCAGTGTGTCAATGGCCATGATTTAGTCTTTCTAGTACTTATATTTCAATGGAATTAGGGATATTTACCATTTAGGCATATTTACCACCTCTCTGATTGCTTTTTTCTCAGGAAGAGCATGTGTTTTTTTCATTCAACATTAGAGGAACTGTAAGAACTAGAACTTTTTTATTTGTTTTATAAAGACAGGAAGGTGGAATTGCAATGTAGTGGCAGATCTTTTATGCATTCTATCCTGTGACAGTCAATTTGTTTGTCTATTTTTTTAAAGAAAACAAGAATCATTATATATATATATATATATATATATGTAATACATATAGGCATAGATTTTAACATTTCATTTTCTGTAATGAAACAAGAATGAAATAAAGAATACAAGAAAGAAAGGGAATAACACAGTAGTGTAGCCAACAAGACCAGGGAAGTGATTGTGCCCCTGTACTTGACACTGGTGAGGCTGCACTTCGAATACTATGTTCAGTTTTGGGCAATCACTAGTAGTGAAGAAAAATGGTTCAGAATAACAATTGTTATTAAAAAATTGTTATTCTGAACCATTGTTTTTCATGAACCATGAACCATGTAGATATCTGCCTGAAGGGGCTTCTGAGACAGTCATCTCTATTTTGAAAATATTTCCTCTTCATTAAAAGCTGTTTCCACATTCCTTCAGACTGATGTTCCAGGGAAATGTGGCATACAAAAACCTCACTGTACACCATGGCAAAACTAACAAATCCAACCATGCTTGTCTAAGCCTGTTCAATAGAATGCATCACCTAATCGATTTAACACATAAAAAAATGAAATAAAGGACATTGTACTGACATGAAAATGTTGTTACTTAAGCATGCTTCTGTGAATCAACTCAGCACCAAGGACGTCATCTAAGAATGCCTTTTAGAAAAAAAAAAATAAAAACCCACAAACAAAAAAATACCCACACCTTTTAAGATTTTATGTAGCATAGGACATAACAAATGCACGAGGAGAACTCTGGACACCAACATCAAAGTCATTCATTCTGTTCATGAGGAGTCAGCTTCCAAATTTTGAGTCTTATGATTGCAATATGAATGGTCCGTAGCATGCATTTAGCTCTTCTTTTCTGTTTTCCCTTCTTTTTGTAATGTGATTACATGCTTTTCAGTTATTTTTATTAATTGTAGTTGTTGTAGTATTTTAGATCAGAACATATTTTGTGTGTGTTTACTGCAGGCCACCTGCTCAGAAAGAAGTTGATGTGGCCCTCCACAGACAGCCTCAAGATCACAGTTGCTGATTATWATGGGGGGGCCTCAAMCATCCTTTTATGTTCTGGAAAGACAACACAGCTAGACACAAACAGCAGCGGTTCCTGCACAGCACTGATTATAACTTTCTGACATGGAGTTCTAATGAGGGGAGGAGTGCTGCTGGACCTGGTATTAACAAAAAAAGAAGGACTAGCTGGAGATAGGGAGGTTACGGTAAGCTTTGGATACAATGACCGTGAAATAGTTGAGTTCAGAATCTTGCAAAGAGGAAGCAGGACAATAAGTAGGCTTGCAGCCCTGTACATCAAGAGGACAAATTTTGACTTCTTCAGAGATCAACTGGAGGAATTCCATTGCTGAGGTCTCTAAAAGGAAGGTAGTCCAAAATAGCAAGTTAATATTCAAGAATCACTTCCTCCAAGCTCAAAATTGGTACGACTACTATGAATAAGATGTGAGGCAGAGGGAGACCTGCATAGATAAATGAGGTACTTCTGGGAAAACTTGAACAGAAGAAGGACGCAAATAGAATGTGTGGATAGGGACAGCCTCTTGGGAAGAGTATGAGAACGTTATCAGAGTTGGCAGGGATGCGTTTAGGAAGCATACATCCCATTTGGAATTCAGTTTGGCTAGGGAAGTAGAGAACAAGATGCCTTTTTAAAATACTCTGCTATTCTGCTACTTTTATTCCTCAGAGTAAGCCAGGAAGAATCCATGAATACTTAAGGTATAATAAAATACCTTTTTGCTAGAAGAACACACACACACACTAGATCTTTGTTTCTTCAGCAAAAGATCCAAGTCATACAGATGTGTACAAACTAAAACAGTTCCTTAAAGAGAAAATGTTTCAACATATGTATTTTCATTTGCTTCTGGAAATGGAAAGCTAGCCTTACAAAAGCCAAAAAAAAAAAAAAAANTGTATAAGATAAGGTTTTTTTTCTTGCTAAGGTAGTAGATGGAAGATAGAATATAGATGTGTAAATGTCTCCTAAAAAATAGAGTGGTGAATAAATCAAAATATGCTGAAAATACTATACTGACAAATTTCTGTTTTCTCTATTTAAACCAACACATATCCCCATCCTTTTCATAATACAATTAAAACTGTCATTTTAACAATCCTCTAAAATTTTTTAACTGCTTTTAAGACAAAAATCTTTCTACCTTCCATAAAGGCAAATACATATGGGAGGAAACAAAAGACTATATTAGAGCAAGTTGATGTCTAACCAAAATAGTGAAGAGTAACAGTTTGTAAAAAGTTTAAGCACAGGATGGATAAAGAGGTAAAGAGGATTCATATCTATCTTTATCACAGCCTAGCATGACGTAGGCTTAGGTTCTGTACTTCCTAAGCATGTTTTTATCCTAGAGGTATTTTAAATTGATATAGTTTTTGATTTTTTTAATTAACTTTTTGAATATATATATTTTTTTGCATTCACAGCAACCTGTGACAAAGGGTGACAGTGCATTTAGGGGTTGCCATCACCTCCTTTCCTCTGTCACATGCTACATCCATATTACTCATATGAAGTAAGATATCAAACAACCCGGCCCTCATTCATCTTTTTGATTTTGGTCACATTTATATAGGCCTCTGTCATACAGTTCCTCAGAGTATTTCAGTTATTCTTTCTACACATTTCATATTACTGTCACCCTTTTCCTGGCCTTTCCTTTCCCTTCCTTTTTTTGAAGGAATAGGTATCAAAACAGTACTCACTGGTCCACCTGCAGATGCTTCATGTATTTTACAGTGTCAAAATGATATTATCATGATATATTCTTTTCCTAATAGCTCCTGACATTTATTTTGTTTCTCACCTCCTGGGCACTGCACTGTATTTTTACAGAACTAGCCATTATAATAACTGTCTCTCTACCTATCACTGTGTACACCAAGTTGTGTGCATCTCCTTCCCTCCTGTTTTACCTATGTTGAATTTAATTACTTGCTCCTCAAAAAAAAAAAAAAAAAAAAAAAAAAAAAAAGAAAGAAAATTGGACAGCAGAGTTGAGGCTATGATTGTAGTTAGCCACCTGCACTTTATCACTTTATGTGTTTTTATACATATCTTTGAAGGAGAACATACTCAGGAAGGGGGTAAATCTTCTACTGACATCATTCAGGTAAATGTTTGGTACTTTTGCAATACATCTGGCTCTTCACACCAGTTTGCATTAATACAACTACCAAACATCTGAGGATCAAGAGGAATGGTCTGAGTCAAGGATTTTAATGTGATCCTGGCACCTAAATGCAAGAATAAATGCTGAACTACTCCTGGGTAGTGCTGAGCATATGGCTGTTGAGTTATCAGCAGATATTATTTTATTCCAAGTGTCCAGTTCTGTACTTTGTGTAGAAATCACAGGTTGTTGAAGTCAATGATAGCTTTACATTCATGAGTAAAATGTAAACTTTCTTACAAGCTGCAAAATATATTCTAATGCTGATGTACATTTCTGGATCTGTAGACTTTCTGTGTAGGACTCAAGCATTGTTTCCTTTATGGAAAATTAATGAGGYTATGAAAATGGTTTTTAAAGCATACATCATTTTATGTATGTAGCTAATGAGCAAGAGAAAAAAAACATGATTTTCTCTCTTAAATGCTACCATCTTTAGTTAAAACCTCCTTTGGTAACCCTAATTCAAGGCATTCCCTATGTCCTTCAAAGAACCTTCTATAAATGCAAAAAAAGAGAAATATCTCTGAACCCAGGTCTGCAGAGATTTACATATGTATATGCATACAAATATATATATTTGTTCATACATGTATATATATGTATTCTATGTGAGTATATTTAAGACTGTGGTCTCAAGCCACCATATATGCTGACCGGCAATAACTTCAGCAAGCTGAGGCATGTTGTCAATGAGAGCTTTGTAAAGCATTTGCATACTGCCTCACTGTAAAAGAGTAATTTCCTTTCAACTTCTTAATTTAACAGAGAAAACAAATCTACTGCAGAGTTGAAGAAATGGTCATGGAAGTTTGAGAAGCTAATAGTAGGAGGAATGCATCTAGATAGATCTATTATATTCCGCATTTCAACAGCCTTTGGAATAACCTGGAGCACTCTGTTAAGTCTGGTTATGAATCTAAAGTTGTGTGCATTAAAAAAAAATACATTGCTGCAGGGTGTAATATTGTTATGCAGAGAATTGCATGGAGTAGGGTGATTAGTCCTATGCTTCCCTGAAGTTTTTGTCATGCTTAATATATTTTGGATGTGCACTTATAAATTCTGACAACATTACTTGCTTAGTATTTTGAAAGGTCTACATAACTCCACTAGTAGGAATTAATTTACTGTGTCAAGTCTGGACTGTGTGTAACAAGAATCCCATAAATATTATCATTATGAAGCATTTCTTTCTCACTTTTTGTAGTAGCCTAAAGAGTCAAGAGCAGTCAAAAAATTGTCAGCTTCATAAAGGATGCATTGAAACAAGTTTTCTTTTTTTTTCAGGTATCATATTGCTGCATGCTGTGTACTTTTGAAGTGCAAAGAATGAAAAAGTCTCAGCACTCAGTGCAACATTTTAATGACTCTTGCCTACACAGCTCTCTAGCATTCAGAGAATATTGTCAATAACAACAACATAGCCTGAGGGTAATAACTTTTCAAATCAAAGAAATGTATATTCTTTTAAGGTCAAAGATAGTTAAAGATGGAAAGGGCAATGTGAGGGTTTGAGGGGTTTATAATATTCATTATCCAGCTGACCTTAAGCATATTGCAAACAATACCGTTGAGGTTATATAAACAGTTCACATCTACTAAGAACAAAGAACATTTGTTATTTATGTTTTTTTTAAAAGCAAATCTAGAAAGTTCCATGAAGAAATTGCCGTTGATCCCTCGAAAAGCGGATTGTCTCTGAAGCCAGAATAAGAACTCCAAGGACTGAAAAAATCCTTCCAAGTGTGTGCTCAAGAAGAAGGGTAGAAAGAGAAATCTTTTTGAAGTTTCTTTGGCTTTTCTGTTGGAAACACCATTCTGAACAATGTAATAGTCTGGCTTTAATTAATGTTACTTACTGAATAAAAGTATATTGCTGCGAAAAGATATGGACCTAGTTTTCTTCCTTCCTCTTAGCTAATTATACCTTACTTGTCATTGGTGGTAAAACAAAGACTGCAAACAATTTGCCTACAAATCAATCTGTCCTTTCTGACCACAGCAATTTTCACCCAGCTCACTTTCCTTGTGTAGTCTGTCAACTATCTACCTAAGCTCTAAGGCCAATTAAGAGAGGGAGAAAATGAGATATTGAAAGTGATGAACTTCTTCTTCATGCCTGTATTAAATAAACTTTTGATTTGCACTCAAGCCCCAGATCATCTATAACATAGCACAGTGACTTTTATACCATGTACATAGCTACCTGTGGAAAAAGACTATGACTTGTGTTAAAATAAAAATAAATAAAAATAAAAATAAAAATAAAAATAAAAATAAAAATAAAAATAAAAATAAAAATAAAAATAAAAATAAAAATAAAAATAAAGTCAGTTTTTCCTTCTCCAAATAATAATAAAAATAAAAAAAACTAAAGTGAAAAGTCATATTTAGTCTCTGCATTTTGATTATTTTCTCATAGATGAGGATGTTCTTGAAGGCAGCTAATTCTCACAATCGTCTTACCAAAAAATCCAAAATAAAGTGTGGATGGCTGCAGCTATTACAGAAAAATAAATAGAATATACTCAGTGCATATAATCATTCAAGAAAGGCACCAAGTTGATAGCCTATGAGAAGGAGACATAGGTTCTTTGATGCATTCTGGATTCCAATAAGCCATGCAGAGATACCCCTGTATCAAGGGAGCAATTTCTCCAACTGTCTGAAACAGGAGATAAAAATAAAGCAGATGTTTTCTGGGTCCAATTAAGACCAGGAGATATATAAGCAAAGATCTAAATAACTTCTTTCTCATTTTTATGACACTTTTGTGAGTTATCTCCATTATGTATTTGCAATTAGAGGGCAGAACAGATGGTGAAGGTTTAGTTTAAAAAAATAAAGAAAATATTTATCTTCAAAAACAGTGATGCCAATGATTTATTTAATGCATTAGAAAGGTTTTTCTTCCCTGAAACTGGAGTTTTATTTAACTGATGTTAAATTGGAATGAAGTGAGACCTAAGGGCATGTCTGCACTTAAAACTGCACATTCATGTATCTACTCTAAATGATTCACAGTGCCTGCACACATCCACCATTGTCTTATTTTCTGATGAAAATGTTTTTACTATGATAAATAATCTTGCAAAGAAAATCATGGCCACTACATATCAATGTCATGTTTTGAAGTGACCTGTCTGTCTTCTAGACAGAAATTGCAAGATCTGTTAATTCAAAATTGTGTTGTAGTCATTCTGGAGGTTCTCTCATTACATGTTGTATGCGGATTGTCTGACGGGAATTACATTGTTCGATTCCTTTCAAACAACACTTGTTAGTGAGTACCATGTTGAAAAGGTTGACCTACAGAGAAAGGAGAATACTGATATTTTSAAGAAGGCTGCAAAGACAAGATTAATGAAGACAACAATTAAGTTTTTCTGTGATATTGAAAATGTATTTATAMGGTCACAGAAAAGGAGCAGGAGAAAGAGAAGAAGGAAGTGGAGGAGGAGAAGAAGGAAAAAAGAAAAGAACAGGGAGAAGGACAAAGATGAGTAAAAGGAAGGCGAGAACAAGGAGAATGAGAAGAAGTAGAAAGAAATGGGGGTTGATCTGCATCATTCAGAGGAGTTTAACTCACATGGACTTAGGGTTTAGTCAATTATTGCTGACAGGAGTATTGCAGTTGCACTGCAAGCTGTCAGTGGTGATAATCAAGATGCAGAATGTGAAAATCTGTGCATAATTTTCCTGATGTTACAGCAACAGGATGTCTGTATGTTTTCTCATCAGACCTGACCTCTCCCAATGAAAGCACGAGAGTTCGCAATTGCTTTAGTGAACATCAATTAACCACCATAAGAAGATCAACCAATTAAATCATTCAGAAGGTGGGGTTTGTTTCTGCCATTATGTATCATTCTCCTATATCATATATTCACAGACAGGTGAACCTGTTGTGAGCAGAAACCACGATGGATAATCAAATCCTGGACAACGGAATTATCAGGATATTTAGGAGATGGCACAGACTTATAGGTGCAGCTCAAGTAGGGAGTGAGTCGTTCTCATATGCTAGACCATAATGTTAGACCATAATTCTTATGTCACCAAAGCACCAAAGGCAAGATATAACGACTGAAAGACGAATATTGGTCAATCCTTAATCATAGTCAAGTTTATCTTTTAAATAGAAAAGATGGATTCAGCACTATAAAAATATGAAAGCAAACATCAAGAGCAGTCTAACAATGAGGAATGCATACTTTTCTGAGATCTGTGCTTTAATTAAACAAACACTATTKTCTATTATATTCAGGAAGTCATACTCTATCTGGACCATAATCTGTGAACTATGTGTAGCAAAGATTCTGATGTGATAAGATTGATCCTAGTGTCTTTGATTGGCACAGTAATTTTACAAGCTGAATCCAGAAAAAAATACTTACCTTTAAAAAATATGATGAATACTCCTCTTTTTTTTTTATTACATATTAATATTTACACATTACAATCTAATATTTTTAGGAAACTTTTGTGATATCCTGGGTTTTGTATTCTCACATAAGTAGCTTAAACAGATGAATAACAAAAGAGTWGAATTGCTGGCTAAGATCCCAATGATCCAGCCACAAAAAGAGATTCAAACATTAAGGACAAATACTATTTTTAAAGTATATCCTTAATTTGAGTGATATTGCTTCATTTCCACAGCTTTCATCTTCTGTGATAATACCTTAGAAAACTATTTAAGTTAGTCTGAAACAGTGTTTAAAGGAGTAGAGTCATAGTTTCACTTCTTTGTTCTGTTAGTTTTATCACAGGAGTATATTTTACAGATGAATGGCTCTTGAATATAGCTCTAGGTCATATTAAATAAGTAGGCAGAGGGGCATAGCTTATCATAATTTATCATAAAATTTTGCTTGTAAAGGAAGCCATACAGTTGTTGAACAAAAAGCGTTTGGCTGTGAAATGGGCTGTAAAGTCACCCAACTATTGTTTGCTAGATCTCAAATTAAAATGGATTATTTGCTCCTTTTGCTGCTGTAGCCAAGTGTGAAATACACATACACATACTGTGTGAAAACCAGAGAGTGCAAAAATAAATTCCAGATGCATGCCCAAGATGTATTATAATTTTGGTTGTGTAATGTGAGGGCCATAAACTGTGTAAGGTAGCTATCTCTAAGAAATAAATCAAAGAAATACACTACAGTAGTGTGTGTGTATTTATTAGAGTGTATTTATTTCTTTCACTAAAACAAAATCGATCATTTCAAAAAAAGGAAGAAGGAAGGAAGGAAGGAAGGAAGGAAGGAAGGAAGGAAGGAAGGAAGGAAGGAAGGAAGGAAGGAAGGAAGGAAGGAAGGAAGGAAG
>NW_020455899.1:412974-469753 GCF_003342845.1 Nothoprocta perdicaria | reverse complement strand
AGGGACTGGAGGCAGATAAGCTGACCTTGCCTGCAGCAGCCTGTGAAGAGTTCATGCGATCCCTCCATATGGCAAAGTGGTGGGAAGAGCAAACTCCACCAGAATGGCAATTAAAAGCAGTCTGGGACAATTACATAGAATGTCGCACCATCTGTTTGCTACGTTAATATATGTCCACTACCTGCACTGTCAGTGAATTGGTGTAATAAAAACACACTTCACAAGCTCTTCAGGAAAAGTGCTTCTGCACATCTACACTAAAGTACTTCTGCTAGCATCGCCGCTGCATCATGTGGCAGAACTCATACTATTTACAAAGAGATGCAACTACCTGTGTTAGCGTAGGAGCTTGATTTATCTTTACGTTTTCCCTGGGGAAGTCAGTAACGTGGCTACAGACATAGCACAGCCTTACAGTAAATATAGGCAGGTAAAGGATACAGATTCTGCTGTACCTAGGGACACTGATATAGTTCTATAAATTCAATACCTCTGTATACAGCATCTTGGACAATGTGGGAAGTTATAAAATTGCTGTGGAAACAGAGAAAATTATAGAAACTTGCAATTAGCAGGTGCTAATCAAGTGATTGCTCTGATCTTCAATATCTATTTCCTTTCTTGGTCTTTTGTATTACTATTTTTAAAGAGAAACACAAAACATGAAATAATATGGACATCTTGTTTATGAATCATTTTGTCTTTCCAGTAGAAATGAAAAAAGGCAAAACAAGACAAATTCTGCTCCACAGCAGGGACAGATTTTAAGCCTGTGCTTCTTGCTTCATGGGGCTGCAGAGTTGTCTCCAGATGAGACCTACAACAGCAACAGAACAAAAGCAGGGCGACACATTTACGCTGCCAATAACTCTGTTGTTTGAGCCAAGCTCACTGAGTTTGCCTAAGGCCCCTAAAGAGGAGGCTGTGGAGGTTTACAGGTCTCTGCCAGCAGAGCTCTGAGCATTTTGTGGCTGTCATATCCAGGCGAGCCTGTTTGCTCCTGACTTGAACTGTATTTTCTCAGCTAAGGTAAAACTTCATTTTGTGACAAAAGATCTTAGTTAGAAGGAAATATGTTTGTTTTTTTTTTCCATTTGACGTCAGAAAATTATATTGTGTTTCTCTTCCTTAAACAGGTTTCCTATGCTTCTGCATAACAATTGAAAAAGTAAAAAAAAAAAAAAAATGTTATGAAAAAGACCAATTATGTGGTGAAATCTTGTCTTTAAAAAAAAAAAATTGGATGCCACTGCACTCAAAACTGTTCTTAGTTACATTATTCATATTTGTGTACATTATCTGCATTTTAAACTAGGTAGGATTACATGAACAAAAAATTGSAATCTAAATAAATCATGTTTTTTGTCTTTTATGACACTCAGCAACAATGATTTATTGCAGACACAGACCTATATTGACTTTGCAAGACACCTGCTCTCAAGTGATGCTTGTCTATTTCATATACGCAGCTTAACAAACTTTTCAAAACAATTTCTCATACCTAAATATTCCTAGCTAAAAACGTGATGCAAAAAGCACCCGGAAATCAATCCACCATATTTTTATATAAATTTAAAATTTATATCTAAATTAATATCCCATACTGAGACAATTTTTTTTAATTAAGTGGAAAATATCTCATGCATTACTAACTTTCTCATTTTAAACATGGGTGAGTACTGAAATAACTCAGCTGATCAGACACTTTTCTATGATGAAGTGATACTTGTCCCTCTCTAGCTTCCTTCTCTTCATGTATTTCTAGTTCTTACTTTTTAGAGGGAATCCTGCCATGTCAGTCACTGCAAGAATAGCAGTGAATAGAATATTGACTGGAGCTGGCTTATTTCCATCTAAATGTAGTGCTCTCAGTGAAAACACATCACCTTAATACTAAATAGGCACCACTATGTACCACTAATACTAAATATACACCACTAATGTATTAGTTATTGAAGGAAGGCAAAGGTTAACTTGTTTACAAACCAAAGTAACYTAAGGAACAGAAGGGACTTTTTCCGAGCTCATCTATGGCATGCTAGCATGTGAGTTGATTGAGAAGTACCTGACCATTGACCAACAATGTCTGTCATATCTGCTTCATCGCCATCAGGAAAGTTAACATTAATTTTCACAAAGTATTCTATACATTTGTATGATGGCCTACCTAGAAAAAAAAAAAAAATCTCGGAAAGAATGTAGCAATATAATTCTTCTCACTCAAGAATCAGGAAGCATGAAATTTTGTGAGGAAATCAAATGGATTTTTTTTTTCAGTATAAATGACTATTTTGCCAGATTATCTCAGTAGACATGAAATACTATAAAGGTACAGTATATTTAAATTTTTACTAGCTGCAAACCTGCCCTCAGGTGAAGTTAGCTAACCTGTACCTGCTTATAGCAGCTGAAGATACTAGACATTCAAGCTGTATGTCTAATGCTGTGTAGTTACTCATTACTTTCTTATTCATATATCTATTCTTTGTTCATGTGCTGCCAGATACTATCATGCTTCTATGTCTTTACTTGTAGAAGGATTAAATTGCATCATCAGTCTTTTTTTGCCTGTTTAACAGAGACTCTGAACTGCACTACAGATTAGGGCAGTATTTTTCTGTTGGTTGTCAGACTACTACAAAAAATAACTACAATAACAAAAAAAAAAAAAGATTGAAACTGTAATTTTATTTTCTATGAGCAAAAAAAAAAGAGAAAAAAAAGGAATATTTATATTGATTTTATTGAATATGTCTGCCTGCTATGGACTGGAGTAGATGGTTCTCTCACAGAATCACAGAATGTTCAAGGTTGGAAGGGACCTCTAGAGATCATCTAGTCCAACCTTCCTGCTCCAGCAGGCATACCTAGAGCATGTGGCACAGGGTGGCATCCAGGTGGGTTTTGAAGACCTCCAGAGAAGGAGACTCCACAACCYCCCTGGGCAGCCTGTTCCACTGCTCTGYCACCCTMACAGTAAAGAAGTTSCTCCTCACCTGGAGACGGAACTTCCTGTGCTCCAGCTTATGGCCATTACCCCTCGTCCTATCTCCGACCACCAATGAAAACAGCTTGTCCCCTTCCTCCCTGCATTCTCCCTTCCTGAACTTATACACATTAATCAGATCCCCTCTGAGACGTCTCTTCTCCAGAGAAAACAGGCCCAGCTCACTCCTCTCCTCATACGAGAGATGTTCCATTCCCTTAATCATCTTAGTTGCTCTTCTCTGGACCCTCTCCAGAAGCTCCACGTCCCTCCTATACTGGGGWGCCCAGAACTGCACACAGTACTCCAGGTGCGGCCTCACCAGAGCTGAGTAGAGGGGCAGAATCACCTCCCTTGACCTGCTGGCAACACTCCTCCTGATGCAGGCCAGGATCCCATTGGCCTTCTTGGCCTCGAGGGCACGCTGCTSACTCATGGGTAACTTGGTGTCAACCAAGACTCCCAGGTCCCTCTCCGTGGAGCTGCCCTCCAGCAGGTCGACCCCTAATCTGTCCTGGTGCGTGGGGTTATTCCTCCCYAGGTGCAGGACCCTGCACTTGTCCTTGTTGAACCTCATGAGGTTCCTCTCTGCCCAACTCACCAGCCTGTCCAGGTCCCTCTGGATGGCAGCACAGYCCTCCGGAGTGTCGGCCACTCCACCCAGCTTGGTGTCATCTGCAAACTTGCTCAGGGTGCACTCCGTGCCCTTGTCCAGGTCATTGATGAACAAATTGAACAGCACTGGGGCCCAGTACTGACCCCTAGGGGACACCACTGGCCCACAGGCCTCCATCTGGACTCAGCCCCATTTATCACCACCCTCTGAGCTCTGCCCTCCAGCCAGCCCTCGATGCACCGCACTGTGCTCTCATCTAGCCCACTGTCCTGGAGCTTCCGTATGAGGATATTATGGGAGACGGTGTCAAAAGCCTTGCTGCAGTCAAGGTAGACAACATCCACGGCTCTCCCCTCATCCAGCCAGCCTGTCATCCCATCATAGAAGGCTATGAGGTTCGTCAGACATGACTTCTCCTTGGTGAATCCATGCTGACTGCTCCTCAACACCTTCTTCTCCTTCATATGCCTGGAGATTCTCTTTAGGATGAACTGCTCCATCACCTTTCCTTTTTTTTCCCTTTTCCATCACCTGCTCCATCACTGTTCTCTGACAGAGTTAAAAAAAAAAAAAAAAAAAGAAAGAAAGAAAGAAAAAAAGAAAGAAAGAAAAGAGATCAGTCAATGATATTATCAATTCCTTAAGTAAACAAATGGTTCTCTTTATGATATTTTTGCTATGGAATAGATCTACAGTCAAAGTTAGCTCTATGCTGTTTACTGAGCAAGCAATGATTTTTGAACCAGCTACAAATTAACAAATAGAAACATGAAGCAATTTAGGTTGGAAAGGACCTTAGGAGGTCACCTAGTCCTAGATGTTCATTCATCTAGATGACCTCTAGGGTCCCTTTGAAGTAGAACTAACTTAGATCAGATTGCTCTTGTCTTTCCCCAGAGTCAAGGTTTCACAATGGAAATGATGTAGCCTATCTAGTCCCAGCTGGAATACAGTGGTGATTTTTATTATTTTCCTCTTTATATGCAGTCAGATTGCCCTTTTTTGTCACTTGTGACAGTTGTCTCTTTTCCTTTCACCATATAAATCTGAGAAAGGTTTGATTCAGTTGGATTTGATGATCTTGAAGGTCTTTTCCAACCATATTTCTATGGTTTTATGGCTCTATCTTCCCAAAAATGCATCACTTTAGGATCTAGACCCCTTCACTTAGGAGGCTCTATTTAAATTTCCCTGTCATCTTCTTTATTCCAGGGTGGGTGAAGAAACGTCACTCCTACAACTTCTTTTTGGCTGTCAAGTGTCCAGTCCCCTCACCAGCTGCTAGCTATCAGATGGACATTTACAATATGCATTTGCCAGAGGAAGAACATGTCATCAAGAGCTGAATAGTTTAGGAGACTTGAGAGACCAATGCCATGCTGTAAAATTAAACTTTGAAAACTACAGGCCCAACTTGTCAGTAATGTACAACTTATTAGAAATCAGCGTACTGTTCTCTCTCTCACAGGATAAAGAAATTTTTGCCCTTAACCACAAAAATTTAGAATGTTTGAATATTTAAAAAAAAGCTAAAAATATTGTGCAAGAAATAGTATAGCAATAATTGGACATACAAGTAGAAAAGCCAGGGAGGAGAAAATAAAGAAAAAGTCATTCACAGTCCAGTTCTTAAGATGATTTAAATTAATCTTCCTCCAATTTAATGAGATGTAAACAGAAATTACATCACAAAAGGCCGTGAAGTTGCAGGACTGTAAGTATAAAGAGAACCAGGACCACTGTGTAGACTTAAAGATAACACATCACGATTTGCTAGAGAAATTCCTCATCAACTACATCTATATATTGTTTGCAAGTATTCTGATGTTCCAGCCTATGTTTTCCTTTGCTTTGTTGGCCACACACATCTTGAAGCTGTTTGGGGAGATAGAATCAATGTATTAAGGAAGGGCATTTTTGGATAGCTCTGCAGAGAGGTATATGCAAAACCTGCACACCTATTTTGCATGTCTTGCTGTAAGTGCAGGAGAGAAGCAAGGAGTTACTCTCTATGCACATCCACGCGCTTCCCGTTTGATTTTAGAGCACAGTTAGTGCGAAATGGACTGTGTTACTGTCATTAATTGCAGAACAGCCCAATTACCTGTGTCATTTCTGTTGATTTTCACACTAGTTTAGTGACAATCTGCTCCAGTGTGATACCGCACACAATAATTAAAATTACTTTTAAAAGTTGCACATTATGTTAGCTGATTTCCTGAAAGCTTTTTTTTTCCTAGATAAAGCAATGTTGTGAACTCTAGTATTTGGAAGTTGAGGAATTCCAAAATAGTAGATGCTCTGCTTTTCTGAAATGAGATTCTTCTGGTCCTTTTGACTAGCTGGCTATTAACTGTTTTCCACAATTCTATTTTATTTGACTCCCTTTTCTAAATGTTTAAGATGTTATAAACATAGACATTCATAGTGAATGTGATATAAAAGTAATGTTTTTTTTAAGCGTTCTATTGTAACAGAAAAAAAAAATCTCTGTTTTTAGAAAGGGTCTAATATTTAAAATCTAATCTGAGTAGAAAGACTTTTTTATCAGAAATAATGCAGGTATCATATTTTATTGCTAGGGCACATTCAGAAATTTCTCCCTGAACATGTAATTTTTATTTCTTTGTCTGACTCCATTAAGAATGGGACATTTTCATGATTCCAATGCTTACTGTGAGCAGCTTCTGAATCTACAGTTATCTGTGAGTGGAAAGGTGTAAGAGACATTCATCTTTTTGTTATTTATGACAACTGATAATCTCTAAGGAATGTGATCAGGAAAAAAAAGAGAGAAAAAAAAAACAGCCTAGGCAGGTGGGTGAAAATCTGAATTCCTTGCATAGCTTCAAAATTAGTGATACAAAGAAACAAGTGAAAAAATGAAGTGAAACAAACAAGAAAATGTGAAATTTGATTGTGCAGCAATACACTGAGCAGAGTAGTTTGCCTGAAAAGTCTTAATTAGTCAGAACTGCAGAAAATTAAACACAAAAATGTAAGTACACCAGTTTGAATTTTAGGTGTATCAGAATGGAGAAGTTCTATAAAAAATGGGAAATGAAGTTTCTGCAGCCCCAAATCAGTTCTTACTCCTATGAAAATTAATGACCAAATTAAAAGGCATAAAAGTCATACCCTAATGCCATCACAGAAAGTGCCGCACATTTGGGATTCTACTGGAGACATAGCAATAAAACACACATGTGACATAATAGAGTTTAACACAAAGGCAAATTTAGAAAATTAATAACAAAATCTATCTGGTCATMTTTATCCTTACTGCACCCTATTGGCTCTACTCTGTGATGTTATATTTGATCCAATGAATGGGTAGCCCTTCTGTAGGTCTTTGGATTCCACATCTTTATTTGCATATTGTATTTTCAGTATTCATATAGTATGTTGTAGTTGATCATCTCCTCTCTGTTTCTGAGCATCTCCTCTACCTCCCCACTCCTTCTTCCCCATGTACACACAGACATCGCACATTCACCAGACAGCTCTAAATACTCTTTATTGCTGACAATTAATGGTATGCTAGAAAAGTTTCCATGTGCAAAGCACTTTTTAATAAAGCTATCTAGCTATATGTCTTTTTCTATCTACAAATATATGCACTATGTATGTATTTTTTCCATGCTTCATCTGGAAGATGCCGAGAAACAATCCATCTCGATATTATACCAGTCTATCATAATCCTGATTACAGCAGTTATTTTGGATGTAGTATTAACAACTTCAGCTTCAGTCTATTTCAGTTAGACCAAAGCTGTATGTTATTATCCATTTCACATTCCCACTGGAGTTGTTCTATTTTATAGAGATGTTTATCAGAACACATGCTCTACATCTCAAGTCCCAACCCTAAACAACAGGACTAACAGAAATGGAAGGTCTTTTCTCCTTTCATTTTGATCATAATTCTCAACAACCCATAAGCCTTTTTTAGCAGAGATGTAATTAAAATAGGTATGTGTCAGCTTTCACATTTTTTTATATGTCAGCTTTCCTTTTTTTTTTTTTTTTTTTTTTTTGTTTCACTGGAAGTCTCCTGCTTCATTTCACATTTTCTAATGTAATCTTAGCCTTTCTCTAAGTGAACTTAGAAAGCTGACTGTTCTCTTTTCTTCTTTGTTACTTTTTCCTTTTAAGATAATTTTAAAGTCTTACTGAAACATTATGAGAATGTTTAGAACACAATTTATAAAAATCCTGCATACACATAAMTGTATAATTTAACAACTAGGAAAAAAATAGGAAGAGCAGTTTATGTAAGAAAATCAGTCCTGAGAAGCAGATTTAAGTTTGATCAAGGGAGAATATCCAAATATTTGAAACAGAAATGAACAATTTATATATTTGGAATACTCTGTCTCTGCTTAAACATGAAAATAAATAGTGATTAAGGCACTTTCATATTAGCAATAAATAACTGATTACTTACTTATGATTCTTAATTTGTGCTGCATTTTTTTCCGAAATATAATTACTTATAAGAAGCAACTGTGGGATTTTTTCCCCATAAATGTACATGCAATTTACAAAAAGCTTTAAAGAATATCATTTTGAATTTGATAAATAGCAGACTATCTATATCCAAATCCTATTCTTCACATATAGTGCACAGAGAAACCAATTTTAAAAGTATAACCTAACTAGCTTACCTCACCTACAATTCTTATTGTGCATTTTATGAAATTCAGCATTTCTGACAGCAGAATCATATTACTTATGATGGATAAGCTTGAGTTAGTGTTCTGCATGTATTTGAGATTTCACTCATGGGCTACATAATGAGTCTTTTTCACAATGAGAATTTCTCCATCAAATAATGGCAAGATATAAGAAAAATAGCTGTAATTAATAAAACTGCAGTCACTTCTTGTTCTCCACCTGCCTCAATCAGAAATTAGAGCGGTTAGAGCAGTTAGTCTACAATTAGAGCACTTAGAGATTGTGAGTTTAGATGAGAAAGAGGAGAAAGAAGTAAATCCATTATCCATAACTATGCTGTAAATTGAGAGCAATATAGCATGGAAGTGTGATGTCTTCTGTTTCACACCTTKCACCTACCCGTTTCTGATAACACACTGAGAAGGAAATGCTGCATTGCTGGTTCACAGCAGTTGTAATCTGCCTTGCATACACACATGAACACACCATATTTTCCTTTGTAACATTTTGGTTAGTTTTTTTTTTTTTTTTTTGCTGATGTTCTCTTAATATTTCCAATTAAATTAATATATGTTATATTATATATGTTTTCCATTTTATCATAAAGCTAAATCTACCTCTCAAATACCTTGAAATGCAGTTGCTCTGTAAAGTGGCACTAAGAGGCTGGATTTTATTTCTTGGGGCATACCAAGAAATCAAATGGTGGATGGGTGCCTACATCATTTACTCAGTGCTAGGAAACCCTGAGTGCAATTCTGAGCTACTGCTAAAACACGGTACTTCTTTTCCCTGTTTACATAGCCTAGCTTCTTGTAAAAGCAGTAGAAAGGTAACAAAGAGAACATGCATATGAAGATGCTCTCAAGAGGAAGAGATCATGCAAACACTCCCAGACTGCTTCCAGATTGAAATCATGTTGACTTGACTTCTTACGTCTTCATGAAGTGAAAGATCACTGTTCAAGATAATATAAATAGGCAAATTTTGCTTGTTTTCAAATTAGCTAAAAGAAAAGCTGTCAAAATCCTAAGTGTGAGTTAAARACATATGTCTTCTTTACTTACACCAAAAAGTAGTGAATGTCTTTAGCAATCTTGAAAGTCATCTTCACAGAGACCATAACATTTTGTAGCTCAGTGAACTCACTTCCAGAGGTGGTGCATAAAAAAATACAGGTCAACCTGGAATTAATTCAGGTTGAGTTTTATGCCTGAAATTGGCTAGGAAAATCTGAGATGCTCAGAAGTTGTTATGGATGTTTTTGTCCTGTGCTGGTAGCATCCATAACAGAAAGTTCAGATAGGAATGCACGCACATATGAGCATAAACACTTGTTTTTTTTTTCTTTTCTCTCTGATTGTCTTATTTCATTAACATGATTCACAATGTATGCCACATCCACTGAGACTGCTCCAGCATGGTTTTAATTCTTTTGCATCTCTTTCCATTTCTCAGTCAACACTTAATAGGTTTTCGGTGCTAGGAAGAGGTAAACTACCTACTCTAAGATGATGATCTTAGAGACAATTATCAGTCCTGTAGTGTGCCAGGTTTATATCAGGTGCCATTGCTGGTAATTTTTATATTACTAATAGCATATTCTCTGAAAAAGAAAAAGATGTATAGGTACTTTTAGCACTGTAAAAATCTGTCTGAAGGCTTTCCAGCTGTAACACAGTGACAAATTGATAATGTTAATGCAAAAAGGTCTCACAGTTAAAGCAACAGAACCCTAAATTCTATGGGATTTCTCCCACTAACATGTGAAGTGACTTCTCTGTATTTCCATTTACTCAGTAGTAAAACGTTTCTAATGATCTCCACTTGCTTTATCAAGTGCTTTGTGGAAGAGGATGTTTAAGAGAAAGATGATCTTGATATAGAATGGAGGTGCCTCCAGGGTTACTTTCAGTTTATACATTGATTAATGTACAATCCAAAGAGAACCTCTAATTGGTTGCTTTGCATTTGGAATGTTTCATAAGGAGTCTGGTACACTGTAGTCAGTGCACGTTCCCTCTTAAGTGTAGGAAGGCTGTGGAAGGAGATGTTCCAGCCCAGAGATGTGSTGATTCACACTCATCATTGGCCTTGGGTATCAGTAGCAAGCTCTCTACTTCTGGTATTACATCACTACTGATTGAAATCAGAGTGCTTGACAGATGTTAGTACCACTCTGTTGCCCATGGTACTATAGCTTGAAGCTAAATATGTGTGCATATTCTTTCTGATGTGTGCATGCATGTGTGCATGTCCATGTTGTACAATCCACATGATAAAGATTATTAGCTTGTATCCCTCTCCCTTTTATCACAGAATCACAGAATGTTTAAGGTTGGAAGGKACCTCTAGAGATCATCTAGTCCAACCTTCCTGCTCCAGCAGGGACACCCAGAGCACAGGGCGGCATCCAGGCGGGTTTTGAAGACCTCCAGAGAAGGAGACTCCACAACCTCCCTGGACAGGCTGTGCCAAGGCTCTGGCACCCTTACAGTCAAGAAGTTCCTCCTCATATGGAGATGGAACTGCCTGTGGTGCAGTTTACACCCATTTCCCCTTGTCCTGTCACTGGCCACCATTGTGAAGAGCTTGGTCCCTTTCTCCCTACATTGCTCCTTCATGAATTTACATGTGTTAATCATATCCCCTCTCAGCCTTCTCTTCTCCAAGCTAAACAGGCCCAACTCACTCAGTCTCTCCTCATACGAGAGATGCTCCAGTCCCTCAATTATCCTCGTTGCCCTCTCCTGGACCCTCTCTAAAAGCAACATGTACCTCTTATTCTGAGGAACCCAGAACTGCACACAATACTCTAGCTGCAGCCTCACAAGAGCTGAGTAGAGGGGCAGGATCTCTCCCTTGACCTGCTGGCAACATTCTCCTGATGCACGCCAGGATACCGGCCTATCTCAATAGGCAGCTTTTATATCTCAGTCATTTATAACTTTATATCTCAATCTTTTATATCTCAATCATTTTCTGTTTTTACAGACTAGGTAATCATATGCATTTATTTTATGAGATTTCAGTTCAGCCGAAACTTCCCTCCCTCCTCTCCCCAAAACAAAGAAAATATTTCATTCATTGCCCACTTCACCATAAAAAGCACTACAGATGGCAAAGGAGTCYCTACAGGTATCGTGGCCAACAGCTAAGGAAGCTTAGATTTCCCCTTTAGGAAGCAGCAAAATTTTTATGAAGCTTTAAAAAAAAAATCCAAAATGTATTTTAGCATAGACGAAGC
This sequence comes from Nothoprocta perdicaria, assembly GCF_003342845.1. NCBI lineage: Eukaryota > Metazoa > Chordata > Aves > Tinamiformes > Tinamidae > Nothoprocta > Nothoprocta perdicaria. The sequence continues at coordinate 458,227 of NW_020455899.1, read as the reverse complement.
CTTCTGATGGCACACACAGCCTTGAGGCAGGCTCCATGGCTTCTTCTGTAATACACCAGAGTAAATAACCAGATGCTTAGAAGCAGAATACATAGAAACTAGATGACAGCACAGCACAATACATTCAGCCATTTCATGCCATGAAGAAATGCCTGTTTCCTTAGGCCTAAACACAGCTAAAACAACACTGCTTTGCATGGACTTTATTTAGGTGACAAGGTCAAGTACTATATTGTCTCTTCTCTCTCTCATATTCAGGAAAATTACATTAGACTCAGGTTTACTGATGTAATGTTGTCATCCAGTAAAGGACAGCCTCTCTGTCCTTTGCATAAAATACCTCAGTGATTAATCTGAGTTCACTCTGTTCCTCCCTTCCAGGAGCCTTCAAGGTTTTAATTAGGGAGCACTAAGTTTGAAAATTGGAAAACTACGAAGGGTGAGGCCCAAGACTCCAGACAAGTACTGAAACATTTTACAAAGCCTCAAAAAGGCAGAACAATTCAGATGACAAATGTTTCTCCTTCTCAGGCCCTATTTTAAACTAGGCAGCCACAATTGTTGCATGAGCCCTTAAGCTCATGAAATTTCTGAAGAAAGCATAGCTCATCAACCTTCTAACTTATCCAGGCTTCAGGCATAGCTCATTACACTCCCATCAGATCTAAAAGGACCTGTGAGGGCGCTGGTGCAGGGTAAAAGCAAAGTTACCCGTACATTATTAAATGGGAGACTCCAGGGTATGACGAGTTGGAACAGCAAATTAAAAAGCAAACAGGGAGGTTTATTTTCAGCAAGAAGCAATTTGAAACTCTCTGTACTTCCTCAGTACTTTCTCTTAAAGTATTAATTACTCTCCTGTTCAAACAGGGAAGGAGGGCAGAGAATGATTCAGGCATTCAGAACAATGTTGGCACAAGAACAAATGGGTATCAACTGGGTATTAAAACGCTTAGGCTGGAATAAAAAGATGGTTTCTAATTGTCAGAGGAGGAAGGTCATAGAATAGCTTGCCTAACAGAGGTGAGGAAGAAAAACTTTATGGCTGTAGGACAGAACTTGATGTAATTTAAAATTAGGATTTTAAGATTTGATTGCCTGACCAAGAAATCCCTGCCAATCTGTTACTCATTCTCACTGCCATGGTTAAAACATTCTCGTTCAAAGAAATAGAAAAATGATATACTGTAACTTTCCCTATTTAACCACATATGCTGCAGATGGAAGAAATCGTCTGAAAAATGTCTGACTGGATACTGCTGTTGAAAGAAACAATGACAGAAATTTATAACAAAGAAGATGAGATAAAGGTGCTTAAATCTCTCAAGTATTCTTTATTGTTTTGGAGTAACACAACTCAGCATCTTTTGCTGGGACTGTTTAGGTGGAGAAGCARAACTCCGTTCTCAGCATTCACCTACACCAGTAAAAAAAACAAAACAGAATACATATTATCCAATTTTCTGTAGACTGACACATCTTGCTGACAACAAGATTACGGTGTAGACAGCAAAAGTGGACAGATGATTCCTGTTTACTATCACATGTCTAAATCAACTGCTTAGAAAGCTGCAGAGAGTGAATTTCAAGCACGCAGTGCTTGACGGAYCAAAAGGCAACAATATATCTTGACAAGATTCTTACAGTATTTCTATTTTTTTCTCTAATCCTTTTATTTAGATTTTTTTTTTTTTTTCAGAAAGATAACTTTCATTACAGGTCCTTTAAAATCAAAACTAGGCCCTTGTTTGAAGACTCAGTACTTACACCATGAACTTGATTTCCTTTTCTATTCTAAGAAGACAGTGGGAAAGTTTCACTAACATGAAGACTTAATTTTTTTTTTTTTTTTTTTTTTGCTGATGGTCTGAAGAAGCAGAAGATGACAATATCACTGAATAGGGAGGAAGATTTGGTGTGCTTTTTCCGAAATGTGACTGCTTTGGAAGAGACAGATTAACAGGAAGAATATTATGGAAATAACCGTCACTATGCAAAGCCATACAAATTAACTGGGGAGAGACTTCACTTACAGAGACTTCACTCTATCTATTCCCATGCATTCATTGCTTGTGAATTTATTGTTGATGCCACCAAGCATGACTTACCTTCTACAATAGTCTTTCTGCCTTTGCTGCCTTGGAACTTTTTGAAACTTTGTGGATATACGGCTYCTGTGACTATCAGCAGACCAGAATATTGGGCATGCTTTCTAAAGGCTATATGCTTTCTCTCAATATTAATGAAATATGGTAAAATATCTTCTGACTCACAAATCACAGAATTACAAAATGACTAAGGTTGGAAGGGACCAAGATACTCTGGAGATCATCTAGCCCAGCTCCCCTGTTCAAGCAGGGTCATCTAGAGCACACTGCACAGGATCATGTCCAGATGGGTTTTGAAGTGAAGGAGACTCCAAAATCTCGCTGTTCACTGCTCTGTCACCCTCACAGGCAAGAAAGCTTTCCTCATACTTAGTTGAAACTTTGTGGCCATTACTCATCCTGTTGCTGGCATCTACTGAGTGGAGTCACGCCCCAGGCTCTTGACACCCGCTCTTAAGGTATTTGCATACACTCAAGAGATCATCTCTGAGCCCCCTCTAAGCTAAACAGGCCCAGCTTCCTCAGGCTTTCTTCAGAGGACAGATGCTTCTGTCTCCTTATGTTCTTTGCAGTCCTCCATTGAACTCCTTTCAATAACTCCATATTCTTCTTATACTGGGAAGCTCAGAACTGTACACAATAGTCCAGGTGATGCCTTAACAGAGCTGAATCCCCTCCCTTGACCTGCTAGCAACATTCTTGATGCAGGCCAGCATCCCATTGGCCTTCTTCACCACAATGGCACATTGCTGCCTCATGGTTATCTTGTTGTCAATCAAGACTCCCAAATCCATCCCCTCAGAGTTGCTTTGAAGCAGGTCAGCCCCAGGATGCTCTTGTGCAGTGGGTTACATCTCCCTAGGGCACAGAACCCTGCCCTCGGCCTTTGTGGAGCTCTACAAGGTTCCTCTCTGCCCAACTCTCCAGCCTGTCTAAGTCCCTCTGAATGGCAGCACAGCCCTCAGATGCATCAGCCCCTCCTCCCAGCTTTGTATCATCTGCTGACTTGTCTGTGTCTTCATCYAGGTCATTGATGAATAAATTGAGCAGAACTGGACCCAGAGTGACTGCTGGAGTACACTGCTAGCTATAGGCCTCACACCAGACTCTGCACCACTGAGCACATCACTCAGTACTGGCATTTAACTGGTACTCAATCTACCTCACTGTCCACTCACCTAACCCAGACTTTCCAAGCTTTGCTATGAGGACATTTTATGGGAGAGAGTGTCAAAAACCTTGCTGAAGTCAAAGTAGACAACATCCACTGCCCTCTCCACAGTGGTGCAACACTAGAGTAAAATTATTCATTAGATTTTTACCTAGCAAGATCACCTTCGTTTGGAAAGCACAAAAGAAGTGTCATTTTATCTGTGTACATTCCTCTTTATAATTTCTAGCATTCAAGATCACAGAATCATAGAATTATAGAAATGGTAAGGTTCGAAGGAATTTTTTGAGATCTTCTAGTCCAACCTGCTTGCACATGCAGGGTCATCTACAACATGTTGCACAGGATTGTGTGCAAGTGGGTTTTAAAGAACTCCAGAGAAGGAGAYGCTACAACCTCTCTTGGCAACCTGTTCCAGGGTTCTGTCACCCCCACTGTCAAGAAATATTTCCTGAAGTTCCTGTAGAACATTTGGTGCTTCAGTCTGTGGCCGTTTCCTCTTGTCCTATTGTTGGCCACCAGTGAAAGGAGGCCAACCTTATTCTTCCCACTCTCTCTCTTAAGGTACTTCCCTCTCTTTAAGGCACTTATAGACACTGACCAGATTTCTTCTCAGCCTTCTCTTCTTCAGGCTGAACAGGCCCAGCTCTCTCAGCCTTTCCTCAGAGGGCAGATGTTCCAGGCCCCTGATCATCTTCATAGCCCTCTGCTGGACCCTTTCCAGCAGCTCCACATCCTTCTTGTACTGAGGAGCCCAGAACTGGACAACAGACTCCACGTGTGGCCTCACCAGGGTTGAGAAGAGGGGAACAATTACCTTCCTCGACCTGCTGGAAATGCTCTTCTTAATGCACCCCAGGATTCTGTTGGCTTTCTTGGCCACCAGGACACGCTGCTGCCTCATGGTCAACTTGTTATCCAGCATGACGCCCAGGTCCCTTGATAGAGCTCYTCTCCAGAAAGTCAGTCCCCAGACTGTACTGGTGTCTGGGTTTATTCCTCTCCAGCTGCAGGACCTTACACTTCCCTCATTGAATATCATGATCTCATCAGCCAGTTTTCCAGTCTGTCCAGGTCCCTCTGGATGGCAGCAACCTCTGGGCTATCAGCTACTCCTCTCAGTCTGGTATCATCAGCAAACTTTYTGAGGGGTTACTCCATCCCTTCATCCAGGTCATTGATGAATAAATTGAACAGGATTGGACTGAGGCCTGACCCATGGGGGACACTGCCAACTACAGGCCTCCAACCTGGGTCCCTCTGCATCATGATGACAACCCTCTGAGCTCTGTCATCCAGCCACCTTACCGTCCATTCATATATCCCACACCTCCAATGTCAAAAGCCTTGCTTTTGACTAAAGGCTAAAAGGTAAGGCTAAAAACATTGTAAACATATGAGAATATGTATCTATATATATATATATAAACATATTTTAAGCCAAGACTTAGAATAATAAGCCTAATTTGTTTCATATACCTCACATAAATCCGTTTTAGTCTAGCAGTTTACTCCAACTCACTTTTCTTTCTGTCCTKCAGGCATTGCTTCCATATGGTTTAACAGATCAAGCTTACATCTACAGTCAGGAAGCCTCAAATGGTATTTTTAAAGTGTTTTCTATAGTTTAGGGGAAGAGGTACATGAGTGAAATTAAAATAACCTATTTTTTTTTTCTACATGAGAATCCTGCCAATGGGCCTTATTTATTTATTTATTTGGAATTGAGAGAATGTAAGTAGTTGCAAAACTGTTATTTCATGCCAGCCAAGATTCAAACTAATTTACAGAACTTGTAGAAAAATAATATATAAAAATATTTATGATATTTATACATTTTAACTTACAAAATGTTGATCCCCATACTTAYCTGATCCTAATAAAGAAATTCATTCAGTGAGGTACTAGCTGAAGATTTACACTGTGGGGGAGCACGTCATTATAGTGTGGAGGAAAATTCAATGTCACATGGCAGAGTCGTGGATACTTTCAGATTTTCTTTTCCTTCCTCTGATTAGACTGAGACTTCTGCTATAAAGATATACAACTTTTAAAGTATGTGAGGTATACAGTTTGTATACAGTCGAAGTACCTTGGTTAACTGGGGCCTATATCTGAAATGTTCCTCATGCTCAGAATTTTAACTAAGTTTACACTCCATTCTAGATTAYGTTTCTTGTTCTGTTTGCCTTGAGCATGCCTGATTTCCTCAGGGTGAGCAATATTTATAAGCAGCTCAATTAATGAGTCAGCTAAGAGGAGGAGAGCCCCCTCAGCAAGTCTGCTGATGATATGAAAACAGAAGTAGTAGCTGATACCCCAAGGGCTGCGCTGTCATCCAGAGGGACCTTGATAGATTGGAAAACTGGGCAGTGAGAAACCTCACGAAGTTCAAAAAGGGCAATGGCAAGAACTTGCCTGAGTGCTGCACTCAGGGTCAAATAATCCCAGACACCAGTACAGGCTGAGGACTGACCTTCCAGAGAGCAGTTCTGTAGAGAGGGACCTGGGCGTCATGGTAGACGTCAAGTTGACCATGAGGCAGCAGTGTGCTCTCGTGACCAAGAAGGTAAATCGGATCCTGAGGTGCATTAAGAAGGGCATTTCCAGCAGGTTGGGAGGTGATCGTCTCCCTCTATGCAACCTGTATTAGGTCACACGTGTCCAGTTCTGGGCTTCCCAGTACAAAGAGGGATGTGGAGCTGCTGGAGAGGGTCAAGCACAGAGCTTTGAAGATGATCAGGGGCCTGGAACATCTGCCCTATGAGGAAAGACTGAGAGAGCTGGGCCTGTTCAGCCTGGAGAAGAGAAGGCTGAGGGGAGATCTGATCAATGTCTGTTAATRCCTAAAGGGAAGGAGTGAGGAGGAGGAGGAGGTGGCCACTGATAGCACTAGAGGAAATGGTGACAAATTGAAGCACCAAAAGTTCCACAAGAATTTAAGGAAATATTTTTTTAACAGTGAGGGTGACAGAGCATTGAAACAGGCTGCCCAGAGAGGTTGTGGGCAGAAGATCTCTCTCTGGAGATCTTCAAAACCTATTTAGATGCAGCCCTGTGCCATGTGCTCTAGGTGACTGTGCCTGTGCAGGGGGGTAGAACTAGATGACCTCTATAAGTCCCTTCCAGCCGTAAGGATTCCGTGATTCTCTGATTCTATGATTCAGACATTACTGTTCGAATTTTCCAAACTGCATACTTGTCCATTAATTGCATATGTTGCTCAACTAAAGAATTCATTTATTCATTTATTTTCTTCAGCCAMCACAGTAACAGTTCTAGAATCATATTAATTGATAATATACTCCAAAAATAAATTACTAAAACTTGTAACAGGAAATATAATTATGAAAATTACGACATTTATTTGAAAAGATATTCTTGCACTCACATTAAGAAGCATAGCTTACAGATCGTTTTTACAGAGTAAGCCTAAGTTGAGAGAGGTACAGGAAGCAGGCTAGGATTCAGAAAGGAAAATCTCTTTTGCTCGGCAGCAATGCACAAGTGAGGATTTTAAGAGAAAAATCAGTCATGGTCAACTACTGTGAAATATATGATTCTGTTTGTTTTAAGCTTGGCTTGTACATTGCACTTTTCTTTGTACTTTCTGTATCAACACTGGTTATGAATTGTGAGAAAAGACACCACAGAGTATATGCATTTAAAGCTGTTTCACTTCCAAAATGCACTTCCTTTCTTTAAGATTTTTGTGTTGATTCCTTTAGAATTTGTACTTTAGAAAATGTGACACTAGGGAATATGTATACCAATGTAGATCATAAAATAATCAGTGAATAATGATGAAGCAATAGCAGAAGGGAACTAGAATGAAGCCTTCATAAGATGCCATGCTTTGATTTAAATCTTTGATACTTGATCCTTTTGTCCTGACATGAATACCTACTTTACTTCCTTGTATTCTGCATTTGAGTGAATCAGCCTCCAAAAAGTGGACTGTTTTAACAAGCTTCTGATGGACTTCTGCAATTTGTCATTTGTCATTTGTTGCTTATGTTGCTTTTCACTGAAAGCGCACTTTTGCAAACTGGGAAATGAGCCAATAAAATAATTATCAATAGTTTTCCTTACTGAAATCCACCTACTTTAAAAGGCCAAAACATTTGTTAAAGGAACCTAATGAAAAACCTTTTCCTCTATAAGTATTTAGTATGGTGGATTTTCTGTATTTTTATTCCATATTTTTATTTTCCTGATTTTTTTGTTTTGTATGAACACAGCATTCCCAAAATTTAGAAGTTTAAATCTCGTAATCTGCAACACATACATTTAGGAAATCTTGCCTTCATGAGAAAGTTGGTCTATCTGAGAGTTCAAGTAGCCTTTAAAATTTCCTTTATCTGTTGCCTTTTCTAGTGGGCCCATATCTTTACTGCATAAAAGGAGCTACCATATGAAAAAAAACTATGTGAACAAAACTGTGTGAACAGTTTCAATAGAGAGTAAAGCCTTTCCAGGGTAAAAGCTGCTTTTTTGTTGCACATTATGCTCTCACTACTTACTGTGTAGTGTCATGCTATTTATTGTTGTTTGTTGTTTTCTATGTGTGGATTTACACGCAAAACCATTATCTTCGGGACAGATTTACAAAAGTATTTGGGTAAAAAGAGATCTTTGAGTGTTTAAATTACACCATTGTCTTTTTGTTTCCTCAGATGCTTGAATAAATTTATGGCCATTGAGCCTAACAAACCGTTTGGATAATAAGGTCCTAAATTCAGTTTCTTCTTCATAATTTATAACTTTCAAAGCTAGGAAGACCAATTAAATAATCTAGTTTAACCTCTTTGATAGAAATACAATTTAACGGGCAGGGCTTATTTCAAATACTTCAACATACTCTGTATGTTTCCAATATGTGGTAATAAAAATAATTTTGGTGTGAAAAGGAGCCTATGCATCAATAAGAATCATAACASGCTTTCAGTAAAAATCAGTGAAGTAGGAAATAAATAATTAAATAAATAATGCTTCCTCCTAGACCTATTTCTATATTTGTAACTTAAATGATGACTAAACATGATAAGCAGACATATGCATAGAAGGAGATGAAATAAAAACAAACAAAAAGACATTCAAGCTATTAAACTATTGGAATTATTTCCTTGTCACTGTAACAGTCAAWTTTAATTTACCAACAGTGCTTCCTGTGATATTTTATACCTCAGTTCAGTAGTCAGCAAAAGCAAATTAGCTATGTATGGGAGCCCTTTCTGTTCATGGCTCAGTAAAAATAATGTGAGGACATGGTGGTGGTGGAAAAGATGGACACTTTTCAGATGGAGAATATCTGTGTGCTCAGATCTGTCATTCAAGAGGCATGGAGAGGCCAGGTGGCCAGTGCCCTTCACAAGTTGTGTATCTTAATATGAATATTACAAACAAAGAAGAAAATGCATTTATGTATGCTGGGTTCAAGAAAGGATGAATATTTAAAATCTTCCCCATAATATTGCACAGTGTCATTTCTTCTGTTTATAACTGAAACRGTATCATAACTTTAATTTAATATTTCTTACTGGTTACCACTAAAGATACTATTTCTTTGGGAGAACACCCAAGCCCAAGGATAGTGACCATGCCCTGATACAATGCAGAGAATTCTTCTTTCTCTTCCACCTCATCTAATTTTTAGCTAGTAATAACAACAAAATTAAATTAAAGGAAATAAAATTACCTGAGTAATAATATTTAAAAAAAAAAAAAAAAATACAGAGTCACAAGTTGTAAGGGGCTTATAGAAATCATCTAGTTCAATCCTCCTGCTAAAGCGGGTTGGATTTTGTGTATCTCCAAGAATGGAGACACCACGTCTCAGAAAACCTGTTCCAGTGACCAACAACCAACACAGAAAAAAAGTATTGCCACATTCGGAATAAYAAAGCCTGAATCCATTTAGGATCCTTAGAATCCTCATAAATATTTTCATAGTTAAAAATGTTCTTGTAAATTTCTCCTGTGTTTTCATTTACCAGGTGTTTGTTTTGTAGAGAGAAGCTTGTATCACTGACAATTTATGTACTTTGCCCTATATTTTTAAACATGGCTGGTAGTTTTGAAAGCGTGTGTGCATATTTTCTGGTTTACAGACTGCTTCAAAATCCCAGCTTTCAGACTCTGTATGCTTGGCGCTCCTCATCATACTGCAATGCTGTTTACACCACAATGATGTTTTATCTGTGAATGGTTTCCAGTGCAAGATATGATCATGGGGTAACTTGACTGGGAAGCCTCCCACTGACAAACACTTGAATGGGTGTGTAGTCTGCTATGATGCTCTGCCACAGTAAGAAACTAGGCAGATTCATTTGATAGACTCTACACTAAAGAGTTGGGTAAGATCTTGTCATTATTGAAGTCCCTGTTCATAAGATCTGTTCATAAAAGATCCACTTCTTGAAGATCTACTTCAATATTTCTGCATTTCTATATTCAGAAACCTGTTATAGAGTGAAACTATTACATTTAGTGTTTCTTCTCTTTTCACCTCACATTTTTGTAGATRTGTGTTCCTTAATGCCAGATAACAGATGGGAAATATTCTGAATCAAGAAGGGCCTGAGATACTGTGGTTTAATTTTAAATAGAACAAGATGCTGGATTTTCATTAAAGTTTTTATCAAAACCTGAAACTAAATAGGCTTGCATTTTGCTGTGAGTTTCCTGGACACCTTCACTCGTTTCTTCACACTAATTTGTTTCCTCTCACTGCTTTGTCTCTGAAAACCTGAATTTTATTAAATTGGAACAGACTTAGGAAAACAAGGCAAGTCGAGACTTATAATAGAACATGACTTTTTGCCAAGACCAGGAAGAGCAATCAAGGCTCATAAAATGTGTCATGGGTAGATTAAAGAAGAATGTTAATGGTGCATTTATCATTCATTATTAGAGAGAACAGGAAGTTTCAATGATAAGAGAGATGTGTTCATGCTTTCTCTTTTTATTTCTATTTCTTTTTTAAAAGATAAATAATGTCCTAAATCAATGGTTTTGTAAGGGTTTTACAAAGGGTTTTACAACTAAAACACTTTTTGTCATTAAGTATCTACAGATTTCATTACCAAAACAACAATAACAGAGTAAAGGCAGTGCAATTATGATTGTGATAGAGAGGGAGACAAACAACAACAAAACAGTAATGGGAGGCGAATATAATGAGCTTTAAATATAGGTTTCTTAGGTTTCAGAGAGCCTGAAGCAATAGCAAGTCTGTGAATTGTTCCACACAGTTTGGCTGATGTCACTGAAAATTACTTACTCATCAAAGTACACACAAAAAGGAGAGGAGCAAAGAAATACAGATTTGCCACACACTTTCAAAATGAGCTTTGTGTGCACACATGTATATAAGATAACTAAGAGAGTAGAGAGTATTTTTTATCAGTTGATCATACTATTTTGAAGACAAAATTGGCTACATATAAAAGATCAATCCATAAAATAGTTTGCTCAATTGCTAAAAAAGTGTTTTTTACATCCATTTTCAATAGGTGCCTCTAAGAAATCAATGTATGGCAAAGAAAGCCTATTGAAGAGTAAAGTTTTCCAAAGTTCTATTTATGACACATCTTATAGGCATGAATGACCACACAGGTTTTGAAACAGCAGAACTTCACTAAAATCAGAAAAGTTGAACAGCCTAAGATGAGTTTGTAACACTCAAGGGAAGAAAGCAGATGGAAGCATGTAACACACTCTCTCAGAGGTGGTATCAGTAGAAAAATAAGTGATATAATTCAATTCTTATAGCAGTCTGAGACAAGCAAATCAGTGAGACTCTGTTTTTGGGTCTAAAGTGGTAAGATTTTTATCAAAAGAGCAAAGATCATGCAGGAAAATAACTTACTCAAACTACAAGACTCAACTTTTTTTAAATTTTCTGTATCAAATAAGTACTATATTTTTGTAAAATATAGAAAGAAATGGAAATAGGAAAAAGGAAGGAGGGAGGAAAGGGGGGACGGAGGGACAGAGGAAAGATATGGCCAAGCAGAATTAAAAGTGTATTTTACTATGTTGTTCCTTTGGCAGGAATACACTAAAACTGAAAGGGGAGGAAAAAAAGAAAAAAAGAAAAAGAACCAAGAAACTATATTAGGAAGAAGTAGCAGAGACTATTACAAAATCTGGGGACACTATTTCATGACCCCTGCAAGGGGCCTTCCAAGGGAAACAGGGAGTTTTTCAAAAAATTAGTTTTTACTGCCTTCCTCTGAAAGTCTTACTATCAGTTTTGCAAGATAAGACAACCAACCTTCTTTCTGCAGTTAATATTTCTTGTTGTTTAATGTTGTAGAGAAGTTGATATTATTTGTTTAGCAAATAATTTAATATTATCTTAAATGATTTAATTAATATGGAGTGTGGTCATTGGAAAAAGAAATCTGCTATGAAGAATCGCATTTTGAGTAGCATTTACATGTGACTTGAAGTGCTCCAATAAAATGGCAAATTTCACCAAATTCTCACCAAAACTATGGACAAAAGTAAGCCTAAAACCAGGATGCTTTCTACACCTGCCCCTACCCAGTACAATAATTGTTTCTTGAAAACTATTAAAATATATCTTTGACACTTTTAAAGACAAATGCTTATAATGAACAGAATTTGCAGCAATTATAACAAAACTGAACAACTACAGATATTGTATTGTGGCCCTATAGAGAACATCCATAATCACTGTAACAAGTCTTTCCACCGATAGCTCGGCAATCTGGGGTTTTATGTTTGGAGAAATATAGGAAAGAAAAACTATCCTTATATTTAATTTTCACTTTAGACTAGACTATAGTGCTTATACTTTATCCTTTCCAGCAAAGCATTACATAGACTTACAAGTCATTACACATTCCTTTATAGATATTTTAACTATATTGTAGTGTCCATATGTAAATAATGTGGCATCATTTGTAATCATGTTATCCATAGAAATCATATAGAAAAAGTTGCTTACATCAATAATGACATAATTTCAAACAGTATCTTCTTGCACTTTTTCACTAGGAGAGTGTGCTTTCTGTCTCTCTTCCCTATTTCTTTTCCTAAAACACATGCACAGATATATGTGATATCTAGACAGGAACATGGATACTAGCATTTCTTTCAAGAAAGAAAGGGTATAACAAGGTTCTATTAACACAAGTAAAATAACCTTACAAAAAATATCTCAAGTTTTCAATACAATCTTGTAACCATTCTTAGAGGAACAGGCATTTCCCATAAAGATTATTCAGGGCTTCATCTCTTCTTTCCCTACCCAGACTAGAGACCTTTAAATATTTGTATTTGATTGCAATCCCCATTAGAATAAAATCCCATCACTAGTTCTTATTTATTTTAGCTTCAACTCTTTAAAATACTTCCGAACTTTTATCAGATTCAGAGTCCATCTTTCATATCTTTTTGCCTGGAGAGGGGAAGATATCTAAAGGTCCATTCCAACCTTAAGGATTTGTGATTCCATGGTCCTTTGCAACATGCTGTAGAGGACCCTCCTCGAACATCGGGGTTTGTTCTAGACGATCTCCAGAAACCCCTTCCAACCTCAGTGAATCTGTGATTCATGGACTATTTGACCTGACAGTGCCAGTGTCCACCCCCTTCAGCGGTTTCTGCAGGTGGCCAGCAGAGAGAGCCRCAGAGAGGCTGGAAAGGAGGGCCTTGGGCTGGGGGATCCACCCTGCCCCTGCTCTTCCTTCCACCTGCAAACTCTACTGGGTTCCAGCTTCTTCCTGAGAGCAGCTGGGGAAGCTTTAATCCAGTGTCACGTGACAAAGGAGGAAGAAACGCCCTAGTTCCTAAGTTCCTAGGAAAGGCCTGGAAACCTGTCCTATGGCTTTATTAGAAAAACTGAGGAGAGAAAGGGGAAAGGCCAAGGAGCAACTCTTGTGAAAGCAAGAAATGGGCTGGTTTTGAAACTATCTAGGAAACAACATCAATCCACTCCAAAAACAAGAGCCACAGATTTTATTATTATTTTTAATCACAGTTTTTTTTTCTTTTTTTTTTTTTTTTTCTGGAAGACTTCTTGATACTAAATTGAGTTATGGCTGTGCTTTTTTTTGCAACTTAAAATGGTAGAGACAAGTGTATCCTTTGTTGCCCCAGTTGCTCAGTATCTTAATTTTTATATAGTGAAAGGCTTTATGAAGCTCATTCTGTAACCAAAAAAAAAAAAAAAAAAAGGGGGGGGGAGAGAAACAGTATTATTGGCATATAAACAGCAACAACAGCAATCAGCATACATCCCTTTGGATCATCCATGCTGCTAAGGAAAACATAATGCCTTATCCTCGCTCTCACTGTCAGAAACCATTCTGCCCCTAAAAACCCATATCATCCTCAACCATTGGTCACAGGCAGGCACTGTGAACACTGGCTCTGCCACATGATTGCTGACACATCAGCCCTCCTCCCTAGTGTTGCACACATGCATCCACTGTACCTTCAGGAGAAAAAAATCCTGCATGGGCTCCTTCTCTATATCTAACTGGAAGGTTGCATGTTAAATTTCTTCACCTTCCTCATCCAGGCCCTCAGAGACAAAGCACAAGGGGAACAAGTCAGCGGAAGGACTTGTGACCCAAGGAAGGGGAAACACATACATCGCTCCAAGGGTTGTTGCCTGCCCCTCCTCTCYCATGCTTTGAGCAGGAGACTGCCACAGCTTATGGTGCAGCTAACTCTCCTCCCAAGTTTTACACTCAGCTCAAATCCAGACAGGCATGAAGCCACCACAGTGCTTAAAATAGTCCCCTTGCTGGGCACTGCCCTATGTGCTCAGCAGAAATCAGCACAGAAAGGCCAACAGATGTGCAATGACAAGCAAAACCCTACTACGGTCCTTCCTCATAGCCACAGGCCACCCACAAGGGCCCCACAGAGACTTACAGAGATGCCGATGTCTTTAGGAGAACTGCTGATATCATTTTGCTGATAAAAGATCGTAGGGATTTGCAGGGTTACTGCTGTGGGCAAGATTTGTATGGGCAGGCAAGTAACTACCTGCCCATTTGAGCCGGGGAAGGCCCAGCATTTTCCTGACGTCAGGTCAGGTCAGGCTGAAAGCAGAATGCAACAGAAAGGAACAGTGCRGGAGTGACAGGAACACCACCACAACTTCTCTGACCAGAAGCATAAGATCCTCTTTGTGTATGTGTTATAATTCTGCTCAGAAACAATCACCACGTGGGAGGCTGTGTAGACAAGCGGGAGGCCTTCATGCCACCAGCTAAAGGGCAGAATCCTCTGGGCTTTGTTCCCACTTGTACACGATGAAACTAAAGCCACAAGGAGGGTTTTGGTTACAATACCTGCAAAATGATATCAGCAGAAACAGTAGAGCAAAGAAACCTGAAGGCTTTGCAAAGCCAGTTTTCTTCATATGTCTTSAGACAGTCAGTCGATTGTGGCACCTGAAAAGCAGACAGTCACTAACTGCAAGATGCCACAGCCCTGGCTCTTGCAGGGCATTTCTAACAGTCCCTCACAGCTGTGTCTCTCACTGCCCCACTAAGCATCTCGCTGTCAGAGGGTCCCATGTGCCCAGGGAAAAGAGSTCTTGCTGGTCCTGGCCGCTGCTGCTCTCTCACAGTAGCAGGAAAAGACAGGTCTGCAGGTAAAAAGAGAGAATAAAAGCTGGGGGAAGGATAGCATACCAGAACTGTGGTCCTGTTCTGAGGAGAGCAAACAATATGTTTTCGGTTGAGAGAAGGGCTCAGTGGCAAGAAGGAGAGCGTCTCTGCTGATACACAAAGTTTGCTGGGCACTGGCAGCGGCACCTACATGGAAACCCAAGGCGGGACTGGGCAGGAGAGAGCCCCTCTGCCACAGTCTGGCTCATGGACCCCATGTGTCCTTTCATCTCCCTCCTCCTTTGTGAGCAGGGGCTACTACACAGCCTCTCTTTGTACACAGGAACAACACAAGGAGACCATGTTCTAACCTGCGCTTTTCAGGGCCTAGTTAGGCAGTTGAATGCATCTGTGTGTGGCATTGAAGAGAGTGTCTCTTATTTGGAGCATCTCCTGGTAAAAAAGAAGCAAAAACAGGAAACCACCACTTCAGTGGCAGCTCAGCAGGACTAGCAGTCCCAGCACAGAAGAAAGGAGAGAGAGTGGGTCAGAAAATGCCCCACGACCTGGTGCAAAGACCTGAAAGACTCTATGCTTTCTAAAGTCTTTCAATGTCTTCACAGGATTCCTGTGAGTCCAAAACGCCTTTCACAAAATACGTCATCACCTGCTTCATGCTGCTGATGTCTGCACGTAGGTGAGCCAGTTCTTCTTTTAGCAGGTTCATTTGATGCTCTTACTGCTCCAGGATAGTCTCCAAGTCCCTGCAGACAGCAAGCAGCAGCTGTTAAAAAGTGTCCAGYCCCAGTGGGRAGCATGCCAGCTCAAAAGACAGAAATTTGCTCACTCTTTGGCCTTTCGCTCTGGGACCATCCTTTTCAGAATCTCCTGAAAGGGAAGAGCTTTCCATCAGCAAAGGTGCTACAACTACCAGGCTCTCCAGCAGACACTGCTCGAGGAAAGCTCAGCAGAAGTTGAGGCTTCACTGGCAAAGAGAGGCTTTGAGAAGCTTCCCTCTTCAGAGAATGGGAAGATGTGGGGATGTATCTAGCCACAACCAGCACCTCTCCTTTGCAGGAGYTACCTGTCCTGCAGCAGCTGTCACTCACCTGTACCACTTTTTCTCCTCCCAAGCTCCAGGTCAAAAGATAGGAAATAGAGCAGGCACCAACTGCAATTCACAGCAAGACACTGGGTTACTAGGCTAGTGGGACCACCTTGTAGTGACCCATCTGTGGAACCCCCKGAAGCGCAGGAATGGGCAGCTGGACGGTRCCCCAGTAGGGCCTCTCCCTCCCCCAGTCCCTGGCGCCCAGCATCTCTGTGCTACTGCTAGCAGCTCATTTCTCACAACTACTCACCAAGAGCAACAGAAATAAAGAAAACCATTTTCAAGAATTTTCCTTTCCTTGATGGAAGAAGGTTCTTTCTTGCTAGAAAAGYGGGAGTACTGCTATTATCACAGCTTCAAGCCTTGGGCACCCCCTTTTGTAATGACGTTGTTCCCAAACATCAAATCTCAAAACATTTTTGACAGAAAGCTGACAGACTGGACTCTCTCAGGTACATGGCTTTTGTCAGAACGATGCATCATACAGGTGATCTCCCAACATGTCCAGGTGGAAAGAGAAAATAAGTCCCCACGGTACTTGCTTTCCTCTTTTGCTTTAAAAGCAGTTTGATTTCAACTTGAGATCACAGAGATGTTTGAGGGGAATGAGGGAGTGATGCTCACATGGTGGAGACACAGATGTTCACCTGTCTCCTTAGGAAGATGCTGGTGGTGGTCAGGTAGCTGGTGACCCAAAGGAGGAAGCCTGGTCCAAGAAACCAATGACAAGTGAGCTCTGCCTGCTGTGGTCCCTCCTAGGGGATTCTCAGGGGGTTTCAGCTTTGCATGKGAGGGACACACTGAGCCCCACGTGCTGYCATCTCTGTGGGAAGGGTCAGCACCAAGGTCATGCCTTGGAGTAGGACACATCGGGGAGTCAAAGAGCTGTCCCCAGTCACCACAGCTTGGCCAGGTTGGTTTCAGCAACAAGTCCCATAGTTACCATGGTACCAGAACAACACAGAGGTTGGAGGTCATTGCATTGCAGTCACCTGACTGCCCCAAACCCTCCTGTGACCTCCTGTGATTTTGCAGTTTTCTTGTTTCTGAAGGGAAGAGAGGCTGCATAGTGCCCTGCCAAGGGGACACAGGCATGGGCCTTCYGCACATGTATCATATAACTGGGAGATACCAAGGGATTGGCTTGCTCAGTGGGACCCCATAGCAGCACTTACCAGTCTTGTCCCCAGTGCTGTCACTGGGGTTCACACAGGTCTCATGGGCCACGTTGAGGACAGCACCAGCCACTTCATCCCCCAGCTCCACCAAGCAGCAGTTTGACAGTTGCCCCAGCGTGAGCACAGCTCAAGAACTGCTGCACAACACTGTGTCCAAGATTTGCCCTTGTGCTCTTTTCTGGCCAGGTGAATGACCAGGAGCTCAATCCAAGTTGAAGTTAGTGTGTCAGGACTGTCTCACTGTCCCCAGAAAGACTTGTTTCTTTCCAATCAGGACTCACCTCCTAAGCTTTAGCTGTGTAGCACATTTTCACATACAGTTACCAAACCACTGTCTCTTGAGTCTYGATAATGGCTTCACAGGTGGAAGATAACTCAACCCATGAATGACACCTAATGCACAGTGCCACAGTCTCTCCCCTTGCCCAGCACTTATCTGGGTTTTTGTTGCTTGAGTGCATCTTCCAGGCTGTGTATGTTTTATACTCTTTCCCTTGGTTTAGGCAGACGGAGAGCTGGCTGAGGCTTTTCAGTGGTCATGACCTTGCTGCATCTGCTTCCTGACCAGCCCTCTGAAGTGCTGATGAACCGAGGTAGATAAGGACATTAGTTTTTCACAAGAAGTATCTAGGAAGGAAACTTTGTCTCTGAGAGCACTGAAAGCTGAAGGATGGGAAAACAGCATGTGGCCATCAAAAAGATGTCAAGAAGTCAATATTTGTTTCCCACAAAACAGGAAATGGCCTGGTCATAGCTCCTTGTGCTGCCTGCCTCCACTGGCCAACAATGCCCACACTGAAGTAAAATGAGAGCATTACTGGCAGCATAAACATACTCAGCTTTTCACCTACTGGCTGCAGCTTTCTCGTGAGCTTAGCACATTCCCTTACACCACGGGCTTTGAAGCATCCCCACATGCCCAACGCAGTGCATTTTTCTGTACACTGTTTCCTATACACTGATCAAGAAATGAGTGACTTTCACAAAGAAGTGAACCTTGACAGCCAGCTTCCCCCACAAAGATTTCCAGAAGCTTTCTAGATCCTCTGGGAGCAGTCAGCATGCTGTAGTAATGATTACTTCCATTTTTAAAATGATAGCATACCCCTGGCTTTGTGTCTCCGTTTTCCTTTCAAGGTAAATAGATTTGAGCTCTAGCTGAATTTTCGGGCATCAGAAATTTATACTTCCTTTTTAGCTAACATCTACTTTCTCCCATGGCTTCAGGTAGGGCTGWATGTCATGGACTTCCATGGGACAAAGTTTTGGTGTGAAAAGGCACAGGAAAATTGCCAGGAGTTCACTCTCCTTGCAAAACCGACCCTAGAGACCCTGCAAACCTTTTTTGAAATCCTTGTCTCTCAGTGGAGGAGGAGCCTTTCTGGTTTCTCATGAGGTGCCAAGTTTCTGAGTAATTCAAGATGCATTCAAGGAATAAGGTACAGCAACCTTTGTGGAGATGCCTTTGCCACTGTGTTGCATAGCTGTAGATCACTGGACAGTGAGGCACTGGTAGTGTTACTGCCTGTAAATAGGGTCTTCTGTCCCTTATAAGWGAAACTGGGGAGTGCCTTGATGGTCAGACTCAGTATGGAATAATCACTCAGTTAATCCTGTGGCAAGTCAGCTCAAAATCACCTTTCTTAGTGATTGTCCACCACTACAGAGCAGGCAGGAAAGCTAGTCAGATGTTGTAGCKCAAGTGTTACCCCTCGACTTGCCCTACTTAAAATATATGGTATCTCTAGATATGTCAAACCAGTGTTTGCACAGAAGATGTTCCAGCTCCTTGATGGAACTGACTAAATATGTATATGAGATTTATATCACAGAATCACAGAATATTCAAGGTTGGAAGGGACCTCTAGAGATCATCCAGTCCAACCTTCCTGCTCAAGCAGGCACACCTAGAGCATGTGGCACAGGGTGGCATCCAGACGGGTTTTGAAGGAGACTTCTCTCTCCAGAGAAGGAAACTCCACAACCTCCCTGGGCAGCCTGTTCCACTGCTCTGCCACCTTCACAGGAAAGAAGTTCCTCCTCACCTGGAGACGGAACTTCCTGTGCTCCAGCTTGGTGGAGCTCGTCCCCTCCCCATTACCCCTCGTCCTATCGCTAGCCACCAATGAAAACAGCTTGTCGCCTTCCTCCCTGCATTCTCCCTTCCTGAACTTATACATATTAATCATATCCCCTCTCAGCTTTCTCTTCTCCAGAGAAAACAGGCCCCGCTCACTCAGCCTCTCCTCGTACGAGAGATATTCCATTCCCTTAACCAATCCTGGTTGCTCTTCTCTGGACCCTCTCGAGAAGCTCCACGTCCCTCCTATACTGGGGAGCCCAGAACTGGACACAGTACTCCAGGTGAGGCCTCACCAGAGCTGAGTAGAGGGGCAGAATCACCTCCCTTGACCTGCTGGCAACACTCCTCCTGATGCAGGCCAGGATCCCATTGGCCTTCTTGGCCACGAGGGCACACTGCTGACTCATGGGTAACTTGGTATCGACCAAGACTCCCAGGTCCCTCTCCGTGGAGCTGCTTTCTAGCAGGTCGACCCCTAATCTGTACTGGTGCCGGGGGTTATTCCTCCCCAGGGGCAGGA
Organism: Nothoprocta perdicaria; assembly: GCF_003342845.1. Taxonomy (NCBI): domain Eukaryota; kingdom Metazoa; phylum Chordata; class Aves; order Tinamiformes; family Tinamidae; genus Nothoprocta; species Nothoprocta perdicaria. The sequence goes on along the minus strand of NW_020455899.1, from coordinate 438,459 downwards.
CCCTGCACTTGYCCTTGTTGAACCTCATGAGGTTCCTCTCTGCCCAACTCACCAGCCTGTCCAGGTCCCTCTGGATGGCAGCACAGTCCTCCGGAGTGTCGGCCACTCCACCCAGCTTGGTGTCATCTGCAAACTTGCTCGGGGTGCACTCTGTGCCCTCGTCCAGGTCATTGATRAACAARTTGAACAGCACTGGGGCTAGTACTGACCCCTGGGGGACACCACTGGCCACAGGCCTCCAACTGAACTCGGGCCCATTTATCACCACCCTCTGAGCTCTGCCAGCCCTCGATGCACCGCACCATGCTCTCATCTAGTCCACTTTCCCAGAGCTTCCGTATGAGGATATTATGGAGACACACATATCATTTTATTTTCTATCAAGAAAGAAGGGGTATAACAAGGTCCTGTTAGGACAAAGAAATAACCTGACAAGAAATCTTTTAAGTTTTCTGTACAATCCTGTACCAATTCTTAAAGGAACCGCCATTTCCCATGAAACTTTTCCAGGGCTTCTTTTCCTTCCTATAGTCCTTTAAATATTTGTACTTGATATCACTCCCCATTAGAATAAAATCTCTTCACCAATAGCTAGTTATTTTCGCTTCAACTCCTTAAATATGACGTATATGACTATATGACCTTTTGTCAGATTCAGAGTCCATTTTTGATACACTTTTTGCTTACCTATGAAGTCTGTTTTAGGACTGAGTGGCACAATTAAGATCCTTAAGCAATCTATCTAGTCATCCTTTTTTTTGTATCAAAATCTTGTTCATTGCTTTCTTCCTAGCCTCAGTCACCATTTGTGATGCTAACAGTAACCATAATCTGAACCACAATTTACATGTGATGTGTATTGACACGTATATTGTATATTAAGGTATATTAGAGAGTGGCTGGAGAGCTACGCAGTAGAAAGGGATCTGGATGTGCTGACAGACAGACAGCTGGCTGAACATGAGCCAGCAGGGCTCCCAGATGGACAAGAAGGCCAATGGCAGTCTGACTTGTAACAGGAATAGTGTGACCAGCAGGACGAAGGAAGTGATCCTTGCCCTGTGCTGGGTCATGTACTCAACATAAGGCCACACCTCAGATACTGTGTTTTGGGCCTCTCACTACAAGGAGGCACATGTGTAAAGAAGGACAACGAAACTGGTGAAGGAGCTGGAGCACAGACCTTAGGAGGAGCGGCTGAGGAAGCTGGGGTTATTTAGTCTGGAAAAGAGGAGGCTCAAGGGAGACCTTATCGTTCTCTACAACTACCTGAAAGGAGTTTCTAGGAAGGTTCTTTTCTACCAAAAATAGAATAAGAAGAAATGGTCTCAGGTTTTGCCAGGGAATGTTCTGATTAGATATTAAGAATTCTACAAATAAAGAGTGGTGAACAATAGGAGCAGGCTGTCCAAGGAAAGGATGGACAAGGCAGTGTTCAAGAAAATTCATGTGCACTTAGGGACAAGGTTTAACAGGCATATTGTTGAAGGGCTTATGAATGGATACAATGATCTTGAAGGTCTTTTCCAAGTATAGTGATTCTATGATTCTGTTAATTGTGGGAATTGTGGCTACAAGCGTAATGGCTCCTTCCCTTCTTTCAGCTCTCTTTCAATTGTGTTAGCCCTCTCAAGCACACAGTACCTGCCCAGTCATCCACCATTTGAAGAAATGCATAATTCATATTTACTTACTACATTTTTCATATCTAGGAATCTTCCATGATCTACAAGAGATTGTAGTTCTCTCTAAAAGTTTGTCTCTATTATTTAATATCTTGCTTATCTTAATGACCAAATTACAACTGTGAAACTTTTTTTTACTTTAATCTGCATGATTAGATTAAAAAAAAATCTTATAAATGAATTAAAATTGACTTTATTAATCTAAGTTTCTAGTCTAATAAAGTATTAAAGATACATTAAGAGCAAGTGACTCCCCAAAGGCTTTGCTTGTGGTCATATTTTCAAACAAATTAGCCTCTTCTAGTTTAAAGACTTACCCACCATTGAGGAATTGAAAGTGGTTCCTCATCAGGTTTGTCTCTAATCATCTGACTTGCGGCTTTAAATTCCAGCTAATTGTGAAGAATTCACAGAATCACAAAATGGTTAAGCTTGCAAGGGACTTCTAGAGATCCCTTCCTAGAGTCCAACCCCCTGCTCCAGCAGGGACACCCAGATCACGGGGCACAGGGCGGCATCCAGGGGGTTTTGAAGACCTCCAGAGAAGGAGACTCCACAGCCTCCCTGGGCAGCCTGTTCCASKGCTCTGTCACCCTCACAGTAAAGATGTTCTTCCTCATATGGAGATAGAACTTCCTGTGTTGCAACTTACACACCTTGCCCTTTGTCCCATCTCTGGCCACCACTGAGAAGAGTTTAGCCCCTTTCTCCCTACATTCTCAGGTACTTACACATATTAGTCAGATCCCCTCTCAACTTTCTCTAGGCTAAAGAAGCCCAACTCACTTAGTGTTTTCTCATATGAGAGATGCCGCGTCCCTTAATTATCTTGGTTGCCTTCCACTGGACCCTGTCTGGAAGCTCCACATCAGTCTTGTCCTAGGGAGCCCAGAGCTTCCCCCAATACTCCAGGGGCAGCCTCACCAGGGCTGAATAGAGGGGCAGGATCTCCTCCCTCCACCCACTGGCAACATCTTCCTGATGCAGCCAGGATCTCATTGGCTTTCTTGGCCACAAGGGCACATTGCTGACTCATAGTTAACTTGTCAAACAAATCCATGTTGTTCAGGCATTTGGGGGGGGAAAAAAAAAAAAAAAAAAAAAAAGGCGTGGTAGAATTCAATATGATTTCTTTAAACTCCTTTATAGCTCAAAAATGTTGCAAAAGTCTTTTAAAAAGTTAGAAAAGGCCTTCCTTTCTACAGTGTCATCCTGTAAGAGTGTATGATACACTCCAAAAAAACCTTCATCTTTAATTTTTCTAAAGGAAAACAAAATTAGATATTTACTATATACATAAATATGTTACTTACATAAACCTACAAACTAGAAAGACTAGAAAGTTGAGAAGATAAATTACTTGCCCCATAGATATTTCTACCATAAAAGTACTTTCCAGATTCAGAATGTACTACTTCTATGTAAGTGTGAACCCAGTGTTTTCACATAATCGGGAATCATGCAGTAATTCCATAATTTTGGGTAGGTTTTTGGGGCTTTTTTTTTTTTTTTTTTTTAACAAGAATTCTATTATATGACAATTGTATAATATCAGTAACTCATGGCACAGAATGCTCCAGCTGCTAATCCTTTAAACATTCTTGAAGCATGCAATCAAGGAAAGAGGTTAAAGTCAGGGGCTGTTTAGCCTCGTTTTCAGTTTCTAGACTCCAAAAGTGAAAGCTTTTGGAATAAAATATCAGAGCAAGTCAAGTAAGACAAGAATGTTGAGATGTCATGCTGACATCCCTTCCAGGCTGTAGTGGACTCCCTGTTCTGGAATGCTGCTATGGTATTTAACAACATGTAGTGTGTCACATTCCATACACAACAATTTACAATGCAAGCAGTTTCACAGATTTTGAAATTGTTTTTGGCTTGCTGTATCATTAGATCATTTGATGCATCCAGTTTATGTATTAGAAGGGACAGCACACAATAAAGGCTCTCTGCTTCAGTGGTAGTTAGACCCCTACTGTGTTCCTCTCTTCTATCTTTTTTTGCCAGGCAGAATCATCCGAGAACCACCCAAATACATTTCACAATATTTATTTTTCTGCATAATATGCAAAATGGATTTAACAAACTCTCTGAATTCAATAGCTTAAATTGTAGATGTGTTTAAAATTTAAGAAAATTGTTCTGCAAAATCAACTTTATTCCAGCTTCTATTATAAAGACCTATAAAAATACAATTGAGAAGCTGATGCTTACATTTATTGTTCAACCAGAAAAGTAAACTAAACTGAAGCTTTATTTGGCTTCAGGAATTTAAGTTGTTTTACCTGTCTTCTTCTTTCATTTCTATTATTCAGATCTCCAGTGTGTAACATAATAGCAAACTGGCATTAATGAAGTACATAAAAATCGTAATGACTCTAAGGAGTTTCTGTCTTAAATTAGAAAGAGAGGGAGGTAGAATTACAAAGACTAGAGAGGGTAGAAACTGGTGCAAAGGCAGCTTGATTGCATGTTTTCTCCTGGATAACAAATCTCAGGTGTTACTGTTAATATATTCTTTTAGGCTCTTTAGACTAGTTGTCTGAGAAAACATGTTTTCTTTCTAAGCTGTTACAAAAACAGCAGATATCCCTTCTCATCATGGTGAGAAATGACTTTTTTTTTTAAAAAAAGACAGATATTTTATTAATATTTTCATGCAATCATAAAAAGTAAACCTCTCCTTCAATCAGTTATGTTGCACAGACTCATACATGAGTAGTGTTTGTTTTAACATTTTTAATAATAACAATAACAACAATAACAATAACAATAACAATAACAATWACAATAATATCTTTGTTATTGGGTTCCTGGCAGAGTGCAAGAGTCCTTGAGATGATGTCTTTAGATGGCTCAAAGGTAACTTTCCAAAGTGCTGTTCCTCTTAGGTTTCATAATTCAGATGGATGTAGACCTACGTGACTACCTCAGCACCATCATGTTGACTATTTGTTATCTTCATCTGGAAAACATGTTGCAAATATCCTGTGTATGTACAAGAGACTGCCAACATGTTCTTTTGTTTGTTTGTTCTGCTAACATATATCTAATCTCGGTCAATCCACCAAAAACGTTAATCAGCACATTTAAGGATGTTGATTGGCCCGTTACAATCTCTGTAGCCCTCTGAAATTCCCTTCTGGGAAAATCCTGTAGCAATCACACAAACCCTTTCATTCCAGGTCAGTCCTTTTTCTCCTAGTAGTCCCTTGTCTCATCTCTGCATTTTTCCTGAGGGAGATTTCCTGGCCCACCTCTGGGGAATTAAGGATTCAAGTGCAGTGCATGCGCACATGGGCACAGCCTTGATACCAAGATACTCCACAAGTTTATGTAAAAGATAAACTTGCATTTCATGCCTATAACAAATTCCATAGATTCTGCCACAGTTAAGAGAACTACATGTTTACCTTCTAAGCCTYTCTATATTAGAAGAATATGGGAATGCCTCCTGAAAAGAAACTTTAATCTACACAGTTTTTAGGGTATACTCTAAAATGATAATTTAGCTGAGAAGACAAATTGCTGAGGCTAGTGATAAGCCATCCATCAAAATAATGAAATAAGCCATAGTCTTTATTTTATTAATTCTGAAATGCAGTTAACAAACAGTATAGATCAACATGTATTTGTATCCATACACACATACCTATACATGCACGAACACACACAAACTCTTCCATTCTGTATCCTCACTACGTTATGTAATAACCCAACTTTTTGATTGGTAATATAAATCTAATTTTCAAAATAATATTCTCAAGATAATTTTGCAGGGTAATTCTTTCAAGTTTTTCTTTTCTTTTTGTATTTTTTTTAATTAAAAAAGTATTTCTGACCTCAATTGCACACAGGTTTTTAGCTAGCATTGAAACAAATTTATAATAGACAAAGAACTTAGTGCATACTACATGTATTAAAACTAATGCAAACCGAATTAAGTAGTTAAGCTCAGCAAAATATTTGTATTGATTTTTTTTAAACTAACACTCAGAACACACCCCTTATGATTAACTGTTTCAATGAGGTGTACTACCACTGATATTACAAAATGAACATCAGGAGAAGTTGAAATGAATTTTATGTTCTTGCTTAAATCAATAACCTAATTTAGAGTAACAGTGAAATTCAACAGAGCACCTAAACTCAAAAACTAGAAAATAAAACTGAAGTCAAGGTGTTTTAAATATCAATGTAAATGCAAATTTAATGGAGAGATAATCAAAACATTGAGAAAATTTGTCTTTTCATTAAACTGTCCTCAGAACAAAGTAATAAAATGGACTTTTAAGTTCTGGATTCGAATTACAGGAGAATTGCTTTCTCTGCCAGAGATTTTTTTTTTTTTTTTTTTTATGAGCTAAAAGGTTCATATATTAGTAGTCAAGGGATCATATTTAACCATACTGACTTTTCTACACTGAGCAGGAGCTCACAAGCATGAAGTTTTTTCAGAAGAAAAGCTAATATTAATACTAATTTATGTTACTGTAAATATATATGTATATATCCATATACATATATAGATATAGATATGTATGTATATGTACATGTATGTATATATGTAATGGTAAATCCACAGTTCTGATCTGAAAAGTAGTGTGTAAATATGTTATTGTGCCATATGGTTTTAGTTATCTCCAGTTTACTGAGTTTTTCAAAGGTGAAGGAACAAACATTCATGCTCAATTAAGAATACTGAGCACAATTCTCCAGCAGCCCAATTTAATATATATTGACTCCTCAGTACAGATTTCTATTTCTCAGTTGCCTTCCTGTGCTTAACAATCCCTATCTGTAAAAAGTAGACCATGTTGGAAAATACTCTGGAGATCATATTAAAAAAAAATCTTTAGATCTTCAGATATGTTCCTTCTGAGTAATATATTTGTTTTATTTACATGAATGTTTCAAACATGCAGGAAGAGGCTACATACAGGGAGACATTTGAAATCCTCCTTTTTTCATAAACTAGAAAAGAGAAAGATGAGTCAGAGGATGAACCTATTTAACACAGGCTAAAATATTGTAAAATTCTCTTGACATCAAGCAAATTTTACAGGGTATGAAGTCCAATGTGAGCATTTCTCAGGAACTGTAGAAATTAATGTAAAAATAGCAAAATGTCATGAGGATATATGGCCTTGAATTTAAGCCCTAAATCAAGTATACATACAAAAGCTTCTGGCAAAACCTTTTTCATCCATATTTTGATAGTGCTTGACTCTTTGGAGGCATATGCATTAGAAATAATTCAAACTTTTAATAAAAATACAATTTGCTGAAACYTTAACTAGAGAAACATCTTAGATTCAGTGATTTTCAGCCAGTTTCTAGAGGAAAAAGGAAAATAATAACTGTCAGTGTTTTCTACCTTTTTTTCTACTACACGAGGATAAAATATATTAAAAAAAAAAGCCATAATTTGGAGTGTTACACCAATTCACAACTTAAATATCTTTAAAATAAAACAAACATATAGAAAAAGGTGAATGATTTACATAGAAGCTTTTCAAAGACGTTTACCTCACTTAATAACTTCATCTGTCCTGAAATGACTGAAGAGTTGAGTCAACCCCAGATTCTTTTCTTCCATTTCCTCTTATTTGAAACCAAGACTTTTTGTTTGTTTACTTTTATGTGGACTTTGACTTAAACAATGTGTATTTTTTTTTAGTTAATCTATTGTTCTCTCTGTAGTTCTTAATGCAACATGTTATGGACACCACTGAAACTGCAAAAAATAGCAAAAGTAGGGAGGAAAAATAATATCTTTCTTGAATTTTATGCTTAACATTTTTCTTGAAATTCTTAACATTTCTTACTTGAAAGGAAGACATTTCTTCATCTTAAAAGATGTTTTATTCTTTTAAAGGAAGAATAAAAAATGGAAGTTTATTTGGTCAAGAGTAAAGAAAGATTAAGTACAATACAATATAAGATAAGAGAGTTGAAGCAAAGAGAATTTCCCAGCCTCTGCTGGAAAATGTGACAGTTTAAAATCCAGAAATCATCTCAAAGAAAATCATGTATTTTATTATTTCCATAAAATGTGAATACTTTGTTTATGAAATAGCTATAAGTTTTATTGCAAAACTAATAATACTGAGTGCATTATATTCTGATAACCAATAGTTCCTGGAATGCACCAGGTGCTTTAATAATATACAGAAAACCTACAAATTATATGATGGATGGCACTCTGCAAGAAGTGTTGCTGAAGGATTTGAATTTCATGACTGGATTTTATGTTTTCTAGCAAAAGCTGAGCACCCTTTTTCAGAACTGAGTTGTTCATATGATTTTATTCACAGGGGTTCTCTTGTATATATAAATCTTAGACTGTCATCTTGTCTGTTATTGAAGAAATAGAGATTCCCTCTTTCTMTCTTTTCTCTCTTTTCTCTTATTTCAATTATTTTAACAGAGTAAGTAGAAAACTTAGGGTTTTCCCATGTATCAAACCTACTCTACAATTCACTCTACAATTTCATATATTGGTTGACAATGGGGAAAGAAGAAAAATAAGAAATGGAAAATAAATAGAAATTTTATTTGCTTTTAGTTAGACAAAAACAATTAGATTTTTGAATACGGAGAGTTAAAATGCTGGAACAGAATCCTAGGTGTAAACACCCTCCCATTCCCTCTCTTTTTTTTTTTTTTTTCCAATTGCGCTCCAGCCATTAAAGACAAACTAATGTTTTTTTTTTTTTTTTTTTGATTTCATGGAGGACACCAATGCTTACATTTCCCCCCAACACACACACTTCTTAGTAGACTGCTATATAAGAAAAATGAAATCTTTAGGACAGTAGGAAGACCAGAGATGCAGAAAATGCCTTTTTGGTCCTGTCAGGGAATAAGCAGGTGGATTATCTTATCCAGACATTTGGGACAGTTGGTGAGGGCAAATCAGTGCAGCTCTGAGTAAGTTTCTTTCTGTGTAGACTCCTCTAATTACATCCAATTTAGGTTCCCATTACAGACAAATTTCATTTTCAAATTAGGGTAATGTTGATATGCTTGTCATCTAATTGGTTTCATTTACATATTTCTCTGTGAATGCATGTGTTGAGGAAAGAAAATTTAATTTAGAAAAATCCATCAGAAACAGCTTTCACCCATTCACCTTTTCTCTTAGTAAAATATTTTTGATTCTCGGTTGACTGTTCAGTTACAATGGCAATCAAATTACATTTCCAACTTTGCAACTGCAATTAAGAGAGGCTAAGTAAAATTTACATAACTCTGCCCTAGGGCTCTTGCTGAAGAATGATGAAAATATAAAGGTCTTCATGTCAGTGTCTGGCATCTGTGTGTGCGCAGAGAGGAAAAGGCATCAGGAGAATGAAAAGTGGCTGGCAAAGTGCTTAAGGCTAAGGTCTAAGTTTGAATTTTTTGAAAAAAAAAAAAAAAAAAAAAAAAAAAACCACCTTTCAAACTCCTTAGAAGAGGAAAATATTTCAGCTTTACTACCCGTTTCAGGAAGAGGTTTATCAGTTTCATTGTAGGTAGTCCTTTGTCCTTCCTGTCAGTTAAGTTTAGCCTTAAAGAGCACAGATTTGGTCATCTTATTAAATGCTGAAAATGTTGCAGAGATGTTTAATATGTCATCATTGATGCAAGCTGCTATTGTAGTGTTTCTGTGCTAAGTAGAAAGGAGGCATCTATGAAATTTTCAAATCTGACAAATTAAGATCTTTTTGTTGATTCTTACAAATTAAGATCTTTTCGTTGATTCTTAGTTGTTTAAAATGAAGTACAATAAGGTTTAGTGGTTTGAACAATTATTAGTACCTTCCTAGACCAAGAGCTGTTGATAGCAGAAATATTCATTTTCAGTTATACTGTGTTAAAGATTAGTTTATGTATAATATTAGTAAAAATTAAGTAAAAATTAGTAAAAATTAGTAAAAATTAGTAAAAATTAGTAAAAAATAGTAAAAAATAGTAAAAATAAAGATTAGTTTATGTATAATAATTGCGACAAGCAGCCTTTTTTTCTGGTTTGGAAAACAAACATTTCTGGTAATGGAACAGATTTTAATACAAGGTGGGACTGGGTGTATCCTAAACTTTTTAGTGATCAGGTAATTTAATTATTTTCTTAGCTCCTGAAAAGAAATATAAACATTTTTAATTTCTTTCTAAGTCAAAATTTTGTAAATTACGTTGAATAATGATCAAAAAAATATATTGTTCAACATATTTTTTTCTGCAAGAAGCTAAGACGAAATTCAGCTTTGTTCCATTTTTTATGATCAGAAGAAATATTGCCACAACAATATGTAAACAGAATGAGACTCTTCAGCATTTTTAGGATCATTTACACCTAATCATTGTGTACATAACTTTATCAAGCTTGAGGAACATAATGAATTTATGTAAATGTGCAAAGTAAATGTGCAAACAACTCTCTCCCCACCCTCTCCAATTCCTCCTAAAGAAAGAAAGCCCTTTATCATAAGCAGAACACTGGCAAATATAAATAATGAGGTAAAGTTTGTTTTGGTAGGTGATATATATTAATATTAAACACTATCTTTCAATTGCAAGCAATAGTATAGAGATAATATGCGGCCTTTTGTTACCACTTTTATTTAATTCTATTTATTTCACTTAAAATACTTCAGGGCCTTTGGTGAGGAAGTGATATGTTATACTTGATGGTTTGTTATGTCTCTTTGTCAGGAAGACTTTCAAGTGCAACAGGAGCGGAGTGCTAATCCGCTTGAAAATGAAGAGATGTTACAAGCTTGTTACAAGCTCATAATTATCAGGGTCTTCATTGAGTTGTAGGAACATTATGCAAGGACAAGAACTGTGGCATCTCTTCCCACCACAGTCCTACTTTCCAATTGTGCTGTCCAAGGCAGTAGAAATCTGGTACATGATGTTTTCTTGCTGTTTTCTCTTTCCCTTGCAGGCTGCAGGCAGATGCAGATCCCTAAGACAGCATTTAAAAATAGGAATGAAACCAATATCTTCTTTGGAGTACTGTTCTGAGAAAACTGCTCGAGAAGATCTGTAACATTATATTGTGGTCTTTATAAAAAGATAGAAAATCCAAATCTGATTTCAATTTAGAGACCTGAAGAAATCTGGAAGTGTATGAGCTGTAGTTAAATAAGGAAAGACAAGATGATGTTTATATTGCACATATTGGATAAGGGTGGAAATTTTACAATCTTTTAAAAAACAGGAATGAACATAAGCCTCTAAGCCTCTGAGTTAAGCAATTCATGAACACTGATAATTCTGATTGTTTAGTGGCTTAGATGAATAAACCATTTCTAAACCATGTGTTTTCACCAATGTCACTGAAAGACTGGACCACAATTAAAAAAAAAAAAAAAAAAGAAATTGAATAGGAAAAAAAATAATGAACAGGAATAATGTTTCATAATTGTGTAGACCAGTGATTTCAGATAAGAGTATCTTCAGTCATCATTCGGGGTATATTCAATGTAATTAGAATGAATATTGTCCCGAGAGGTATATATATTTCTTTTTTTACATATAAAACCAAAATGATATTCCATCATTTCCCATGAGATTTTCAGCACGACCTTATGGAGTTAGCAGTATTTCAATTATAGTTTCTATAAAACTAATATCTAATAAAGACTGACTGGGAACTGTTAGCTTAATAACATCAATAGGAAATATATTTCACTATAAAAGAAGTTTCTTATGTAAAATTGTTAATTTCATAAAAAACACAGTATTTTCATTTGACCTGAACTGAAACATTTTGCTGGGAGGTTTGTCTGGTCTGAGGTTTTATTTTGCCTAGCCTGAAGTAAATCATTTTGATATCTTTCATCATATATCTTTCTTTTAAAATATCAGGGACAATTATGGATTTGTAACATGTATTCCCTTCTTTTTCAAGCAGATAAGCACTTTAACCAGTTAATTCCTATTCTAATGCACTTGAAGCTCCTCCTGACTGAGAGACATAACATACCGTTAGGATCACTTCCTCACTATGTGCTATGGAAAAAGTAAGTTAAGCAAGAATCTCCATCTGCAGGGAGGAATGAAGAAATGAGCTCACTGCCTTCAATTTCCCGTGTTTGTGTATAACATTTTACAGATATACAGTTTAACAAAAATAATAGGAAAAAAAACAGATTTCAAATTTGTTTACGTGGTTGTACTTTTTTGCTATGTCAAAATTAATTACTTGCTTCTTCATCTGAAGCAATCAGTACGTCAAAATTTCTGTTCTGTAGAAAGTTTTATGTGATCTCTCATGTTTAGGTCCTTGAAAATCTCAACCACTGATCCTGGAGTTGTACTCTGTTCTTTAGCTTATTTTTTCTTAAGAACATGCCAAAGTTTAGGTCCTACAGTTTGGGGACTATCCTCTGCTGCTGTCTGATCCTCACTGAACTTCATAGCTGGACCTCCACTGGTCATGGTCACTACAGCCAAAGCTGCCATTGATTATGACCTCCCCAAACAGTTTCTCTGTGTTACAAAAAGCAGATCCATCTGTCCATCGGCCCTGATGGTGGTGTCCTTCCAGCACCTCCACCACCTCTATAACACCCTCCCTATATCTTTGCTCTTGTCCAGCCACATTTCCCTTGCAGCAACTGGTTTCCCCCACCTCCTTGGTCAAGGTAAGGAGAGGGCTTGCTTAGTTTGTGGCAGCAAGATACAAAGAATATTATCAGGTCTGACAAAATAGTTATCTCAAAGGCATTTCCCAGCCAGCATTACTCTTTGAAAAACTATTTAACATCACAAAAGCAAAATTAAAAACTGTTAAAAAAACCACAATTATTTAATGTTAGTGTTTCACACCAATTGATCAACAATAAAAAAGCTAGTTAAATGATCAAAGTAGCTTCAATAAATAGCAGTGTTATGGGACTGTGGTGAGTTGAATGGTTAGTAATCCTCATATATCATCAACATTTTAAGTACTTTCAATAGAAAGTTCATTGTATACGTGACAACAGAGGGAGTGGATGTTGGATCTCTGCCTTATGCAACTAGAAATATGCAACTTGTTTTATAATGTGGCTTGAACAACCTAATTAAAACAGATAGATCAATTCTGTAGAAAGTTTGTGCTAGAAATGGATGAAATGGATGTTTCCTTTTTGGAAAAAAAAAAAAAAAAAGAAGAAGCAAGAACAGAAGAATATAATGTAAAGCCATAAGTGCTCTTATGCTATCAATTTGCTTCACTATTAAATTTCTTCCTTGTACCCAAATGCAGCTTCTTTGAAATAAGAACCAAAACATATCTCAGTGCAACACACAAGATTTTATTTTGTCTTCATGCTATAATCCTTGCCTTGACCCTTTTCATGGAAGCTGGCATGCAGCACTTGCTCCCCCACGAGTCTTCTTCTCAAGGACTTTTGGCTGGCAGCAGGTTCTCTTCTTTGTCTTGGTCCCAATGTGGGTGAATGGTGAAGCAATAGCTCTGAAACCCCACTGTGGTTGTGGGTAATGAATTGTGTTGATTTGGCTAACCTGTGGCACGTTTTCTAACAGGAAAATGCTATTCTCTGTAAATCGTTTGATACACATCATAGTATGTCAAATGCCAAAAGTTCCTCCAGCCCTTCTCAAAATTCTTAATGGCCATCACTGTCATTATCCCAGACATCTTTGAAGAAGTTTGTCACAAAACTCATGTGTTGACCTGATCTCTGGGCTCTACACTAGTGAGAAAAATCTCATCCCGTACTAATGGCAGCCCCATTCTTCTGGCATAACAGGGGAATTTCTGGGTTATTTAGACTTCCATTAAATTGAAAAAAAAACAGGTCAACATTCAACTACCTCTTAACATTTATTATTTTTATTATTAATTTATTTTTATATCAATGTCCATCTGAGTGAATTTCAAGAGGAGAATCAGTATCTTCTTAAAAAAAGATCCTAAAAGATACATATAAGCCACATATGTTTTGATTCCTGCAGAGGAATTTTATGTTATTTTATTCTTTCAGTTGTTTCTACAGTCATCTGTCACTGCAAATAATATCTCACATATATTCAATACAGTCAGGTTGGCAGTGCGACCTTTCCTCTTTTTAATAAAGTTGACAGGTAAAAATTGTGTCAGTCATCATTTGCTCTAGTCATAGATATTAAGAGATAATGCTTTAGTAAGTATTCCGCACTGTGGTTGAAAACTACCATCAAATGTCTCAGAAAACGTAACTCTTGTAGGCTATGACTCCTTTTGGTGGTGGAAATGCCACATGTTTCCTTTAAAATCATCCATGTTAAAAATTAAAATCAAACTTCTTGTCATATTAGTCAAAATCATGTTTTAATAGATTTTTTCAATAAAAAACAGTATATTGAAACAAATACACAATTATATGCCAGAAATGAAAAATAAAATAAAAACAGAATATTTTTCAGGGATTGGGTCTCTGCATAAGAGTTTTAGGGATTATATTCATAGTGGTATCCTAGTTCTTCTTCACTCAGTTTTCACGAATAATTATAAAGACCAATCAGAAGACCTTCACTGGCTTCTAGTGATCCAAAACCCCTTTCAAGAATCTTTGTGTGAATTATGAATTACAATAGAGGAATTTTCTGGATACCTCAGGCAAAAAGATGAAATCTGTAGTACCTAAAATAAAAATTTCCCTCTCTAGTTATTTTGGTCTTCTCTATAGAAACACAGTGACAGAATTAATGGTCTTGCATATGAGTTCCTGTCTGCAGTTTAATAGCCTGAGGTATATCAGCTGTCATACTATATAATCTAACTTCATAAATACTCAAGAATTATTCAAGCTTCAGCCCCTATATAGTGAAAACTAGCATAGACTAGCTGAAGATAGATGAAGATGGTCTAAGTAGATTGGGGTTATGTGCACTTTTAAGATCATTTCATTTATACAGAAGTATATAACAGAAATAATCGCAAAGCCTTCCACTGTTTACAAATATATGTTGTGTCTTTTTTTGTCTMTTTTTAATTCACTTAGGAACAGTTAACCTGCCTCCTCTAAGACTTGCTTTAATCAAAGAGAGTTGCTTTCAGATCAACAAATTTTGGATTATACCTTCTGACCTCAGTGAGCACTGACTGAAAAGATCTAATAAATTTATACAGTTTCTGAGAGATCAGTTTAGTCAGGAACAATTTAACTAATAAATGAAATGGGACCAAGAAAATCAAAACCTAGGTAAATAAGCATATTTCAGTATTTCACTCCCAGAGGATCTGTGCCATGCACTTTGTTCTTCAGGTGCCAAAGATCAATCCAGCTTCCTTTGCAAAATGCAACATCTGATATGTAAATAAATAAAAATATAGGCAAAACAAAAGACAAAACAAACCCAAACTATTACATCTGCAAAGCCAAACTGCATTATGTCTCACTCTCACCACCATTCAGCATTCAACAGAATTTCCAAATCTGCAGCTACAGTTTAGGGCAGTAGCTGGGCTTTCAGTATAAGACATTTTATTTTACATTTGGCTTGATACAAAGGAGGAAATAGAGGTAAAGACTCATTAAGGTTCATGCCAGTTCCTTGAGATTTCTTAGTGACCTCAGGGATTAATACACCAGTTAAGAGCAGATAAAGTATTACTACAAATCCTGAACACAGAATAGGAGTCAACATAGCAGTATTCAGGTCTCAAGCATGCTAAAAAAAAAAGTTTCTGAGCCATAAAAAGTCTAAGTCAACTACATATATTTACTGGAAAATTTTGGAAGGGCTGGTGACCAGAGTGAAGAGCCAGGCAATTTCTTAAAGGCTGTCTGAAGCACCTGCCATACAAGAAGTTCAGCAAAAAAGAAAAGCCTCGTGGGAATAATGCACCTGCAGTGTGTCCTTCTGCCTCAGCCATTACCTTTCTGATTGCCTAGTGAAAAAAAAGAAGTTGGCTTCAGGAGAAGCATTAACCTTCTGTAAGCAGGAAGGTCCTGCATGTCTGAAACGAACCATGCGCTTCTCAGGGAACCTGTTGCAAGATCATAGGTATTGAGTATTTCTTCACAGTTGGTTTAAACTGCATTATGAAGGATTCAACATCATATTGCCCTGAAATGTGAGCAATCTCTAAAGAGGAGAACATATGCATAGAACTGGAGATTCTGGAGCAAGGTGACGAATGTGTTTTGATATTTTAGTTGTTTGCTGTAGGAATCCAGGAATTTCAGCTAGACATGCTGTGATTCACATTAGAATCTCACATAAAGTCATGCAATTTCTATAATGCACACAGGCCCTGTGGGAAGCTGCTGTTTCGCCTCTGTCATCATCTACCTGTGCAAAAAAAATGAGGCTATAAATTGTTTGGAAACATGCAACATGCAGAACAGCCAGAAACTACCCCCTCCCAAAAACCGACCTGAGATTCTAAAGAACTAGAGAGAAATCATCATTTTTGCTACCAAAAAAAAAAAAAAAAAAAAAAAAGTGTATTTGCACTGCTAATAATGTTGCACCTTAAAACTGACTATAGCTTTTAGGTCAACAAGTAAGTATAGGAAGCAAAGGATAGGTTTATTCAACATTTCTCCCACATTGATAAACTATATCTCTTGTTTTGCAGTAGCTGATGAAAGAAGTTTGTAGTGTAGGATGAAGGAAGATTTTTTTTTTTTTCCTGCAGCTATCATAATTTTTGCTAGGTTTTTTATGAAGTATAACTTAACATCTAAATGGCTACATGGGTGGTAAGAAAACAATGGGTAAGGGAGCTGTGAAAACAGCCTTCCCTCTGTGACTGTAATTATTCAGTGCTTTGCAGCTTTGCATTTCTTGTCCTTTCAGTAACATTGCTTGATGAAAAAGATTGGCTGTTCAGTTAAAGCATGCCTTAGGCAGAGTTCTCTGTGATATATTTAGAAAACGACTATGTGGACACTGAAAATTAAATTTAAAAAAAAACAATGTCCAGGGAGTTATCTGAGCTGAATGTGAATTTTGGTATTACAATATTATATATTAGAATAATGCAAGTTGAGAGGATAAGGGATGAGATACACAAGAAGGAAAAGAACAGACATTTTACCACAGCCAGCCTCTGAAAAAGTGCAATACCCTTGAGGACATATGGTTTACTTTAAGCCCAAGTGTATGTCCAAAGGAGGAAAAAAAATTGAAATTTATGCATCAATACACAGTTGAATCAAACCCTACACTCACAATATATATAGGCTTGGCAATAGATCAAAAGAAAAGGAATTTAAGAACCTAAATTACTCTCAAAAGCCACCTAAGTTTGGGAGAGCAAAGATTACATTCCTAGGGAGAAAAAAAAGAGCTCAGTTGCTTATAGCACTACCCCTCTTCTGCTTTTAATCTTAGCAGTTCCCTGGAATATTGCAGATGGTGAAGGTACTCTGGAGGACTTCTGGTCTTGCAAATATGGAATAGTTAATTCCCATACCAAATCTCAGTGGAAAATAAGATGTTTCCTGACTAACCWGTTGGAGGACGTAGGGGATGCATTTGATCTAGTCAGCACCCTTTGACTAAAATATAGTGTGGACATGCAAAGATTGGTCGTATACACCTGGTCAGTGGATAGAAAACACTTTAAGTGGGGGAGCAGGGGGAAAGCATCTCTAGCATCTCTAAGAGAAACTGCTCTAAGAGATAAAAAGCATTGACAAAAAGGACTCAGCTCTTTTTTCTTTCCAAGGATTGTTCCAAAAGGCAGGGAAGTTGCTTACCCCTCCTTTTGGAGGAGCTGAACTATACAGTACTCCTTTATTTTAATACAGTTATCCCRAAGATGAAAACCTCTACTTCTGCACAGTTGTATCTATCAAAGTCATTATTCTTTTTGATGCTCAGTAGGATATACAAGATTAATTAACACCTCACTGCAATCCTGAAATCCCTAAAGATTGCTGCCAACATAGAACTGATGGAAAAAAAATGCTTAAGTAATTCCATTCAAAACCAAATGATGAATTGATATCTTTATTCATCTCTCTTGCAGCAGCAAACATTTCCAATTAATATACATCCCTTGTTTAACCTGTGCTACCAAATTGGTAGTGCATTATTTATGGCAAAATATTAACTTTCTGTGATTGGCTTTTTATAACAGACAATACACATGGATTCAAATAGCACTAGCTTGAATGCGATAAGATTTTATTAGAAGTCTGAGCAAGTCCGACATTCTTCAAGCTGGTAAATCACTTAAGCATATGCTGAGGTATATTGCTTTACTGTATTCCACTGGGCTTCTGACTTTAGGATGCACGTAACTGATTTGWATTAGGATCTAAGTACATTTCTATTAAAGTGTGAGTGGTGAAGCATACCTTCTCTTTTATGGTGCTAAGTATTATGTTTTCATCATAATTTTACRCATTCCACACCATCCAAAAATAGCCTAATGGCAGTGATATAGATGTAAGAAAAAAATCAGGCTTGCTGAGTGTTTTGGAAAGTGTTGATAGTTTGATTGGAAAACAGTGAAGAATACAAATAAATTCTTTCATGGATACTTAACTCCTTTTCTACCTAAATGATCACTGAAGGCTTCTGAGGATCCTCCTTTAAAAATGTGTGTTAGGACATTGAGAAACTTTTAATGGCATTTTTCTCACTACTAACATTTATTCTTTGCCCCATTTTGTGTATTAGCAGAGTGTAATGTGTCAGCTGTTGGTCAGGAAAAATGTGGACGAAGATATTGAGGTATATACTGACTTATTGAGCCAAAGCATAAATAGTTAAGAACAAAAACTAGGAAGGAAAAAAAAAAAAAAAAAAAAAAAAAAAAAAAACAGGGAGGAGTAATTTTACCACTTTGTGACTAATTACTGTAGAAAGGATTTTTCTATAATTAAATACTTCATCCAAAATATTCATTTAGTAGCAGTTACTAAATAGTGCAATGAAGTCTTGGCTAGAAGAAATTAGCAAATAACTCCTTGTATTTTGAATATTTACCATTTTCTGTTGTATAAAGGCTTATCTAAGCAAGGACAAATTTAATGCCTTTTATATAACTGCTCAGATAGTAATTAGTGTAAGTAAGAACTGGATTGTTTTTAAGAGTTCTATATATCCTGACCACCTCAAGGCAACCAAGCCCTAGAACTAACTGAAACTATATCATTACTTTGATCACTGACATCCACATTAAATGAAGATGTGGACTTAGTGGGAAATTCTCCAGGAAAATTTATTCAGTCCAAACTGCTTAAGCTGAAAAATACCTTTGAACTTGGATGAAGCAAAGAGGTGGTTCTGATTCAATTATACAGTACTTCAATTATAAAAAAAAAAAAAAAAAAAAAAAAAGAGAGAGAGAAACCAGAACTTCCTTGTGAGACCCATAAAACAGACCATGATGAACTTCACATCTTCAGAGAGCCATATTTGAGTTCAATGCAGAGATGTCTGTGATCTTACCTGTCAGTGGCTGAGGAACTAAGATTATTTGTTCCACTGAGCAGCTGCGGTATTTATGGGAATATATCCTGTGCTCCAAAGTGTCATGGCATAATATTTCTTGCCCATGTTCTTTCTATTGAGGAAAAAAAAAGGGATGACATCTCCATTTTATAACATTTTGTCRTAATTATTCAAAAAAATCTCCAAAATTTTCTTTACAAATAGAAAGAAGTTCCTTGTGGATGCCTTTCTATAGTTAATATAAAATAATATCACTAGGGCAGCTGGATGCTAATGGATTCTTATATTTTTTTAGTGCAAAACCTGGAAAAAAAGACTTACATGTTTAAATGTTTATATATATAAAAATATAGATATAGATGTGAGAGCATATGTCATGCAAACCAAGACCAGGAGGAGAAGGAAGATGTGGAATTCTTTCCTGGAAGATGTTTCTCTYGATTTTACACAATTTCTGAAGTTCACATAAAAATCTACATAAATCTCTGTCTTAATGAGCAAGACAATCAGTTGCTTGAATCAGTGCTAATGGACAGCTATAGAAAAGCAT
This sequence comes from Nothoprocta perdicaria, assembly GCF_003342845.1. NCBI lineage: Eukaryota > Metazoa > Chordata > Aves > Tinamiformes > Tinamidae > Nothoprocta > Nothoprocta perdicaria. The sequence continues at coordinate 418,827 of NW_020455899.1, read as the reverse complement.
TGGGAACTGGCCAAATGATAGCTAATCAAACTGATCAGTTGAATTTGATTTCCAATACTGGTCTAGAACCTCAGTAATAAATCGTTAATCAGAATTTACACACACACAMAAAAATCACAAGCTGAAACAATAAAATCAGWTTTGAATTTCATAATTTGTATTTTCTGCTTTTCTTCAGATCTCACTAAAAACTTTCCTGCTGTTTAAAGAATGCAGTTGTGGGGTGGAATGGCATATCATGCTCATTCCAGTTAGAGTGTTTTGCAACTTGAGCAGAAAATTAAATAAAAAATGTTCTATATTTAGCATTTACTGATAATGAGTTTACTTTTCACACAAATTAATGTTTACTCCTTATAATTTGAATTGTAATTACATTTTACACCTTTTTGACCTCTTGACCTCTTCAAATATCCATCATGATTATTAAGCAGACGAAGATTCTTTCCCCCCCACTCCTCTCCAAGAAAACGCTAAAAGCACATACACATTTAAAATATCATTCAAGAGATATGGCCTGTTGCATTCACAAATGCATAGTTTTACTATTATCTTTATAACAAAACTAATATCTTGTTGTAATCTTCAAATAACTCAAGTGTTTTATCATTAAACTACAGTAGGATCCTATTGCTGAATATCATTTYCGTTATGGTATTATTATGAAAATATGATATTTACTGTTTCCATGTAAATATATCTGTAAAAAATTTTGAAGCTGTCCATGGACTTAAGATTCAGTTATATGTCTTAATGATGAAGGACTAATGCTGTTTAGATTTCCTTTAGCTGACCTACCTATCAAAGAAATCTAGATGGACATTTTTTAATAAACATAAGTGGGAGACTATATATATGCATCTTTATTTATTCCTAAGTTGTTTGGAAGGCTTCAGAATTCTTTTTACTTTGGAATCATACTGCATACAAATATGATGTGTTGTACATTTTCAAAAGAAAAGATTTCCACCATTTTCTGCTATGCATTTTAAGTTTTTGTAACTTCAGGTCTGCATACAGTTTTGCCTGTGGACTCTAGAGCCCATTTCTTGGTTCACTCCAGCATTGTCACCAGCTGTGGATTGTCATTTGCTTCTGGATCATCTGGAGGTGGCTGCAAATTTTATGTAATMCTAATTTTTTTCCAGCAACACAGAAACAGCAACAATCTGGGCAACCTAGAAATGAGTTAGATATGTCATCACCATCTGTTTGGTAGGTATATTGCTCAGGTTTTATATCAATGAGCAATGCTTACCCAAAATAAACAGTTCCTGCCTCTGTTAAAAGAATAACTGAATATTGCACTACAATGCTTCTATTGCTCTAGAGGTCATAGCACTTGATAAATCCTTCTTCTCATGTTAAATCTGCTTCAGTATTCTTTCATTAGTTCTCTTCCATTTAAGTAATAAATCACCTCATTCAGTTAATAGGCATTTGAATTACAACTGTTTAAAGTGTGATCTGGTATTGCTCAAGAATTTTCAAATCATTAAGTTCTATATTTTCCATAACAAGTAACAAAAAGTTCTCTTTATAAAGGCAGAGGTTTAAATTTTTATTTTCTTAATATTTAACTCAAAGGCAATTTGAAATAAAAACATAATACAATTCAGTAGGATCAGTCTGCAGTGTTGTTGTGTTGTTAGAGAATGAAGGGTATTTTGAGGTACAAAAATTATAACCACTGGGACATAATTTGTCTCTAAGTCAAAGAGAAAAATGATTTGAGGGAGGACTAAAGTGTTTCAGAAAAATCTAGTAATAAAATGTTTAATTTTGTCCACTAAAAAGATGTAGGAAATGTTATGGGGGGAAGTGTTTGTTTAGAATTATCTTGAAATTAAAATGCCATTTTAAGTGAGTTTAACTTAAAATTACCAAGAACAAAACCAAATTCAGCCTACTTACTGGAAACATTTCTTGCATTTTTGTTTCCTAGAACAAGGGACCAAATTTGAATCATTATCATGTATTCTTTTAGATGTATGAGATTATATAGATTTATATTTCATCATATAAATTTCAACTTCTCAAGGTGAACTCAAGGTCTTGAACAATCCTTATTTTAATGCATTTTATTTATTGTCTTGTATAAATATGGAGTGACTTGAAACATAGAAAGCTATTTTTTATTACAGAAATAGCTTACCCACAGCTGTACAAAATATTACCTGCAAAGTTAATAATTATCAATGGCATGCTTTTATGTTAAATAGTGAATACATCTTCCAAATGGCAGAGCAATCACAACTTGCCATAACAAATTTTAATATAAATTGAAATGAGGGAAGATAAAACTCTACTCTCATTTGTAAAGTGATCACTCAGTGTAAGAACTTGGAAATTCGGTCAGATTTTGATAACAGCAAAGCAGTGCTTCTGAAGAGATATCCCAGAAATAAGAATTGTTGAGGTTTAGATACCATGAAAGTTAAGTATGTCAATTGAATAAATGACCCAGACATATAAGAAATTCAGATTTCAGTGATGTGCCTTACAGATCTGTTGAGGAAAATATACCAATTTGCCAGGAGTACTAATGACATGTCTTATGTCTATAATTAAAAATATGAGACCATCACACAGGCGCATCACAGGTAATGCAGCAGAACTCTCCTTATGCATTTCGAAGTAATTAGTAAGAGAGCCAAAGAGACAATCAAAGGAACAAACCCCCCAGAAAGATCTGTGTTAGAGTGTTATAATGGTCACTCTTGCTCTATGTTAGAAAACAATTAACTAGTTGAATAGATTACTGTAGTCTTATTTGTTAAGAGAATTCATATTTATCAAAGGTGTTTGGATAGCTTTATCAAAGAAATCCATAAAATCACCTCAATACTTCATATGTTTTGGTCAGCAAATCATGAACTTGGATAAATACTACATARTCACATTGGAGAGACGTACATCTTTGCAATGAGTCTTGGCTTGTTTACAAACAAAAACAGTTTGATACTTTGTGGATTTTTCTTCCCTTCAGGATTAACCTAAGCAATCATTCTACAATTTATCCTTACTTTGTGAAGGGTATCCCAGTAGTAACCTGAGTTACTAGCAGTAATCTCCTGTGTGTCTTTTTCTGCTCCTTTACCAAATTTTGTGTATGTCTGGTCCCACTGCGTGCTATTCAGAGCAATTAAACCTGGTTGTCAGAAATTATTATCAATACTGTGGGAATTTGTAGGGAATATTGAACTGTGCTGGGTTGTTATTGGTACTATGTCTACATTTTCACAATGAAGTGCAAATAGGACCTAGATTTTAAACTCTGGTTCCAGGCAAGTTTTTACATATAGGCTCAAAGCAGTGCCAAATCCAAGACAAAAATGTAATTGTGGACAAAAGGTATTTCGGTCTAAAATAAGACATTTCATTTGCCCAGGGGGGAAAAAAAAAAAAAAAAACTTTTGAGAACTCTCTATCCTGATGGGTTTCAAGGAAAAACTGACTGGTCAAATACATGGTGATGATAATGACGAAAGGAGCATGATCCATGAAATGTTTTCACACAAGGGGACAGAAAATGACAAAAAGAAAATAATACTATATTTCCAGGGTGAATTAATTAACCTTTTTAATACTCACAGGATTTATTTGGCTAAGAGCAATATTAGTGACCAATGTAGCTTTTGGTTCCCAAGTGTGAAAATTTTTCTTGCCAGGGATAGATGAAGCTGGGGAGATCAATTTTAAACTTGGCTGAGTACAGTGAGGCATTTGGAACTAAGCATCTAAACAAGTGGCTCTATTTTAAAATGTGCTGAGTATCCATGATTGTTATTGACAATGACCATGGGGATTGCAGTACTCAGCAGTCCTTGCAGTCAGATTGCTTATTTAGGTACCTAAAAGCAGACAYAAGAAGTAACTTTCTCTGTACCTTCTTTTATTATTTTTTCCCATATGATGCTGCCTGCATGGAAAAATAGTATAAGATTTTATAGGATGTAATTGTACAAAGCACTRTACTCATAATGACTACAGAAAAAGCATTCACCAATTCTAAATTGTTACTGATTTTAAATTATTTAATTAATCTATCTAAAACTCTGTCTCACCAAACTTTGTATTGATGATAATCTCAATGAGAAATAAACTACTTCTATCTTTGAATGTTCTTATTTAATCTTTCATTGTGTTTTTTTCTATTAAACTCTGTTAACTCATGAATTCTAATAAATGTGATAGCCTGATAAACTACACTATAGAGAGAAAAAGAAAAAAAAAATAGTGATAATTAATTAACTTTCTTTGCACACTTCAGACATCATCAAGAATTTTTCAATAGCACCTACATACTCAAAAAAAAAAAAAAAAAAATAATGCTGGTGTTTCTAGTCATAACTTTTAGGGCTTTCTGTCCAGAATGGAATAATAGCTTTGTCTATTTTCCTATAGTAAAATGGTAGACCAGAACTTAAAGGTGACTGTTAATCTCATCTTAAAATTCTGATACATTTCAGACTCTTCCAAAATTCAAGTCCAGTCAAATGYTGTTTTGGAGAGCAGAAATCTGATAGCCATGGCCCTGTTTAGCGTTTTCACCCTATGTTCTTGTATTTACAGGAAGTCTACCTCAGCATCAGAGAGAAAAAATAACACCACAACAGAAATGCTTTACTAGCAACATAAGCAAAAATTGAATTGAACTGATTTGTTTATCCACATTTAATGTCATTCCATTATTGTAACAGTGGCTGTTATTTTTCTCTTCTTAATTTTCTGTTTTCTGCATATCCAGAGTCCACATAGCTGAGTAATTACATACTAATCTACAGTGTATTTCWTTCCCATTCATATATTCCAGTTTCTATCAGTTAAAGTACTTACTATCACACGTGTAGAAGTTATTTTCTGCAGACCCTCTGGAAATTAGGACATCAGAAAGACATCATGTAAGAATATAGTATAAAATTAAAATAATTCAAAAGTTAGCCTTGATTATTCATCAAAAACTAACTGCAGTAACTAAAGTTCCTGTTACAGCAAAAATGTTAAACAGGAATATACATAAATCAATTCAAAACTTGAGCCATTATAACCCAGGTTGAATTTATAGATGTGCCCAATACATAAAACAATCATTAAAAAAAAAAAAAAAAAAAGAACTGCCGGATGGAATATCATCCTCACCATCATTCCTTGTTGCCTGCAGTGGTAGTTCAGTTTAATAACACATATGAATATTCTTCTAGGGAATGTTATATGATGTTGCCGTTTACAGCTCTACGAAGACATGTGTTTGCTTTTGTACTRATTAGAAAATGTTTCAGAGCATAACTTCCAGTGATGACCACTTAATTCCAGCCAGATAAGTAGGATTTACTCCTTCTTGTGTGTTTGTGTCTGTGGTTGCTTTTGTTTGTCTATTTGTTTTCCTCTTTTTTTTTATCATGCAAAAAGATTGATTCTGAATGCCTAACAAAAGTGCTCCCTTGCTACCAAAAAATACCCAGCCTGCTTCCTTCTCTGCATCTAAGCCCTGTGGAATTTTTTCCATTGTTATAGTCTTCTGATATCAGTTTCTCAATCACAGACCACAAAAAAAAAAAAAAAATAGCATCTCATTCTTATCAAATAGAGTTAAAAAATTATTCTTCTATTCACCAATTATTCTCCAAAGAAAAGGCTAGAGGATGCTTATGATACAAGTTGAATAAATCCTGTTTACATTGACATCAGGAGAAAAAAATATTCAACAGAACAAAGAGTCAATCTCTTTTCTTTTTCTTTTTTAAGTATTTTATATGCTATCTAGCACTGTCAAAGTCACCTACATCAAATGAATCAATAAAGGCACAAACCATTAATACTTTACAGCAGATGCACCTTGTAGGTCATTTC
>NW_020455899.1:410362-412937 GCF_003342845.1 Nothoprocta perdicaria | reverse complement strand
ATGGTACAATGCCGTCTGAAAAAAAAAAAAAAAAAAAAAAAAGTAATACACATGCTAATACCCAGTCACTGACAAAGACCTGAAAATTTTTCCTGTATAAGCTGATACAGACACTCTCAGAAAGACTATTGTAAAGATTATCTAGGGGTTTGTTTGTTTTTTAAGCTGATAAGCCATTGCTTTCTCTAAAAGGTTTTCGTTTTTACACCTCTGCTATCTTCTAAACTATTACCCTTTATTTCTATGTCTTAGAAGGCCAAAGAAAATTCCTTATCTGTAATGAGATATACTGCATTGCTCATAGCTAAAAGTATCACTTTGTAGAAATTCAGAGATGAGAAATTTCAAAAAATCTTTTAAAGACATTTTCAAATATTAAGTGTTGGATATAAAAGTGAGATGGGGCATGTCACACGCAATCTGCCTTGGACAAGATATTAGTGATCTGCGTGCCCTGCTAGAGTATAACCTTTGGAGATATTCAGTATTTGCCTTCTTTTGTTACACTACAAAATTATCCTTCATTTATGACTTTAAGTAAATAAAGATATTTTATCAAATCATCTGTAATTCACTCCATCTCTCTAGGTTATTTCTGTTAAGAACATTCTACACTCTAGATATATCAGAAATATAAACATTTCCTTGTACATTAAGTTCCCCAGTCAGACTCTGGGCAAGAATTTTTCTTCTTAAATGCCATTTCTCTTACAGATATCTGTAAAGATATCTCAAAATCATCTTTCTAGGTTGTTCTGACAGTCATACTGTCAATCTTGTWGAATCTCTTTTTTTTCTTTCTGTAATACCTACTTCTGCTTGCCCTCCTTTCACACTACCTCGCCGGAGTGCACAGTTTGTAGTGAACTCTCCAAGTGGGTGGGCTTACAGGCAGATTCACCTGATGCCACTGTTGGGATCTCCTTTTATTTTAACGTGACAAGCATGAGGACAGATTTTAGGAAGGAGAGGAAGGTCCTTCAGAACTCACTCTTGGGATAAGACCTTTTGTTTCTATCARTGGGTTACCACTGGCAGTATTATCTCAGATGCAATTTGTAAATTAATATTAATTTATTTCAGTTTGCATGAAGGATAGTGATTAGCTGACATCAAACCATTATATTTCGACAAATATAGAAGTCTGTAAGGCTCTACTATTGGAAGACTACAACAGCTTTTGACAAGGAACCAAAAGAGGATGATGATATCACTTTGCTAAACTGTAGGTAACAGTTTATGAGTCAGGGACACTGTGTTGCAGAGATGTCTTTTATGACCACTGTTATTCAAATTATGTCTTTGGCTTACAACAAGCTTTCAGAGGAGTAGCAAATTTCTATATTTTTCTCCTATTCTGTTCCATATGAATGAGAAAACAATTTTACAGACAGGAAAGGAAAGCCAAATAATAGTTTACAAAACTGCAAAATTCAAATTTCTGTTTGCAAATGCTTCTTATTTTGTACTTCAAAATTTTGACAAAACTTCATGAAAAGAAGTGAAACTCCTGAAAACAAAGTAAGCTCATTTTTGGAGAGAGTAATAAAATTTTTCAGATGAGCCATATGTCATCCTTAAGAAAACAGAATCATAAGAAAATTCTGACATTCACTTTCATAGCTGCTCTCTTTGAAATTATACATTCATTTACACTTACAGTTCATATTAAATTACTTCATCATCATAGGTGGAAACTGTGATTTTACTACCATTTACTCCCGAGGTTCCATGTGAACATCAGCCTTTTAAAGCAACATGTTAGCTCTGAGACATCTAAGGATGATGTCTCATCTAGCTCTGAGGATCTAAGGATATATATTTTATAACTTTTTCTTTTCTGATACWATTCTCTGCTACTATTCATAAAAACTAGCATTTTTAACCTAAATCATGTTGCTGATTAAAGAATTAGAATTAATTTTAAACATTGAAAAAATAAATTCTTATATTATAAATAACAGCATTCTTATATTATAAACAGCAACCTCATCTCTAGACCACACTCTCTTAAAAAAAAAAAAAATTCACATGCATTCAGGTGATTTCATTTCCCTGAAGAACAACAGGCTTCTAAATATTCCTTATTTCTTGTCAGCTCTTTTAAAATAGTCAACTCAGAAAACAGAGTAAGTGTGCAAAACAGTATTAAGGGGAGAAAATATTTCTTCTGGATATTAAAATATATTCTGCAGAATAAGACCTCACAGGTCCTGACCGTGATAACCTATCTAATGAAGCTGAAGATTTTTATTATTATTATTCCTTGAATCAGTTGTCTCTGCATAAAATATCTTCTTTAAGAGAGTCTTTTATCTACGTAGGAATGCTATAACTTCAGATGGTACTATGTAAGCAAATCATTTCTTCTTTCTGTCCTAATAACTGTTTGATTACATGTACTGTGCTTTAATGAAGCTGTCTCTGGAAAAAGAACAGAAAGACACTGTAAGATGTGGCTGGAAAAACATTACATTGAAGAAAAAGAACAGAAAATAGAAGACAAGAGAAGATAAGAGAAGACAAGACAAGAAAGTGAGAGAGAAAGAGAGAGAGAAAGAGAGAGAGAAAGAGA
>NW_020455899.1:392761-409986 GCF_003342845.1 Nothoprocta perdicaria | reverse complement strand
AAGGAAGGAAGGAAGGAAGGAAGGAAGGAAGGAAGAAAACAATATTTCTACTTGTATTCTTAACAAGTGTTTTTGGCTAAATATAGGGATTTTATTTTATTTTATTTTATTTTATTTTATTTTATTTTATTTTATTTTATTTTATTTTATTTTATTTTATTTTATTTTCAGTCTTAGTTGAACTGGGCTCAAACATCTTATTTAAACAAACCAGCAATACTTTGAATTTATCACTTGCCCGTTAAAGTCCAGCCAATTTACCAAGAGAAACTGTTATCTTTTGGGGATTTTTTAGGGAAAAATGTTGTCTAATCATGACATATATTTCTTTTCTAAAATGATATTTTTAGTATTTTTATTTTTTTTCTTCTAGTTGTTTTTAGTATATCTTGCTTGTAGTACAATTTTGGTGATATATATTACTACGTTGCAATTCAATATTTGATATAAAATCAGTCAGTCTGCAAGTCTTAAAGGAAAAAAGCTTTAAAGATAGAAATAATACTTTTATCTTTAAAAGATTTGTAATTAAGCTAAGCTCTTTGAACAATACATTTCCTACATCCATTTACTTTCAGAAAATCAGATATAGTCTCAAGACCATGGAACTGTGCATAAGTGAGTATATTTAAAAACTGTACCTCAGTTCTTAGACTGTTTTTAAGTTAATCAACTGTACAACTTTTCCTTTTAGAACTGAGGTACAAATTTTAAGGAAAAGTTGTACAGTTGGTTAATTACTTACTACAGGTAAATTAATGTCCTTGTAATAAACTGAGAAAGACAGAAATGGCAATTTAGCATTTCCTGTCAAACTGTCCTTCCAAACCAGGAGGAGAGGAACATAACTGTCAATTATTATCTCCAAATGTTTGATTACCATCTGTCTCAATCAGTAGCAGTATAATCAAATTATACTCATTTTTTTCAGAGGCTGCATAACATATGCTTATCAATATGTGAAAATTGATTTTAAATGCAAGGTTCAGTATACAAAATAGATGTCTTGGGGAGAAGAATCTGCTTTTCCTCCCAGTGTGTTAATGACTTACTTGAGGCTGGCTAAGCACTATGTAATTAACAAGCCTGCTTAACTAGCAATTTTCTAAGGGATTTTAGTATAGCTAGAAATTAGATGGACTTGAAAGGTGATATTAAAGGGAGGAAAAAAAAGATTAGAACTGTAATTAAAATATTATTATAGATATCATGGACAGGTATAGCGGAATGAAGTAAGATTTTAAAGCTAAATAGAAACCCAAGGGACATTTGCTTATAAAAATGGCAATGAATTTTGATCTTCTGTGAAGAGGGGAAGGTTCTTGATTAAGAATATATATTTTTAGCCTAAGAGATGGTTATAAATCCATTCTTACCTGGGATGTGACTGGAAAAGGTGAAAAGTATTGTCTACATTTGTTTTTCTTATATCTGATAGYCACATAAGAGCAACTGGTAAACACCAAGATATTATGTCTTTTTAACCATACCAGTCATAAAAAATGTAGATACTGATGTACTCTTGAAGTTTTGTGAATCTACTTCAAACAACRAATGAAATGATTTATGTTACACTAACATGGCTGACTATTTCCATTGTTTCCTTATCTGCTGAAATACATAGTCCTATCTCTGCTTGACAGACTCAGGAAACTAACAGAAATAAATAAATAATCAAATTATTATTTATAAATAAACAGTTATTTTTTCTATGTCCTTCTCAAATGTATTCATGATCAGTGTCTTCAAAAGGATAAGTATACTGCACATTATGTTATAGATTTTCTTTTTAAAAGATGTCTAAAACGTTTACCTACCAAAGGTGGYTGATAATTAGAAAGCTTAAGGAAACCTCTGTCAACAATTCCACTGTGATTAAAGTTCATACTTTCAGGCTTTCCATGAATTAATACCCTTCATTCAYACACCACTTATTAGTTCAAAATAACAGCATAATGTTCTGCCTTCTTTTCTTCTCTGAAGAGAAGGGGTTATTTTGCTTTATAAAAGGTATTTTTTATACCTTATATACCTGGATACCTAGATGGTATCCATCTAAGCAATGCTAAACAGGATTTTTTTTTTTTTTTTGGATACTTCCGTCTTTCAGAAATCTGATCCCAATATAGACTAAATACCAAGTTTCAAGAGGAGACTTGGGGTACTTCATCCTTGGTCCGAGTCTTCAAGTCAGAATGAGCACTAGTGAAAGACCTGCAGAGCAAGGAGGAAGCTACAAGGGCAGTTAGAAAAACTTCCAAAGAGATGAGCATGTGTGTGTATCTGTGTTTGTGTGTGCTCTTACAGCTTTTGAGTGTGCTTTTGAGGGTGGAGGTGGATCTCAAGAAAATTTAGCCTGAAGCACAAACAGATTTATCTTACACAGTGAGGGAGTACATGAAAGCGGGGATCTTTAGGCTAGTCCTGCTGCAGGGAGAAAGCATTTTATGCTTCTAGGAAATATCTGAAATCAAAGGCAAGCTTTATAGGGATTTGTTTGATTTTTTATTTCCCTCTGGGGTATTCTGTGTCTGGCAAACCCCACATAAATCCTCAGTATAAATCCTGAGGCATTCAGTTGCAAATAAAACAGTTCAGATCTTTCTGTTAGAGCTTGTTTCTCCGAGTGCTGTTGCTCACATCGCCACTAATGTATTTGAGGAAACGACAGAAATAGTGTTTATATGGGAAATTTGTTCTCAGTCCTTTCTTGTTTATCTATCTGCACACAGTTGGTAGGTTGAATGGTTGCATTCTTGGTAGTGTCTGTAGTTGAATAAATGTAACTCAAGTGGTTTTAGTTTTTATATTGCCCCCAGATGCCAGAGCAGCATRTGAAACACTTCTTGGGGGAAGGAGGAAGGAGGTAGGAAAGTCATATAGCCTATGTATCATATACATATAGGAATAAAATGTCCTTATTTACATAAACTCATTTAGTGATATCCATACAGGAAGAAATATTAAAATATCTAATTCAGCAGAAGAACTTAGCTGCAGGAAAAGAAGATGAGTGGCCATATCATTGCTTCAACAAATTTAGCTCTGAGGAGCCATGCAGCACTAAGAGATATGTTGAGGTAATGAGACCAGGGCTTGGTCAAAATCCTGTTCAGAGTTCAACCACCTTCAGTCATGCTGAGATACAAACATGAAAGCAAAGTAATTTCAAGCTCCATCAGTAACACCAGTAAAAATCAATGATGTATAGAAGCAATGAAGTATAGAAGCAAAGAACAAAAGAAGCAATAAAGCAAATTTTACTTTTGACATTATAATTTACAATGAACAATAAATGATAAATGGCCTGTTTAAAAAGCACTGAACAATAAAGCTTAAAATATGGCATTTTGGGAGTTAAGTTTTGTGAAAATCACTAGATTCTGATGCAAGAAATTTGCTCCCTTTTTCTCTTTAAGTAACAATAACCTCCTTGCTAGTTTATCCCCAGTCACCAAAAAAGCCTACAATTAGCTTAGGCTTTTTTAAAACTTAATGAGAGAATTGATCAGTTTTATTATATAAGTTTAGGGATTTTTTTTTTTTTTTTAATTAGAGCAATTCAGAACAGTGRTTCAATGCCAAATATCCCTTTTAAAATCCCAATCTCCTCTCACAGGTAACAAGGAAAACAATTCTTAAGATGTATATTATATGTATTACTTTCTCTCTTCCCCATTTATAGATGTTAGCTTATTGTYGTGATGAGTTGAACACCATCGGTTTACAATTTGTGCTACTATTTGTCAGTTCCTAGGGCTGTTGCTTCAGCCTTCTCTACTAAAGATTTATTCTCTTCCTTTGCCGTGTTTCAGCAGATGATCAGTCATCTTTAGTTAAATCTCTTCAGTTGAGTAACTTCAGAAGAAATCTTACTTAGCAGGTTTGGACAGGTGCATTTTAGGCCTGTTCAGGTTAAGTAGAAAAGACAGGTAGGCCAGTCACTGAAATCACAGCATCAAAGAATGGTTAAGGTTGGAAAAGCCAATCTAGTTCAAACCCCCTGCTCAAGCAGGGACACCTAGAGCACGTGGCACACGGTTGCATCTAGGCGCGTTTTGAAGATCTCCGTAGGAGACTCTACAGCGTCTTTGTGCAGCCTGTTCCAGKGTTCTGTCACTTGAACAGTGAAGAAGGTCTTCCTCATATAGAGAAGAAAACTCCTATGTATACCATTACTCCTTGTCYTGTCACTGGTCACCACTGAGAAGCGTTTATCCCCATCCTACCCTACATTTTCCTCTAAAGTACTTCTACATATTGATCATATCTCCTCTCAGTCTTCTCTTCCCTAGCCTAGGTCCAGATTGCTTAGTCTTTCCTCATATGAGAGAAACTCCAATCCCTTGTTGATACAGACCCTCTCTAGAAGCTTCACATCTGTTTTGTACTGGAAAGCCCAGAATTGTCCCCAATGCTCCAGGCCCAGCCTCACCAGAGCTGAATAGAGAGACAGGATCCCCTCCCTCGACCTGCTGCCAGGGGCAGGACCCTGCACTTGTTTTTGTTGAGCCTCATAAGGTTCCTCTCTGCTCAACTCTCCAATTTGTCCAGGTCCCTCTGAATGGCAACACAGCCCTCTGGAGTGTCAGCTATTCCACCCAGTTTGGTATTSTCCACAAACTTGCTCAGAGCGCACTCTATGTCATCATCCAAGTCACTGATGAACAAGCTGAATAGCACTGGGCCCAGTATTGACCCCTGGGGGATGCAACAGACCACTAACTAGTGTCCGCACGGTTCATCATAATCCTCTGAGCTCTGCCATCCAGTCAGTTCTCGATCCACCTCACATTGCACTCGTCCAGACCACACTTCTGGAGCTKTCCTAGGAGGATATTATGGAAATCCTTGCTGAAGTCAAGGTAGACAACATCCATGGCTTTCTTMTTATTATTATTCTTATAATATTTCTTATTATTCTTATTCATCCAGACACTCAATTCATCATGGAAGGCTATCAGGCTTTTCAAATATGACTTCACCTTGGTGAATTCATGCTAACTACTCCTGATCACCTTTYTTTTCCTTCACATGCCTGCTGATGGTCTTTAAGATGAGCTGCTCCATCACCTTTCCAGGGACGGAGGTGAGGCTGACTGGCCTGTAGTTGCCCGTCTCCTCCCTCTTGCCTTTTTTGGATACTGGAGTGACACAGGTTTTCCTCCAGTCCTCCGGAACTCCATGACCTCTCAAAGATGATGTAGAGGCACTGAGCAAAACACCCCACCAGTTGCCTCAGCTCTCCTGGGTGTATCCCACCCAGGCCCACAGATTTCTGGGTGTCCAGTTTACCTAAATAATCACTAACACAATCCTCCTCGACCAGAAGAAAGTCTTCCTCTCGCCCTTTTACCTGGGCTCTGTAATTCATGGGGACTAGCCTTAGCAGTAAAGATAGAAGCAAAGAAGGCATTTAGTAACTCTGCCTTCTCTTCATCCTCAGTCAGCAAGGCATCCTCCCCATTCAGCAGCAGACTAACATTCTCCCTAGTCTTCCTCTTGCTGCTGATACATTTATAAAAGCCCCTCCTCTTGTCCCTGACCTCTCTTGCTAATTCTAATTCCAGATGGACCTTGGCCTTCCTCATTGCATCCCTACATTCTTTGGCAATGTTCCTATAATCTTCCCATGTGGCCTGGCCCTTCTTCTACATYATGTATGTGATCTTTTTCTCATTAAGTTTAACCTTGCCCATCCATGCAGGCCTCCTGCCCACCTTGCTCGATTTGCCCACCCTGAAGAGGTCAAAGTTGTCACTCTTCATGTCCAGAGTTGCAATCCTACTTCTTGCCCAGCTTCCTCTACACAAGATCATGAATTCCAACATCTTGTGGTCACTGCAGCCAAGACTGCCCCCAACCCTCACATTTCCCACTAGACCATCTCTGTTAGTATCTGGTCTAGCAGTGCCCCTCCCTTTGTTGGCTCATCAACCACAGGCATTAAGAAGTTATTTGTAGTGTTCTGCATGATGCTCCTGGATGGTCTGTTCCTRGCTGTGTGATTACCCGAGCAAACATCAGAGTAGTTAAAGTCCTCCATAAGCACCAGGGCCTGCAATCATAAGGTTTCTTGCAGCTGCCTGTAGAAGGCCACATCCACTTCCTCTTCCTGGTCAAGAAGCCTRTAGTGAACTCTCAGGACAGTGTTGCACCTGTTGGCCTTTCCTTTAATCCTCCCCTACAGGCTCTTGACCTCCACTTCATCCTCCCGTATGCTGAGCTACACATACATTCCAGTTGCTCTCTCATGTAAAGAACTCCACCACCTCACAGAGGCTGTTTAGCCTCTCCAGGCTTTGGTCACCCTTCACAGGCTACGGCATTAGACTCCTATGAGTGGCATGACAGGCCAACACCTACCTGCTTCCCCAGTGATTCCCCTCTCCTCCACTTGAATCTAGTTTAAAGCCTTCTTGATGAGCTCTGCCATCTCATGACGCAGGACCCTCTTTCCCCTTTGAGAAAGATGAATYCCATTAGATGCCATCATGCTTGGTGGCCGTGCAAGGCTTCTTGTTGCTGAAGAAACCAAGGTTGTAGCAATGACACCAGCCTTGGAGATACATSTTGATGGAATATACGGTCTTGTTTCTGTCTATATTGCTGCCAGAACCAGGAAGAATGAAAGAGAAAATGACCTGCATGCCTGAGTTCCTCTACTGACCCAATTCCCTAAAGTCCCTTTCGATTACCCTCAGCCTACGCATTATGTCTTCTTCTCCTCCCATGTGCAGGCCCATCGATTGATAATAGTCTTGGTTGTAAGCAGGCTGGGAAGTTTCCTGGCAACATCCTTAATTTATAAGCTTGATTCTTTCTGTATTCTAACATCATCATCATAATAATAATAATAATAATAATAATAATAATAATAATAATAATAATAATAATAATAAATTATACGTTCTATTTATAATGTGCAGAAAACCTTTAAGTTCAAAGTTTGGGGCAGTTCAGGGAACTGGCTGGACGCATCCCATGATATTTGGCCCTGTAGGGAAGAGATGTTCAAGGGATCTGTTTCACCTTCAAGGACTGATCCAAGAACGGTCCATCCCAAAATGCAGCAGCTGGTGGTGGTAGACCTGCGTGGATGATCAAGGAGCTCCTAACTCAACTCAAACGTAAAGGAAGTATACCAGACACATGCAGGGGTGTGTGACCCAGGATGAATGCAGAGATGCTGTGTGAGCATTGAAGAAGGAGTTAGGAGATAAAAGTCCATCTGAAGTTGAATCTCAGAGGGACGTTAAAGGGAACAAGAAAGGCTTTTATAGGTAAATTAGCAGCTAAAGGAAATGGAAAGAACTACAGAAAGTTGGGCTCTGCTGCTAAATGAAGCAGAGGACCTTGTGACAATGGACAYAGAAAAATGGCTGAGGTGCTGACTGCCATCTTTACCTTCGAGTTTGCAGTAACACTAATTTTCAGGAATTTGAGACCTATGAGACCTGCAAAAAAGCCCAGAAAAAAAGGGAAACCTTTGTGAAAGAGCRTCAAGCTAGGGAACATTTAAGCAAACTGAGCATATACAAGTCTGGGACATGATGTAATGCTAATGCACTATGAGTCCTGGAGGGATCTTATAAATAGCAGATGGTGAGGGATGAAAAAGGCAGAGAGAGACTCTTCTTCGTGGTGTACAAAGAGAGGAAAAAAACAATGGCCACAAATTGAAATACAAGAAGTTGCATTGAGAGATAAGATTTTTTTTGCTTGTTTGTTTCTTTATTTGTTTGTTTTGCTGTGAGCGTGGTCAAACAGTGGAGTATTTCACCTAGAGAAATGGTGAAATATCCATGCTTGAAGATATTCAAAACCTGATTGGACACAACCTTGGGCAGACAGCTCTAGTTAACACAGTTCTCAGTAGGAGTGTTGGACAAGATAATCTCTGGAGACGCCTTCAAACTTTAGCATTTCTCTAGTATACATTTCTAGGAAATGTTTTATATATACACTAAACGGGCAGAAAGACACCTTTTGAACAAAAAAAAAATACATGCAAAAAATAGAAATTATATRCAAAAACTGAATAAGAAAACCCTGTTGAATTAGCATTATACAATTAATTTGTTACTTTGCTTGAATTGAGTTCTGATCATTCTTAAGCAGAAGGGTCTTATAAACTGAAGGCAGGAGTGAAAGAAAAAGGAAGGCAATCAAAAAAGATTAACATATGAACTCTCTGAAAGGACAAAACTATTAATTAATATCACCACCATACTGAAAATCTGCACAGCATTTTAGATGAAATGGAAGAACTGGAAGATTGCCTGATCCTATCTAACTTTAGTTCTAACGTTTTTAACCTCTTAACAAATTGAAGAATATGAATGGAAAATATGAGCCCATGGTCAAATAATTCTTAGATAGGGACACATACCCGATTGTGATGAAAAACTTGATAACTAACAGAAAAGACCTTGAGGCTTTCAAAATGGACATCAGTTCAGTAAAAAAGATCCCTTTTTTCTTTGCTAGGAAATTTATTTGGAAGGGACAGAATGATTTGAACTCTTTTTTTTTTTTTTTTTTTTTTTTCTATAAGTATATTATAGAGTTCTCTGCATTATCATCTTTATTTTCTTCATGCACTTGAGATTAAATATAGCCGAGTACATTTAAAATGTTAGGTACAGAGAAAGCTCAAAAGATAGAAAGACATATTGATTCTGTCTTCAGTGAAAAACTTAAAGTTTAAAGAGTATTCATCCTAACATTTGAAACTTACATCTTAATTTGAAACTTTAGATGTACTCTAAACTTTAGATGTACTGTATTAATTCCATGGAGATTCTATACTGAGTTTTGCCACTTTGGGCTGGAAACTCAGGCAAACATAGCCTTTTGTGTCTTGAACTTTCTGTTGCTCATGCTCACTTTCTGTTCCCTTTTTTTATTATATATAGAAACTATTCAGAATCAAGGAGGCAGACCACCTCCCTCACACCTCCCAGTTGTGTCATCTACTGACTGTCTAAGCTATAAAAATATATAATTTTATTTCTTGTTAATAAAATCCTTCATTAAGGTGGCACAGTAGCAATTGTATTTATGGATTGTAATAAGCATTTCTAAGCATATAGGAAAACAAATTCCAGGGCTCTGCTGTTTTGCTATTGATAATAATAATAATAATAATAATAATAATAATAATAATAATAATAATAATAATATCTTTAAATTGTCGTATGAATTTCTACTCAAGCCTTTATTTTTAAAAAATTTTTCAGAAACTATATTAGATAGACAGACAGGCAGACAGATATATATGTATAGACACTAGTTTATATATTCTTTTTCATTGTTGTGTAACACTATCTCAGAACCTCCACAGGAAATATGAGATGCTTAGGGATATATGGAAGGGCTGTACAAAATTAGAAGGATTCTTCTCTTGATATATTATTGCACTTTCTACTGAGTGCACATAAATGCTATAGATTTCCTGATGAAAACATGATATGCATACATAATACCAGATGATATATATATATACACATATATATATGTGTGTTTGTGTATATATATATACACATATATATATATAAATATATACACACACACATATGCAGTACAGATATTTTTCAGGAAAAGAAAAGTGCATTTTAACTTTCTCTCCACAATGTGGTATCTTATATAAAAGGATAATAATTGTCTATCCAAAGTCACATTAGTTTAGACTAGCAGGGATGCAATCTCTGTATTGAACAATTGCTCATATATGAATCTCTATCCATGGTTATTCAGAACCTGTCTGAATACAATTTGTGCATGAATTGGTGTAACTTTGAAACAGATCTAACTTTAAACATTGCCTTGCTTTGGGAAATGATGGTGGATAAAGTGACCTTCAGTGGGCCCTTCTAACCTACTGCATTCTTCCAATGATTTTAATGGCAATAAAGTCAACTGAGGATCTGCAGTATTTAGGCATCAGAATCTTTTTTTSAATTCATTCTCTAAATGCTCAGTCAAGTTTAGGTACCTCTAACAGAACGGGAAATAAAAGGTAMCTCTTATGATGATATTTATTGTCACATGACTCCTATTCATTAAGATATGCATGGATTGCATTCAATCATATCACAGAAACTGATGAACAAATATGAAAGGCTGATGACTGCTGTCTTAATTWCAGGCTTCAGCTGGTTAAGTAAAAGAGTGGAGGTTTCTGTATATTTATAGTTCACAACACTGTTATTTACAGTGTTATTTACAGTGTTGTAAATAACAACACTGTTCACAATCACTGTTCACTGTAAATAACAGTGTTGTGACAGTGTTGTAACAGGTAACAAAATTGATCTAGAGGAATAGAGTCTGTCAACATCTGAAGACATAAGGAATTCTAGACTATTTTCTGTTTGTGYGTCTTCTTTGTTTTTAAAACTATTTTGTGCTTGCTTCAAGTCATACCAAAGTAAAAAACTGGTTGCAAATACTTTGGACATATTTAGTTCATATCTGCAATTGGTATGTGGCTCCGAAATATTTCATTGAATTCGTCTTCCTAACTTTAACATTGGATCTCAACCAYAGCTATTTCTGTAGTAAACAAATGCATGACATCTTTAGAACACTCACATTGTCACTGAGAAACAACAACAACAAAAAAAAGAGTGTCATTTACACCAAAACTATTTCATACTGTCATTGTATACCTAACATAGGCCAAAAGCAAACTAGGGTTCCAATTCTTTTTATAATCATAGAATCATAGAATGCTTAAGGTTGGAAGGGACCTCAGAGGTCATCGAGTCCAACCCCCTGCTCACGCAGGGTCACCTGCACATGGCACAGAGCTGCATCCAAGTGGGTTTTAAAGATCTCCAAAGAAGGAGACTCCACAACCTCTCTGGGTAGCCTGTTCCAGGGCTCTGTCACCCTCACTGTTAAGAAATGTTTCCTTAAGTTCCTGTGGAACTTTTGGTGCCTCAGCTTGTGGCCGTTTCCTCTAGTCCTGTCGCTGGCCACCACTGAAAAGAGGCCGCCCCCTCCTCCTCACTGCCTCCCTTGAGGTGTTTATATACATACCATTAGAAAACAGATAAGGAACCATGCTATATGTAGTTGCAGATTTAGTCCAGTTTAATCAATGCAAATTCCATTTTCAGACCAGCAAACAGATTAGTTTAGGTGCAGTTGAGGAAAATGTCATGCATGATGTTCCCTATCAAAATGAAGAAATGTCAAATATAAAAATATTTCATCCTCCTGATTTAATTTATGCTATAAGCCTAGGTTCATGTCAGCAGGGATTGATTCGGTACCGTGGATGAAGAAATACAGATATCTGAAGGCAAGTTCTAGGGCAGAAATAATATCTTCCTCTTTTTTGGTCAGATTTGTATCTTCAGATCATTACAGTTATAGAAGTGTTATTACTGTGGCTTAAGGAAGAGTTTTGCTAGTATATATGTTCAGTCTTAGAACTCAGTAAGTTAGTCCTGTTATTAGTCTATGAATGATCTTCCTAAAATGAGTTGCTTTAAATTTAACTGAGCTTTCCATACATTTTCTGTTTTCAGAGAGAAGATATTAATCAGGGTTTCCAGTATATTACAACAGCCAATGTCTAAGATGTGATGGATGAGATCAAGTTCATAGACTATTCTGCTGCTGCTTTGGCTGTTCCTAGCAACCTGCTAACATATTGGCAGGTTGCAATGAATTGATGAAGAAAAAATATGGTATGTTGCCTATGTTTAGCCTGTTGACAATTGAAATACTACCAACAATCTCAACAAGATGAAAAAAATAAGTCTATTATTGTTTGTGGATCAAACATGTTTTGAATAAATATTGTCTTTTTTGAAAATACTTTAGATATGTGTAAAAAAATGCAGATTTACATTGCAGATGTAAAAGTAAAGTTTACAAATCTACAAAAAAAAWTTGTCATATCTTATGACGTTATGGTGCTATATTTTTAGGGATAGTATAATACATATAGCTGAAGAATGTTAAAATAGATCAKGGCTACTTCTTTCAACTGTTTTTATAAGCCTCTACTCATTTTACCAATAAATCACATGAACTCAGTTAAATCCAAACGATGGTACCATAATATGTAAGTWCATATTCTTATTGATCCTCTCTGATCTAGTCGTGAAATCATTTTGCATTGCTAATGCTGCACATTACTCTCAGTTATTAATGAGTAACTCTATCCTGGAAAGAAAGATTATCCTTAAAATATTTTTATATCTAATTCCAAMATTTATAGTTAGCTACTTTGCATTGCAGTTGCAGTCAGCAGAGTCCAAAAGAGTTATCATAAAGCTCATGCTGAGGTCCTTTCCCTACTGCACAAAAAGGTGAATGATCATAACCAAAATGCGACCACCTGCCCTCATATTTTGCTCATACACATGTTAAGATGTTATATGAGCAGCCTTTCTTGAATGTGAATGTTTCCACCACCTACTCAGGAAAGCATCCATTGCAGGCATGGTGGCTGCTTATTGGCCACGTATCAAGCTTCATAACGATGCGATCATTAGCAAAGCAAAAAGAGATGTGAGATTACACTCTCTTTTGCTGAGAAAGATTATAGCATTAATGTAGTTTAACCTGGAGATCATCATTTCATGTAGTCTCTGTGGATATATCTGTTCAGACTCTTCCAATCATTTAGTTAATCTGAAGGATGTCAGGAAGAACATGTCCTTATGTTGTGACTTACTGCTCAATGCCATGTCCTCTRTCCTTGAGTTGAGTAGTATTATGACAAGTGTTAAGATTACCATCTGACAGCTGCCTCCTGAGTCCGACACCATTTTTCTGACTTTGACCCCATAATGCTCAGGTCCATTTTGCTCAGATGAAGACTGTACCCTGGGAAGGAGCCTTTTTAAGGTATGTAGAAACATTGATCTTTGTAAGAGCAGGAACTCCATGCCCATGTTGCAATTGTTTATTGTTGTACTTCAAGTGAAGACCCTTCCGGAAGAATCATATCAAACTACATATAAGCATATATGCATATAAGCATAGCTTAAAAATACAATAATCTCTCAAGCTTTAGAGCAGAACATGTTCTGCCTTGCTAGGAACATCAACATGGTAAGGCACTGAGCAAAAGGGCAGTAAAAAGTCTGTAGTAACCTCAGACCTTCTTAATACATTTGTTTTCCTCCCACTTTAAATGATTTTTGCAGCTGTCAGTTCCAACTAATAATCTCATTTTGGCTCATATTTTGCAGCTGTCARTCTATGATCACATGTAAATTCTGGCTAACATTTCCTTCATAATCTTGTTGGCTCTCCAACGCGCTCCTGTGATTTTGGTAAATGCTAGACAGTTTTTAGACCTATGACAGACTCTTTTGTCTTTTATTACTTCACTTTTATTTTAGTGGAGTTTGTATATTTGACATTCCACTTACAGTGTTTTGCAGTGTTTTAGTGTCTTTTAACTTACATGGAACAATTTTGTGTGCTGTTGCCTAAAAGTCTTTGTAAAACAAAACATGTTATAAATTCAGCATCTAGCACTTATCCAGTATTAAACATTGTTCAGTATTCAGCATTAACCATTTGCCTCCAGCTGAACATACAGTACTTCAGTTGTTATTTAAGATAGCTTGCAGCTTGTAGAAACAGGAGATATATCTTCTTCTCTAAGCACAGTAGACTCCAGGAGACCTGGGTTTGAAATAGTTTTCACTTGGGAATTTYAGCTCATGTCCACTGAAAGTGAAGAAGAAAAAGATCACAATCTAGTGAAGAATGAATTTTTGTTACTACATCTAAAGTCTGAGCTAGTCAAGCTGTGTGTATGAGAATATACTRCATATATTTCCCTGGTACAATTTTCTAAATATATTTACCAGAGGAGGAAATGCATAATTAAAAATACTATTTCAGTATACTAGACTCCTGTCTTCTTAGTTAATTTGTTGAGCTTTCCACAAAGGTACYATGAAAGGATTAAGCTACTCAACTTTGCAAGTGTATTTTCTTCTTCTTAAAATKAGGTTTTTATTACTATTGGCATTGTACAGATGCAGATATTTGACCAAGATGTTCAGTAATCCTCTAATCTTTGAAAATTCAGAGGACCACACATTCAGCCCCTCTGCCTCACTACATGAGCTGGGGGAAAATATAAGTTTGAAGTCCTGCTTCTCTAGATATGTGTTAGAAAGCTTTCAGATTTCCTCATGATTTTCATCTTGTTCATCTCGATTCCCAGTAGGAATCAAAGCCAACTTCAGCAGAGAATCTGACTTTTTGAACATTGACAACAACATTTGTGATCAAGAGGAAACCTAGGATGTGTAAAAATTGCCTACTTCCTGATAGTACTGCTCTTGTTTATAAGAGCATCCAGAACCATTTARTATACCGTTGCATGTATCATTCAGTGTTGTGCAGTCACTGCAGAATAGTGTAGATATTCAGTAAGCCATGTCCCTGTCAATTTTGTGTGGTCAACAGGGCATTAGGCTTTAGCATATTAGAAGGTGAATTAAGCCACTAATGTAGAAGTCCTGCCATTATAATTTAGGAGAATAGCAATCCTCACTCCCACATGGGACTAAACTACCAACATCACTGTCAAAAAAAAGCACAGCTTTTAGCTTGAACAAAATCTAGAGAGTTTTATTATTTTCCTTTTTAATTATCGAAGACAGTTTGTTAGTTATAGTGTAGGCAAGGCTTTTTTTTCTCCTTCTCTCTTGTCCCTTTACACTGTCTTTGCAGTGTGAAGAGCTATACTCTTAGAATAGTTCTAATTCTTCATCTGAGGACATGTATGATAATCAAAAGCATAACCAATTTCAAGAAAACCTGGGGCATAGATCTTCTTCTAGCCTGACAGTATTTTCAAAGAAAACACGTAACACCTAACTATTGATCAATGGCTTTATCAAATACAGTCATATTAAAGAGCAATAGGCTTGTGTAGAAAGCTTTAGGCAAACATAGCAATGATATTCTAATGYTTTTTTTTATCTTCTGCATTTCGTCCCTATAGGTAGCTATATGAGGTAATGTGTGATGAGGAGAGTAGCTCTGGAGCACAAGTCATTTCTTGATTCCTTGAGGATAAACTGGACAGACTTTTATCCAGTATTGATATTATATATATTATATAATATTATATATATTGATATTATATATATTGATATTATATATATATGTTTATCTCATGTGACTAGTTTTGTTGTTGGTGTTGTTGTTCACACATTTCAGTACCTTTATTACAATGACATTTGATTTTTTGCATCAAAATGATACGACAACATCTGTCTTTTTTATGATACTTTAATTRCACAACCCAATAGATACTATTAAAATGCAGGAATACTATATGTTTAGTGCAAATTTAGCTACCGTTCAACTGTATTCAACAAACTCCTCCTATCGATGATGTTATAATCTTTTCTGCCTGAGAAAGTCTTTAAGCTTGTAGCCTGACCTGACACTAACTAGTCTAATACTTTACGTCTCTAGCCTGCAGTGTGAATATTCTGGTAATTATACTGCCCCTTGAATTTGTTTTGTTTGGTTTCATGACCTTATTTTTTAGACAAGATAGATGTCTTGTCTATCACCATTTTTTTTAACTYGCTACTTCCAAAATGTTTGATTGTCCTCTTGACAAGGCAGCCCCAGCAGAAATCACCAGGAAAATAAAATAGATGTCCAGTGTAATTCATGAATAAGTATCAAGCACAGGCAGGGTGTCAGAAAACTGGGAGAAAATTAATGTCCTAAGGGACAGATATTCTTTATGCGTGCTATGGAAGAATCCCCTCAAATTGATACATCTGAATGGCCTAGAGGGTGGAAAAATGCATCTGGGCATGCTAGAGCTAGCAAGGAGCATTTTAAATTTGATTTTCAGAAAGTCTGTCTTAGAGGCCAGTCTCCTACGAAAAGAGAAAGAGATTCTCTCAGGAAGCAATTCCAGACAGAGAATTATACTATATATATTTATACTATACCTATTATTTTATTTGAATTGGCCAACAAATAACTGTATCTCAATAACATCAGAAAGCTGTGTGCATGTTCACTGAAGAAAGAAGATCTACTCATCACATTGTGTAAAGAGAAACAACTACACCCTATTAATAAATAAATACTAATATATTCTGTCTTTTCATCTGCTTCTGGGGTTATCCAAAAATAATGATGGACTAAACAGAACTTTAGTCCAACACAGAGCAAGCATCCTGAAGTATATTATAGGAGATTAAAAAGAAAGGAAAATCTGAAATGAAAAATTKAAAAAAAATCTGGGGAATTGAGAGGAATGATGCTTAGCTATGCTGACCAATGCTTGTATTGGAAAACCCCCTGATGGATTAAATCACTAAATCTCAATATATCTGTATAATTTGGTATTATAATATTCCTCTTCAATGGAGAGGAAGAAATGATGTCCTCTTGAGATATGTCTACTGGCCACAGAGCCCAGTGAAACTTCACTGCTTTAAAAGATCTCTTAAAAWTTTTGAATGTAAGGAATGATACAAATGCAAATAATCATACTGTATTGATATTTTTATTGATATCTTATTGATACGCTTAACCATGCTATGACACTTTACTCTTTTGAAAAGTATATGATAAAACTGGGCCATTGTAAGAGACTGTTGTGGACTGTGTTTGTCTCAGCATTGTTGCCGTATAATTTACAAATTCCTGGCCTCAGCATCCTACCTCTGAGAAGACTGCTATATCAGCTGCAAGTGTTTATCTCCATTCACTTTAAGAATTCTTGGCCTTGGCATCCTGTCTCTGGGAAGACTGGGATACCAGCTCAAGGTTTGTTATCTCTACACAATTTACAACTTCCTGGATCAGCTAAAGACCCTACCAAGACTCAGCAGAGCCTCCCGAGCAGAGCTGGCAGTTGAGTGGAGGGGAAGAGGAGCATCAAAGCAAAAAACTTCAAGAAAGTGGGCAGACTCTTCAAGAACTGGGACAATAAAAGGACAACATATTTTTCTCCCTTGCACATGGAAAGAGAAGCTTCTTTTTCTTCTTCTCAATTCTGTTCCAAGAGATCATCACCTGCGCTGATGGACTGCACGTAGCTGGACTGGTGGTGATGGTAGTAACTAGTCTTGCTGCATCCCTCCCACTTGCTTGCTTATCTTCTTCTTTTTCTTTTTCTTTTTCTTTTTCTTTTTCTTTTTCTTTTTCTTTTTCTTTTTCTTTTTCTTTTTCTTTTTCTTTTTCTTTTTCTTTTTCTT
>NW_020455899.1:348823-392693 GCF_003342845.1 Nothoprocta perdicaria | reverse complement strand
TTCTTCTTCTTCTTCTTCTTCTTCTTTTTCTTCTTTTTCTTTTTCTTTTTCTTTTTCTTTTTCTTTTTCTTTTTCTTTTTCTTTTTCTTTTTCTTTTTCTGGTGTTATCAGAGGTTTTCTTTTGCAGGTGTTATCGGAGAGATAAGCTAGGCTCTGCCCAATAGGTCTATATATCTGATGTTTCTGTGAATGACCCTAATGATCTGCTGAATAGATTTCAGTTTCATCTTATCTCTAAGGAGTAAGATGAGTTCAGGAGATCTTTTGGCCAGAAAGAGTTAAAAATAAATATGTATTCAAATGTGGGGAGAGAGAGGAAAAAACACATATTAAAAATAAATAAATAAATAAGTGGAAATTCTGCATTTTTTATTATCACACCCAAAGTTATAATGAACATAAATTCCTCTAGCTGCTATAAATTCCCTTAGCTTTATCCCTTTAACTTCATCTTAGTGATATGATATTCTTTTTAGAGTMTACTGCCACTACTGCCAGGACAGGAACAATGCAAGATCGTTATGATGCTTACCTTTCACAAACAGAACTTCAGAGTTAAAATACACTAAARGAAGATCTCTCAATTACTCCAGATATTAGTCTGTGAAAAATGCATATGACCACTGAACCAAACTGCTTTAAGTACTTTTATCTACAAGTTCTTTTCTTGGCCAATGTCTTCATGTACAAAACAAATTTATACAGTGGAAAATTCTGCAAAGCTTAACTCCATGTTCTAGCTATAGGCCACAAGATGATGGAAAGTCAATTTGATTTATACCTGTTAGAAGTCTGTATCCCCAAAGTTTCTGTGTTTGAAGCAACCTGCAGCCTTAAATAAATTCTGGGATTCATTATCAATTTATACAAAATAATATCCAACATCAGGTTAAAAAAAAAAAAAAAACTATGGCCAAGACCTTAGGCGAAATACATTTCAAAGACTATGCGAGCAGTTTTCCTCCAAAACCTATTTGCTATGCAAAAACATAACAAGTTTCCCTAGCAACAAGCATTTTCTTGTCAAAGACCTTCTCTCCCAGAACATATCCATTATAGATTATTTATCCAATTACCTCTACATAAGACAGAGCTAACAAAAATCATTTATTACTGCTCATTCCCTACATTTGCATTTTTTTTTTAGCTCTTGAATATTTGAACAATAACACCCTTAATGGAGGCTAGTGTGAGCTATTATTGCTGCAGTTAGGTTAGCATGTCTAAACAGAAATGAAGAATGCTAAAAATCCTTTTAAAGTATTAATGAATCTTTTCCAGAACCAATATTGACACTGTATATTTTTGGCTGGTATAGAATCGTTATGGTTACAAAAGACCTTCAAGATCTTTGAGTTCAACCACAAGCCCTTCAGCATTAAGCCTGCTAAACCTTGTCCCCAAGTGCCTCACATACACGTTTCTTGAACTATTGTTCAAGAACTAGTGTTCAAGAAGTCACCATGGACGGTGACCCCACCAGTTCTCTGAGCAGCCTGACCCAATGCATGTGCATTTCTGCACAGAAAATTTTCCTAATGTCTAACCTGAACTTCTCCTGGTGCAACTAGAGGACATTTYCACTTGTCTTATCAGTAGTTATACTGGAGAAGACTCCTGCCTCATTACAGCTTCATTTCAGGTCGTCACAGAAAGGGATAAGGTCTCCTCTGAGTCTCCTGTTTTCCACACTAAATAATCTTATCTCCCTCAGGTGCTCCAGCCCCTTCACCAGCTTTGTTGCCATTCTTTGGACATGTTCCAGCATGTCAATGCTTTTCTTGCAGTGAGGGACACAAAAAAACAACTATAAAATAATGTATTCAGTCAATATTGTGTTATTCACTCTAGCCATCTAAAAGTGTTTCACATTGTAATCTATCTGAAACAATTATTTCATATCATAGATCACGGAATCACAGAATGGTTAAAGTTGGAAGGGACCTCTAGAGATCTAGTCCAACCTTCCTGCTCAAGCAAGGACACCTAGAGCACATGGCACAGGGTTGCATCTAGGCACATTTTGAAAATCTCCACAGAAGGAGACTCCACAGCCTCTTTGTACAGCCTGTTCCAGTGTTCTATTACCCAAACAGTGAAGGTCTTCCTCATACAGAGAAGAAACCTCCTGTGTTTTAACTAATACCATTACCCCTGTCCTGTCGCTGACCACCACTGAGAAGAGTTTGTCCCCATCCTCCCTACATTCTTTCCTAAGGTACTTCTACATATTGATCATATCTTGTCACCGTCTTCTCTTCTCCAGATAAAAAAGGCCCAACTCACTCCTTGTATGAGAGATGTTCCAATCCCTCAATCATCTTTGGTGCCCTCCGCTGGACCCTCTCTAGAATCTTCATACCCCTCTTGTACTGGGGAGCCCAGAACTTCACACAGTACTCCAGCTGCGGCCTCACCAGAGCTGAGCAGAGTGGCAGGATCCCCTCCCCTTGGCCCTGCTGGCAACATCCTCCTGCCAGAGGATGCAGCCAGAATCCCATTGCTCTTCTTGGCCATGAGTGCACTGCMGCCTCATGGTTAACTTGGTGTCCACCAGGACTCCCAGGTCCCTCTCTGCGGAGTTGCTCTCCAGCAGGTCAACCCCTAATCTGTACTGGTGCCGGGGGTTATTCCTCCCCAGGTGCAGGACCCTGCACTTGCCCTTATTGAACCTCAAGAGGTTCCACTCTGCTCAGCTCTCCAGCCTGTCCAGGTCCCTCTGAATGGCAGTGCAGCACTCCAGAGTGTTGGCTACTCCACCCAGTTTGGTACCGTCCTCAAATTTGCTCAGGGTGCGCTCAGTGCCATCRTCCAAGTCACTGATGAACAAGCTGAACAGCACCAGGCCCAGAACTGACCCCTAGGGTCAGCACTGGCCACAGGCCTTCAATAGGACTCGGCMCCATTTCTTAYCACTCTCTGAGCTCTGCCATCCAGCYAGTTCTCAATCCACCTCACCGTGCAGTTACCCAGGCCACACTCCCAGAGCTTTCCTATGAGGATATTACGGAGACAGTGTCGAAATCATTGCTGAAGTCAAGGTAGACAACATCCATGGCTCTCCCCTCATCCAGCTGTCCAGTCATCCCAGCATAGATGGGATTTCTATTACTTTCATCAGACATGACTTCCCCTTGGTGAATCCATGCTGACYAGTCCTGATCTCCTCTTTCTCCTTCATATGCCTAGATATACTGTCTAGGATGAACTGCTCCATCATCTTTCCAGGGATGGAGGTGAGGCTGACTGGCCTGTAGTTTCCCGGCTCCTCCCTCTTGTCCTTTTTGAAAACTGAAGTAATGTTGGCTTTCTTCCAGTCCTCCAGCACCTCCTCTGCTCTCCTGGATGTCTCAAAGATGATGGAGACCAGCTGCTCAATAACCTCTGCCAGTTCCTTCAGCACTCTTGGGTGCATCCCATTGAGGCCCAGAGATATGTGGGTAACCAGCTTGCCTAAGTGATCCTTAACCCAATCCTCCTTCAGAAGTGGAAGGTCTTCCTCTTGCCCATTTATCTCTCTTTTACCTGAGCTCTGTAGTTCTTGGGGGCTAGCCTTAGCAGTAAAGACAGAGGCAAAGAAGGCATTTAATAASTCTGCCTTCTCTACATCCTCCCTCACCAAGGCACCCTCCCCATTCAGCAGCAGATAAAAAATGGTTTTACACTGTTATTGAAAACTAATAAATATTGATTACAGAATCATAGAATGGAACTAGAAAGGAATTGTGGAGATCATCTAGCTGCCTAGAGCAGGCTGCAYAGGAGCAGGGTTAGTTCAGCTTTCCGTACCTCCATCACCTTTCTGGACAGCCTATTTTAGTTTGTGTCCTTTTCTTCTGGTTGTGTTACTGAACATCYCTGAGAAAWGTTTGGTCCCATCCTCTTTACACTCTCCCCTCAAATAGTTATAAAGTTTGATAAGATCATCCTCAATGTCTCTTTTCTAGGATGAACAGTCCCAGTGGCTCTCTCAGCCTCTTCTTGTGTGAGACATATTACAACCACCTGTTTTTCTTTGTGGCCTTCTACTAAACTCACTCCCGCAGCTCCATGTCTCTCTTCTGATGAAAATCCCAGCACTGGACAAAGCATTCCAGGTTTGGCCTCATCAGTGCTGAAAAAAAGAGAAGAATCCTTTCCCTTGACCTGCCATTGATGCTCCGATTTGTGCAGCACTGCTGGGTAACACTATACTTCTTTGCCTCAAAAGTACATGCATCTTTACCACCAGGACTCCCAGGTTTCTCCCTGAAGAGCTGCTCTCCAGCAGAGCAACTCCCATCCTGTGTTCATGGATGGTGTACCTTCCATGTGCAAGACTCTTGAACTTCATAAGGTTCCTCTCTGCCCATTTCTACAGCCGGTAGAAATCCCTCTGTGATACACACAGTCCTGTAGTGTATCAGCTTCTCCTACATTTTCATGTTCAACAAAATTATTTTACAAAACATAAAAAAAAAAATACCCTCTGTACTTCAGTACAGATTTCAGTAGGTTTTACTTCTATTGGTTTATATATATATATTTATTTATATATTCATGATATCTCAACCCACTCTAATCTCTGAAGGGTGAAAAAAGTGCCAAATTTCAAAAATTTACTTAACTGCCCTTCTTTGTTCAGATCCTTGCTTTTCATGATAAAATATCATTCTTTATATAGGAAAGTTGAAGCAGAAAAGTACTTTATACTGGAAAGGGACATATTTATTCATTAAAATCTCTGAAACAATTATGTGGGGAATCTACATGACAAAGGCAAATTCATCTTCTAACTTCTTTGACATTTCAGACAGATACAGTAGACAAAGAAGCAACTCCTGTCTCATGTAGAGTGGGATAGATAAAGGAAATTACTGTAACCTATCATCAGGATTTAACATCAGGAAATTACTRTAACTTATTGTGACTAGTCAGAAGTCATATGTTTATAACTTAATAAACAAGGCAGTGTTAAATGGGAGTCATTTTGTTTCTTCAAGTCTGTAGAGGAATAGCACTTCTGAGGGCTGCTTGTTTCTCTATCTCAACAAAAACATTTATCCTACAAGGAGTTATCACTACATCCATTTCCAAAATTTTAAAAAGCCCATTACAGGAGCACCTAAGTTTCTAATTGAATTAAATGCATTTATATCCACACCACTCAGGCTGGGAAAGCAGTATTAACCCGATGATGAATATATCATACAAAAATGTCATATAAAAGATCTAATGAATAGATTAGAATAACTGAAGACTTTCTAATGACAGTCCTAAGATTTTCATGCATGCATAAATTTCATACATAAATTGCATGTGAAATATACAGGTATGAATATACCACAGCATTATTCATTTCTGGACCTCTAAGCAATTGCTATGGGATTTGTGTGCCTTTTAAGAAACATTCTTTCTGCTGAATGATGTATAATGCTCATGAATTCGCAATTCTTTCCTTAATTTAATTTTGTTGGCAGGTGGTTCATATCCACAAAGCACAGTTTGAAAATCATTACCTAAGAAAATATCCCCACTATGTACCATTGTTTACAAGCTAATACCTGCTACTCTGATTGTGTTTCTGCAGTTCAAATGAAAACTTCATTCTGATTGCCCACAYCCAAACTTTTCCCTGTAAGCAAAGTATTTTTTTCACTGTATACAGAATATGTTCTTCTGAGATGCAGTTAAAAACACTGTCATCAGACCAATCAGTAAATTGACACTGTTAGAAATATTGTGACTTTATATATATGAGTTTATATATACTGTGAAATAAAAAAAAGGAACTTTGGATGGACACTTAAATTATTCCATAAAACAGAAAGCTGAATCCTATTTTGCTTTTTCTTTGCCTCTATCCCAAATGAATAGATTTCCTTTTGGTTGTCATTATTCCACAAACAGAAAATTTTCAGGTTGTCCCAATGGCTTTGAGCATTGCATAGCTTGATTAAAATAACTGTAAATGTGTTGCAGTGAAAATATTGCCTGTGTAATGAGAACAGTGTTTATATCAGGTATATCTCCAAAAAAAAAAAGAAAAAAAATCCAAGAAAAAAAAAATAATCAAAGAAGAACAAATAAGGCAGAAAGAAGAATTCTTGAATGAAAGTCTTTACGTCTGGCTCTTTTCAGCAATTTTTGTTCTGATGATCCAAACTAACTGCCAATAGAGACACCTGAACATCTGTCTGAAGAATTACAAATATAATAACAAACTCAGGCTACCCGAGGTTTGATTGTGTGTCTAATGTTTTCATGATTCCATGAAGGGAGCTTGGTTCCACTGCTTCCATCTACCATCTCTGTACTTTTAACATGAKATAACAAAAGCATATCTGGTAAAGTCTGTCTTCAACAGTCCTTACTTCAGATGTTGATCTGAAGATTATAAATTTAAGTGAAAACTCTGATCTATGGCACTGGAAAGCTTTATACTATTAGTGGCAAGCTTCATACTGTTAATCATGATTAATATTTAAAAAGCATGATAAAAGCATAAATCTGAAAAAATAACCCTTTAAAGAGAGAGGCGGGSGGACAGATTTGCCTCTATTTTAAGATTAGTTCTGTTTAACATTCCTCACAATATGAATCTTATTTGCTCACAGAAGGAGACCCTTTGAATTAAATTAGAATTTTCTTAAATACTGAGTCTAAAATACAGTGGAGCCACTTATATGGAATCATTATACACATATGGGACCAAAATCTCAGGAAAGTCTATATCTGAAATGGCTAGAAATCTGCTAATTCATAGAGAGGAATACAGTGCATGTAAAAAGTAAGATAGGCCCCAAAATTTTAAGCCTCTATTTTGAATCTTGCCATGTCCTKTTCATTTGTAGCCTAAGGGTAGTCATGAATAACCTACAGTGATATTATACAAAACAGCACACAGCAGCACTGACATTTGTGCTACAGCATTTAGATGCTGGAAATTCAACATGCAAATTAAAGAAGAAATAATTCTGGAAATTGTACATATAGATTTGGCATTTTCTTTGATCCCTATGAACCTACTATCTTACAGGCACTGAACTACGTGGGGAGGTGGAAAAAAAAGGATCCACGAAAAGCTAATTTTCCACATCAYGTCAAATGATCTGGCTTTTGCTGAAAAATTTGGTCACTTTATTTTGATATAGAACATGAAATTTACTATAAATTTATAACAGAAGAGGGAAGTCAGTCCAAATTGTTAATATTTTAACTGGTTCTCAAATTCAGAATTAGGAAGCAACTATATCCATAAGACCTCTCTTCTCTGAATCCAGCACAGAGGAATAGTCGATGATGATTTGCCAATAACTAATTTAAATAACTTAAACTGGTGATTTTCAAAGTATCCGAAACATATGAGAGTCCCTGTAAATACTCAGTTTCTACAAAGACAACATTTTCTCTACTTTTATGGTGAAAAATAAGTTTAACATTGGTAAGTGAATTTGGTTCTTCATGCACCGAAATCCACAGCAAAGTTTACATTCATAGAAAYATTTTGATGATTAAGACTCCTGCAAAAAGATATTCAGTGTTGTTCACACAACAAACCTTCCCCTCTGCTAAGTTATAATGAAACTAGTATGCCAAAGAGATGTAAAACTATTTATGTTACCACACAAAAGATGATTGCAAATTTAACTTCTAAAAGAGTGGTTTCAAAGACAGAGGAAAAAACCCACATATTTTCCTTTATTTAATGATTTCATCATTAAGTGCTTTGATGACTCAGCCATCAGAGAAGAATTAATATAGTGAAAGTGAACAGTAGAAAGAAAGGATACCTAAACATCAAACAGCATGTACAATTAAGTCACCTCTAAGATGGAAAACTAATTTCAAGTAAGGCAACAACATGTAAAAAAATAAAAATATGGAGCTTTATGCCAGTAGCAATATAATATTCTTTACTCCTCCAAAGTTATATTTTGCGTGATTTCTATGTCAAATGACCACCGAGTAATTCTTTGTCTTTCTGTTAGTAAAGTTAAATACATCATATGCAAAGTGGATTTTTTTTTTTTTTTTTTTTTTTTTTTTTTATGTATGGAACAGAGTTGTTCTGCAGAGTATGCAGCAGCTGTTTGCCTGGGTGGAGTGTAAAAGAGCTTCCAAATAGAAGTACCACCCTGGTACCACCCTATGCCCTGGTATTTTGGAGGTCTTGACCCGTAAAAAAGCCAGAAGGACAACACAGTTTTCCATGTCTTGAACTGCAAGGGGCTTTTGGCTGGGACTGGTGGTGACAGTAGCTCCACATCCTGAAAAGGGATATGATGTGATCAGCATAGTGTGGGGGTAGATAGGCAGACTGTACAGCATCATTCAAGAAGAAAATTGAACAAGTATTTACATCTTTCATAGAACAGGATGGGGACAAATCGAACCACACTGCAGTGGCTAGTGGATAGAGTTGCAGGAAAGTTTGTGTGGAAAGTTCTTTCTTTCCTTATAGATCTGCATCTACTGGACAGATAAAGCACCCCATGAGCAAGTAGAAAACAAACTCCATTAGAGAAGCATCAGAGCAACCTCAGCCTGAAAACATCTGCAACATCTGACAGGGAGTGATAACATCTGGATACTTCCTTTTGCAGAGAGGAGGAGAAGCACCTACAAAGCAAAACTGCTGCTGTTTGAGATATTTATTAGATGGTTGAATCTAGGATACCGCATCAGATGATCTGGACCTTTTTCTTTTGTTCCATGCTGCTCATTCACATGACCACAAATAGTACTGCCCTGGAAAAAAGGGCTCCCAGCCCTTTCTGAAGACATAACCTGGACCAAAGCACAACTGGAGCTAAACATCACTTCAGGACTAGAGGCCAAAGAAATATGTCATGATGAGCTTCCATGCAGAATGGCAAGCAGGCCGCTTTTCCCTTACTCCATGGTTGGCATCAGAGGTCCTCAGACAAAACAAATTGCCCACTTGGGCACCATCTGGTTCCACCRTCAAAAACTAGGTCTGCCTTCTGTTTATCTGAACAACCTGATCTACCATGCTGAATCATAGTCTATCTAGGCTTATTTATTTATATCTTAACAAGGAGTAATTGGGGAAAGGAGTGAGGCCGGAGCAGCAGCTGATAGAAATTGTTACATGCTGACTTCCAGTCCCTTTACTGCCCTATAACCTCTTCAGAGGGCCTGGGGAGAGGTGGTGGAGTGAAACTGAGCCTGGCGAAAGGGGAGGAGATGTGTTATCCATGTTTATGTCTTTTAGCTTAGTTGTTTGTGTCTTTTTTTTTTTTTCCTCTATGTTTGTTTTCTTTTCCTAAATAACAATAAATTTAATCAAAGTTTTTGCTTACTGGGGGCCTGATCAGTGTCTATAAATACCTCAAGGCAGGGAGTGAGGAGGAGGGGGCGGCATCTTTTCAGTGGTGGCCAGCGACAGGACTAGAGGAAACAGCCACAAGCTGAGGCACCAAAAGTTCCACAGGAACTTAAGRAAACATTTCTTAACAGCAAGGGTGACAGATCCCTGGAACAGGCTGCCCAGAGAGGTTGTGGAGTCTCCTTCTTTGCAGATCTTTAAAACCCGCTTGGATGCAGCTCTGTGCCATGTGCTCTAGGTGACCCTGCCGTGAGCAGGGGGGGTTGGACTAGATGGCCTCTGAGGTCCCTTCCAAACTTAAGCATTCTATGATTCTATGATAATAACTGAAGTAAGCAAAATTTTCTTTAGATGAGTGGAGATTCTTTTTCCCGTGATATCACCACATAAAAACATCTTTTTTTTTCCTGTGGCATCATTGTAAAATTTTTTTTATTTTATTTTTCATATTCTCTTTTTTTGTCTTCTCCATTTGCTATCACTACCTTCTTTTCTTCTCAAAATACCTATTTCATCTCAGCCATCTTTAAAAATCCAATAGCCTATGTTGTCTTTGTGAATGTACACCCTGAGGTTTTTTGAAAGCTTGAATTCCCCCTTCATATTAGTTTATAATGGAAATGCTAGAATGCTAGAACACTATGCAATATCTACATCTGATTTAGGCACTTGAGTCTCAAAACTTTCAAAACACTGYACTCCGGTAATATACATCCATTATCCATATCGTTTCATCAAAGGYAAGCGAGTTGGAAGCTTTTGGAGAAGGTAGCATGTTGGTGAACATTTGTCAGGTTGAATGTGACTGATACTATCAGGATGCTAATCTTAGTTCTTGACAGAATTTCAACAGAAAGCAATATATCTRTATGAAAATATTCCATTTGTACCAAACAAATATTTTCTTCTGTACAAAAATGCAATCTGTACATTTCAAAGACTGAGACTTCCTGAAAGGGTTGTTGAAATTGAATGGTAAGTATAAGGACATGTGCTAGTTGTCAAAGGGAATATAAGTGATTTATATTAAATCTGAAGTTCCTGGAGGCTTGAGGAGTGATGGAGGACCAATAGCATTTTTCTACTAAAATACATACCAGCAGGTAGTTCTGCCTCCCATATTCCTTGAAAAATGAATAAGATAGAAAGAGAAAATATTATTGTGACTGTTTTACAGATGGCAAATACAGTATGGAGATTTAAGACTTTTTAGAGGACACTTTTATATGTTGCAAGACTGAAGACACTAAAGCTCTCTCTTTTTTTTTTTTTTTTTTTAAAGGACTCCAGACAGTAACCTAGAACTCATGTGGCTTAGGTGGGATTTTGCTCATCTTTCAGAACTGGAAGCAGTAGAAGACTTTCTCAGAGAATTTTGACTATTTGCCAAAAAAAAAGTGTTACATTTTTATCAGAAAATTTTTGACCAAAGTTTCCACTTGAGGTATATCTGATGTATAAAAGCAAGTCATATGACATTAAAGTTTTTTTTTTTTTTTTCCAATTTTCACATCTGTAAAGAAAACATGGGAAAATACAGAGACTATGGAAAATTATTTGAAAGTGATAGACTTTTTGATTTTCACTATTTGGCTTTGCAAATTAGCCGGTAACATTATCTGAGTTGCTTGTCTAAAATGCTTGTCTAAAATGCTTGTCTGAGTATGCTTGTCTAAAATACGTAGAAATAACAACATTGAGCCAAACCATATCTATATATTGTTGTAAGCCAGGTGTTAACATATTTAAAATCTCACAGAAAAACTGTTACACAACCAGAAACTGAACCGAGAATTTCTTAGTTCCATTTCCAGAAAGTAAGAATATAAAAGTTGCATATTGGAATAATGGAATAATTATTGGAATAATTTTCTGTAATWAACTTTTTATCCCTCATATTAGGAGTAGCACAAACCAAACATGACAGTATTCTGTAATGTCCACGCTAGACATACACTTTCCCTGAAATAGCTTCTGTCTTCTGTTTTTTTAAGAGCTTTTAAGAGTCAAATCTGGACCATCATTTTTAATAGACATTGAAAGATTTATTTTCCGTTATTTATTACCCTTGATTTCAACTACTGCATCATTTGCTTATCACAATCTAGTCAAGAGGCAGGGAATTTTATTCTCTACAGCATGCAAGTTTTTAATGAATTGTTCCTTGTTAAATTACTAACCATAGAGTTCAAAATATTTCCATTATATTTTTTCTCACAAGACAAAACAAAGAGAAAACAAATTAGCAAAACAAAAACAACAACAAGGTACTTACCAAGAGAAATCTTCTTAGTTAGTTTTCTTTATGATTTGCTGATTCTACCCATTTAAGTCTTCAATATACCTTTTAGAACAGCTAAGAGAAGAACATGTCTGTATTCCTTGTAGTGATATTCTACAAAGGGAAAAAAAAAATAGAACTCTCATGGATTTTTCAGTAAGCAGAGCAGAATAATTTTGTATGATTACATTGTTCTAACGGATGATAGTCTGGATTTGCTCTGAGATGTTTTGCCTATCTAATAACAGCCAGATCTCTGCAGATAACTTCTGTTGCAGCTGCAACATGTAGAGATTTTATCTGTAATAGTCTAATTATTTTGATTAAATTTAACTATGCTTACAGCTACATGGCTGGGTATATCTCTAAAGAAACTATAGTTTGAAGAGTTATGTGAAGCTATGRGAGAAGTACAAATATATTTTATAAAATTCTTAAAGGCTCTTGCTGCTTCAGAGTTGCTACTTTCACAACTTACTGATCACTAATGTTCTACACATTTAGCTACATTACCCTGGAAAAATACATGTACTGGCTAAATAATTGAAAAATATTATTTTTAGTAAAATATATTCTCTCACTACATTACATTTTTTTTCTACTTTTGGAATAACTAATGATTAACAAATAGAATACAATCCCTTGAACACACTAAACAGTCTAAATCTCTAGTAGAGCTTGTGAGGAAAATAAAACCTGACAACTTCTGTTGTCGCATCAATAATCTAAATGAACAAGACATTCATATTTTAGCAGCAGATCATGCTAATGTTAGAATATTTTGATTTTCAGCAGTACTAAAGATTTTTATTATTTTGTCATAGCTGTAACTTTGAAAATAAAAACATGTAGAGTAAAAACATGATGATAACTCAGTGAGTATAGCTCAGTGGATATAAAGAGAAAGAAAAACAAGGGAATTCATTTCTCCACTAAAAAACTCCGCTAWACCTGTATTTTCATGTTTTTTTGTTTTGTTTTATTGTGATCATGAAGGTCATTGAAATCCAAGACGACGATAACTTCTGGAAATTTACAAAACAGATTTCTACAGATTCCAGCAACGACAAAACCACCAACGATGCTGATCAACTGTGCAACAGTGACAGCCACCTGTGACACATGTACAGGAATATGTTCAGAAAAAAAAAGAAGGGAAAGAATAAGCTGAAATAGGAATGATTTTGCAGGTTCTCTCCTACTACTCCAGGACACAGGTGTTCATCTCCCTTGTCCTTATGAGGGAGAGCAGAAGACAACGAGAAGACAWGAGATGAAGGAACATCTTAGAATAAAAGTTTGCTCAAGAACCACCTTTGTAGCAACACAACTGAAGAGAAATAAGAATATACCATCTCATTCAGTATYGGCTGAGGAATATACTCTCTCTCCAGCAGATTATGAGTTATATGTATCAGGTGATATAAATTTGCTAACTGATGCCTAGACTAATTACTTCGTTCTTCAAGTTGAAATTCTTGAAATGTTATGCCCCTTGAAGTGGCATAACATTTTTGCGACTAGCACAGTATAATAAAATGTGAACCTCAAGAACGTTAGAGTCTAAATTTAAAGGTGATGTGTAGGCACTCGGCTGCTGGGAGTTTTCCTTTTGGCTTTAAATCCACATTAATTGCACTGAAATGAYTAGACTAGTTCTAGAATTACACCATTGGAAGATTTTGCACGAATATTTGTCATATTTTGATTGAAAAATTGTAGTCCTGAATGTAAATGTTAAATATTAATATTGAGTTTAAATATACATGAAGGGAACAGCTTCCACATGTTCATAATATGAGTCTAATTTAAGATTTCATTTTAGTATATTAAACCACAAAGACTGGTACTGTTTCATTGTGCCATTAATCTCAAAATGCTAGTAGTTGAATTTAATTGCAAGCATTAAAATTGCAGGGTTTCTTTCTATTTCTATCTTTCAACAAAATTGGATCTTTTCTCTATGTTGCAAATGCCAAAACCTATTTACACTGTAATGCAATATAACCTTACATTTATGTGATATTTGTATCAAGTTTCATGAGACAGTTCTGAGGCAATAGCTTCAAGCACTTAAATGGAGAAATATGAAATTGTAGAGATGGGAGAAGGAAGCAAGCAAAGATMTCCATTCTATACTGTTAAAGTGAATAGAGGTCTTGAGTTTGACATCAAGGAAAGTCTCAATATTGGGTCTAAATCTAATCACAAGACTTCAGGTCATTTGGATAAACAGGAAGGAATTTGACTGTGGAATTTACAAGGAAAATGAAATAGAGACAAGGAGTCTAGCGCTCAGATTTTGAGCACTAGAACATCTGTATCACTTGGTCAATTGTAATAAGTGAATCACAAGAAAGAGTAAAAGAAAGAACAGAAGAGTAGAAAAATGAAGAAAATCTTTCTCTTATGAGACAAGAAGAGAGAAAAGGGATTGAGATCTGAAATTTTGAGCTATTTTTTGCTGACAGTAAAGGTCTGATTTCACTGCATTCTTCTCAAGATTTAGTTAGATCTCTATAAAATATTATACAATATCTGCAAGCTGTAATTTATTAACAATCCTACATATGAATCACAGAATCACAGAATTCACAGAATCACAGAATCACAGAATATTTAAGGTTGGAAGGGACCTCTAGAGATCATCTAGTCCAACCTTTCCACTCAAGCAGGCACACCTAGAGCATGTGGCACAGGRTGGCATCCAGGGTGGCACAGGGTGGCATCCGTGAAAAATGACAATAATAAATATTTGAGTATTTTTTTCCATCTGTCTCTCTAAAGAAGATCAAACAGAGTTTATTAGGTAGAAATAAGAATAGTGCAAAAGGAAATAAAAAACCTGAACCAAAATCAAGCAAGCCAGTAAATCTAAACCTTTTTCTCGTATCAACATCATTCAACCAGGTTCATGTTTTTAAAAGGTAGTTTTGTTTGTTCCRTTATGTCTTTATGCCTGGCGTCTTTTTTTCAGTCACTCAGCATGTTGTAGAGTCCTAGGCAACAGTGAAATCACCTGTCTCTGGTCCTGATTCATATTATATTTCTTGTATAGACAGGAGAGAGAGCTTTGGAGAAAGAGAAAAGAAAAATAAAGGCAGAAAATGCACTTTTCTTTATTTGTTCTGSACCTGTATTTCTCTTCAGTATGAACACAGACTGAATCTATTTAGCTGTACTACCTGTGATCTTTTTCTTTGTGCAACAGTGTTGGAGAAAAATTATCCTATATCTAGTTAGCCATAGAAGCAACTTCTCTGGTCTATTGAAGGAACAGAGAGATGTGTCATATTAAAGCTGTCATTTCATCCCATTTCCTTTTGAGTTTTGTGCTGTGCTTCTCAGCTGCATTGGAGAAGTAGACAACATTTTTATTGTAATTTTCTTCGGAGAGGTAAGCACTGTGGAGATACCCAGAAAAAAAATATTGCTTACTTCGATGACATTCATAGCCAATATCAAAGTCAAAGTGCTGAAAATCTCCTCAAAGAAATAAAAATAAAAATATTTTTTTTAAAAAAGTGTGAGAACGAGGCAGCAAGTATGTGGGATTAGCTCAACATCAAACTTCTGAACTTTTCACCATGTTATTCAATATTCCTRGACTCCTCAATGTATGTAAGTTCTGGACTGTGGTAGATCAACCGTATGATTAGCCATACATCCAGGATTTCTAAAATTTGAATAGAAAATGACCCTTTTAGCTTTCTTGGGGTGTGTAGCATGTTTTTAAACAACCTTCAGTGCTGAAGACTTCATTTCAGGAGCCCAATCTACCTTTTCCTAGTCTGTTTTTCTACATGCACTTATAGGAGAGATTTTGTTTACCATTTAGATTTTCTGAGSCACTTTCACTATGATACAGTTGGAATTTCAATTTCTTTTGAAAATTTTGGCCCTCAGTGTTTTGTTTCATATCATGCCCTATAAGGTATGGTACAAACACTGAGGGCCAAAGTTTTCAAAATAAATTGAAATCCTATCCTGTCATTTAGGAGGTWAATTCTCATAGAAATTCGAAGTCAAGGTAGGAGGAAGGTGAAAGGAAACAAAGGTACAGTTTGTTATACGTTTGAAGGAAATAAAGAAAATTATYGAAATAAAGAAATTTAAGTGTTTCATGATTCTTCTTCCAAAGAAGATTAGTACAAATATTTTTTGAAGAGCAATAAAAATATCAAATAATGTGGTTGCACAAGGAAAAATATTTGACATTCCAAAGGATTCACCGTTACCATTTTATCAATGCTGATTTATCAATGTCATTGTACATTTTGCTGCCATGACCTCAAAAAGTTTAGAAACCACAGAGTAAACCATTAATTGTGATTGCATTCAAGYTGTAGTGTTTTGGGGGTTTGCTTCAAATTCTACAGATAATGTTGCCAGCTCCTGCCAGTGCAAATGCCTTTCATTCAGAAATACGRTATTTTGTTGTTTTTACATAAAAACAAGCCTAGGAACAGAAATGCTGGTATCAGTTTTAATATTTTTAAAATTTTAAAAAGGCTTCTGATTAAGGGATAAAATATAGTTGGAATATAAATATTAGTTTTCCATTTCAAGTTATAGAAGGTCATGTTCTTGTATTCTGCACGTTAATATGTTTTGCAGTTTTGCAATGAATCCAAGTTGCCAGGCACCTGCAGATCCAGCATTATACTGAAATCGAATTTTGGCATGCTCATGTTTATAACATTTATTTCAGCCTATATCGATCTCTCACTCAGCAAAATTCCAGCTACGTCAAAGAAGAGAAGAAAAAGATCAAACTTAAGCAAAATATGGGTTTATTTTTGTGTGCTGAATATAAAAAGGAGGAAGAAGAGATTCAGGAAAAGATTGACAATTAGACTGGATATTGGACGGCAGGAGAAAAGGTTAAGAAAAAAGAAGATTCAGTTTAAAAGGTTCCTAGGTTATAMAAAGCATAACTTTATGTGAAATTTCAGAGCCCATTACCATTCTTTCTTCATGGGCAATTATACTTGCTAAAACCTTAAAATTTTTACTTTTAATGATTTTTAGTCAAAGAATACATAGAAAATAGAGTTTTCAATATTGTAACTTTTAAGTAATATGTTTATATAAAGAAGGTGTGATTGCTTTTGCTGTTCATTTGTTGAATTAATCTGGATTTATAATTAACTGCTCAGCTGAACACCAAAACCGCTAGTGTTTCTCCCTTGACACTATGCATCTAATGCTTGCTGAACACTGTTGTTAACAAGTTGCATTGTTAACATCAAATCAAACTCTGCAAGASAAAACGTGATAGTCCTGGTTCTCTGAATCTGTCATTTAGTTCTTTCCTCCAGTTACAAAACGTCTATTTACTTAGAGGTCTGTAAAAAAATATTATAGTGTTTTATATAATACAAATTTTGTTTGTTCATAGGATCAAAGTTGGTTTCAGTTGTAAATATCTTCCAAGAGATATGGTGTTTTAAAAAGAGCTAAGAGAGAGAAAACATACAGATTTGCCAAAAACAGATACAGAAAAATTGGATAGGTTTGCCATAATTTTGCTTTGTGTGATTTGTAGGAAGAAAAAAAAAAAAAAAAAAAAAGGCTTAAAGGCCTTGTCCTGTTGTTTTCAATCAGCATTCTGACCACCTACTTATTTATTTATTTATTTATTTATCTTTAACATAACACTATATTGCAAATACCTAGTTTGGTTTCTTGTATTTTACATAGCCTCCATCATTTTTTAGGGTAGGGCCTCATCCTTTTTTTTATGTTTTGTGTGATTGTAAGTTATTTGCTGAATATTAAACTCAAGAATATGGGTAAGAGGAGCTACAGTATGCAGTCATCTCAATTATTGAATCAGATTATTACAATGAATTTTGTTTCCATTTATCTCAAGAGAGTTTACTGAAGTGGAATAGAAATTAAGTCATTCTGTCAAAATATGTTCCCTTTTTTTTTTTTTTTTAATTCCAGGAGGAAAATCTGCCCTGCCTCCCAGAGAAAAAGAGAAGTAACTCCAAGAT
Organism: Nothoprocta perdicaria; assembly: GCF_003342845.1. NCBI lineage: Eukaryota > Metazoa > Chordata > Aves > Tinamiformes > Tinamidae > Nothoprocta > Nothoprocta perdicaria. Next base: position 375,079 of record NW_020455899.1, on the reverse strand, counting down.
TTTTGTCAAGTGCCATTTTATTTTTAATTTTTCTACTCACAAAATATTTCTCCTCTTTTCTTCTCTTTCTCTTCCTCTCACTGAACATTTCATTGCCTATTCTGACAAAGTACCACTACTCATTTGTGAGGTAAAATATATTGCCATAAACCAGTTGGAAGTCAATGCATAAGTAATATCTCTATACATTATCAAAATTATTTCTGTACCCCTAATTTTATAGAAATTATTATTATTATATTGCAATTAGCCTTTTATTGCAAAAATGATTAAATTAAAGCAGTGTGCTATCACATTAATAGTGAATGCTTATGGTTATCTTATAGGCAATTAATTTTTGCGTATTACTCATGTAGTGTCATCCCTGCTCCCCTGCCAACTCCTACTGTCTTACATACATCTTCAGGACATGTGAGAGCTCATTGCCCTGTGTTTCCCTCTAAAATCCCATATATCCTCCAAATCCCAAACAGTAAAAGGAATTTTCAGCTGAGTGGTTAAATGTCTACTTACAGAAACTGCTCATTTATCTTTTTTTAGCACTGGATAGTATCAGACTTGTTTCAAACCAGTCATGGAAAGAGTATAATTATAATCTCACTAGCCCAGTTAAGAAAATAAAAAATGATAGTAAAGTTTTCTAGAGCCTCCTGTTGCCCAGAAAGTTATATTTTTATGAGACATATTAAAAACTACATCCACTGAAATAGAACTCATGACTGGCTTAAACACATTAAATGCCATTGCAAAAAAGAGAGAATTACAGGTATAATARGTATTTCTGAAGAGTATTGAAAGAGCAAAGTGTCTAAAATTCCCTCTAGTATATTATTTCCATAGTCTTGCTTTTTAAATATATATTTCCCAGTATATCAATTACAACTTCAGAAAATTCTTTCACAAAACTTGCACCAAAAGAATCTTATGATCTATTTATCATTCTTTTTCTTTAATCCAGAAAGAATCGAGTTGTATAATTGTTGTATCAAAAGAAGGAATTTCACCACAATCTAGAGAATTTCCCTAGTCTAAAGCTGTTGATTCTTTTCCTAGCAAGAAGCATTACTCTACTGCATTGATATGAGGAGGTGCTTTATTCATAAAATGATGCAAACTGGAAGTTTTGCAAAAACAGTTCAGGTTGCTTAAGTACTGTTCATAAAAGCTATTGCTAAAAAATTAGTTGGGAATCYTATTTTAACATAAATCTAAAGAAAAGTGCTGCAGGTATCATGGGTCTTTTGCTTCTTTTGCTTTCCTCAGGAAGTATCCTGAGGATACTTAGTTAATTAGTTAATAGTTAATTAAATAATACATCAACGATCTACAGCACCATTATCAAAATRTAAAAAAGAATCTGATGATTAACCCTGGAAATGGAATGGCCAGTGTTCCCTACACCTATAAARTGAAGAATACTTATTATGGCCTGATAATCATGAATTATTTGTAATCTGCAAGGTTTCCTTTTAGTGATGAGAGAAGATCAAATATTTATAACTATTTATAAGGGAACCACAAGGGAATCCTAGACAATTTGTCRGCATTACTGTGTAGGAATGTGTGCTTTCAGAGATACTGAGAGCCAAGTGTGGATCCTTTTCAGCAAGTATTCTTTACATGCTCCTTTTATGCATAAAGAAGTATTGAGGGGAAAAAGCACAATGTAGAATCACAAGCACAATCTCTAGAAANAAAAAAAAAAAAAAAAGACCACACACGCACAAGCAGAAAATATCCCTAGAATGAAACGAGAGGCACATTTCAGGCTTTATGAATGTCTGAAAGCTCTCCAGGGAAAAGCTAAAGAAATGATGCAACAAAGAGAACCAAAAAGCCTGTATATACAGGCTGTATATGCATGCACAGCATGTAATGTAGCAGTCTACAGAGTAGCTAGAGGCCAGCGACCGGTCACTAATATTTTGTTTTGTTCAGTGGCATGACGCAAGCTCCCTGCAGCTGCTCTTCGCCACTCATAAACTGGCACTAGCACAGGATGCTGATGGAAAGTGGCCTTCTGTGAATCAATCACGTGTTTCACCATAGCTGCATGTTGCTCAGGCAGGAGTAGGACACTTGCACGGCCAGGAAAATGCAGTGTAGGGTCTGCAGGTGGTGGCTGCTGTGTTTGTCAGAGACCTCATCTGCGCCAGGCACCCACCTGCTTCCCTGCCGCTTCCGAAGACTTCACTGCAGACAGATGGTGTGAACTGCAATTAGTCGGGCAGCGTAAGTGGCACCCGCTCATATCTTAGTTTTTCTTACCTCTGAAGCAGCTGTTCTCTGCATTACAGTAAACCAGTTACTAAATAAAAATAAAAACAAAAAGCCAAAACAACAAAAAAAAAAGGAGAGATTTTCTGACATTGTTCATTGTTGTGCCTGCGTATTTGAGATTGGTAGCAAGGTTTACACTTCTGTTTCTTTGAAAATAATTACTCTGATGGATGGCACCTTAGGAATTTTAAGCAGAGCAGAATGATGACTAGCTGAGATCACACCAGCATGTTTCTTTGGCTCGGAATTKGATGATGAGAACAAACAATTTGACGATCCAGTGAAATGAAAATTCTATAAAGAGAGCTTGATCCCATACAATCATTCATGAATTATTCTTTATCATTATTCCGGATATTTCTGAGGTTAATGGGAAGTAGATTTTATTCAAGGTAAGGAGAATGRAAAAGGGCAAAAATAAGTTAAATGAACTGCACAAGCTATATTAGCAGATCCTTGCTCACATTTCATGATTCAATTTTACAGGACAGTGGATTTTATTGGAATGTGATAGATTTAAACTTGATACAATATGTTTTGATTCTTGAACAAACACACACAAATTTCCTTCACAGGCAAAGTAAAATGAATTCACTTCTAGACTATTAGACAAAAAAAAAAAAAAAAAAAAAAAGCTGATGAAACCTCTGTCAGTATGAGGATATTTGAAAAGTCGCTAAAACAATGAAACCAAAGTTTTAGTACCTTGTTTTTTACCAAAGTTACCATGAGAAGTTTACAGATAAGGAATTATTCTGGTCTCTATTCTGCCTTCTATTACCTATTTTGGACGGGAAATTTAAAGTTGGCAACTCACTTCACCTCTGTTGGTTTTCGTCCATTTCTATCTTTTATCGGAGGTAAAAAATATCTCTGGGTATAGGTTTGCAGAACATCTAACACAATAATGTCTAGATTGTGACAACAGCCACCCAACGCTACACCAGCACAACACAAATTTGGCAGCCTCAGGTCAGAGTACCAGCTCATTAATCTCAGCTTTTTTTAGGCACTTTTTATTATTGACTATATGTTGGAGGCACCCAAATACTGCTGGACTTTCTGTCCCCTTTTATAAACAGCAAATGAGAGTCACTGGACTTAAAGACAGCTGTACTGGTAGTTGACTTTGCAGACATTAGGCAGAGAGAGGGAAGATTATCACTTGTCTGACAGGTATATGAAGCATAGAAGATGTCAGGACTTGACTCAAATACAACTTGCACTGAACTTAGCATATTTGAAATGAGTTTTAATTGATTTGCCAAAGGTTACCTATGATCTGCCTATATACCTAACAATGCATAATATTAACTTTCAGCAGAGGTCTAGGTTTTAAGCAAAAAAAGGCATTAGCCTCATATTGGCAACCAGAGTATGACAATACCATATGTCTTTTATCATATATTCTTCAAACTACAGTCATCAGATTGCTTTGGTAATTGAGTTTGTTACCAACCATGAGTTTCCTTTGAAACAAAACTCTACTTGTTATTTTAATAATCATATTATTTCATAGTCAACACCTTTAATTCTGTTCTGTTATACACTAGCTCAAAAAAACTTACAAAGGTTTTTTTATAAAAAAAAAAATAAAAAACTAAGCAATAAAAGCTGAAACGTGGAATATGATAGTTATAAACTATTTCTTTTAATGGGACTTACGCTCTGCGAGACAACAGGAGAGGACCTCAGTGACACCTGAGGAAACCTTAAGATGGCACATTAAGTGCATTGCTCTAGATATGTGCCACAAGAGAGTTTTGGTTGATATAGCAAACAGAACTTCATGACACATCTTGGTACAAAGGAAAGCTTCTGCGTTAGTCACTTTATCTGAAATGTAGACAGATATTTGAACAYAAGCTTAAACATAGGCACATCCACTGCTCAGTTGTTGAGGATACACAGAGTGACTGCCTTTTAAAAGAAGTAAACAAACAAAATTTTTCATTTTAACTCTTAGCTTACTACGGCATGCATTGGCACCTCAAACTCTCTTGACAGTCATTATCACTTAACAAAAACATCACCAGTTGTCCAATTGTTGGCAGAGGTGGCATTGCTGAGGTTGAGGCTGCAGATGTTCCTCCAGTCTCCAACTATCATGGTCCCTGTCTGCACTCTACATAGACTCTATAGGAGACCAAACGAGACAGAAAGTAAAGGTCTTGACCTCTCTGAAATGCACTGAAAAACTTCCTCCTTAATTTGAAAAGTTTAGACCTGCCTCCAGTTTGCCTGAACCTGTTTTTCTCTGAGCAAWTATGTGTTAGAAACATTGGTGACTGCATATAACACCAAACTCAAATTCAGGGCATTTTTAAATATAGAAGGATTGCAACTTATTCGAAGTCTGTTCTAGGTCTCAGAAGAATGAAACCTTACATTCTAATTTGTCTTACTTCCAGAGTAAAATTGATCTCCATTGCAGTACAACWTTTACATTCTAGGAAGTGTAAAAACAAAGAAACACTATGTGGAAGTATCCTACTTCATCAAAATCTGCTTCACAGAATTAATAACTTCAGGTGATAAATACTTTTCTCATCTTGAAATAAAGTGAAAACAAAATAAAACTGCTAACTGAAACTCTTGTTTAAGTCAGTGGTTTATAATATGCATTAATTAATATGTTTCTCCTTTTCTGTTATTGTTTGAGCCAATCTATATATTTATAGCTCATACTGCAGTAGCATTTCTCCTATCTATCCTATATTATCTGCTTTGCCCACAAGTTTACATTTCAAATAGATTTCCAGGTGAGTAATTAACTCAATATGGAGAAGAACTGTGTGATTTCAGAACGTGTGGAAGCACAACTCATTATCTGATGCTTTTGCTGCAGATATTTCAAAAGAGAGAACAAGTATACCCCAGAGTTTCGAGTAGGCTTACATGGCTAGCCTGAACAGAAACAGCTGATGAGAATTGTTTCAAAACATCAAAGAAATATCTACATTTTGTCAAACATCTGTGCTGTGATTAATGTGCATAGACCACTTATCTGGTTTATTTGCTTAGCCTGCTGTTTTTTCACATGAGCCCACAGCTTGGCATGTGTTTAAGAAAGCATTTGACTTTTCTGACCAAAATATTCTTAAGTCTTCCCTTGTCCTWAGCAGAAAAGTCAGGAAGCATTGTTATTGCCATCTAGCCTTACTCTCTTCATCCTGGGAAGTGCTACAAAACAGGATAAGAGTCAAAATGGACCCCTATGTGGCAACCTATTGGCTTACATACAAGATTATTTACTGACAAAGACAGAAAGTTAGGCTGGTGATAAAAAGGATGACAAAACATTAATTTAGGCCAATCTGAGTAAAACAGACCATATTATCTCGCCTCCTGTTTTTCATTAGACCTACAGATTTTKCAAGAAAGCAATAATATTACTGCTTTAAAGAGTTCTTGGATCACTGTCTTTTCTCCTGGAAAACAGGAGCAGACACTCATGAATTTTATGTGACGACAGACTGGGCATGAATCCCTACACTTGTCCTAGCAACAGCAATTTACTGTGGCATCTAGAGCTGGGAAGTTACTATTTATTCCAGGGACAATTCCATTTCCTAGAATCTTGATCTCTCTGTATTTCTCTGCCCATGAATAATGGATTTAACCGTAACTGTTTCAAACCGCACTAAGCTTTAAGTTCAATTTACTGAAGAACATTGAAACTGTATTAAAAAATTTGTAAGGACACTACAGAGACCACTCCTTTTCYCCAGGCTTATCTCCATCAATATTATAGTAGGATTAACAGGATGTATAAAAGAGTGATTATAATAGTTACTGAAAAGAAAACAGTATAGTCCTGCTGCTGCAATTGTTAGGTAACTATCAGGACCTTAGACCTCCAAAGAAAAACTGAGCTTGACATATTGTATATTTTAAGAGTGGAATTTTCTACTGTRTTTCTTCCACTCAGGGGCGGAATGTGGAGGGGTGATAGGAGCAAAGACGAAGTGACTTATATACCTACCTTACCTGGAGAAGACAGAGGAAAAATCTATTCTCAGAGCTTTAGATGTCTACTGGAACAATAAACAGCCAGAAAAACAGTCCAAGATTGTACTCCTCTCCAGTGATTCTAGTCTTGATGTTTTTCAACCCTTAAATACATTATTATTTGTTCTCAGGTTTCTGCATGRTAAAAAGAAATCCATTTTATATTACTTCTAAGTAGGTGAAAAGTAGAAATTACTCTCCCAGTTGGGCAGTAGGTGAGTCTCCGCATTCCACTGGGGTATATAGGCAGACTGAACTGCGCAATAAATRCCATTTTGCCGCATCCCCATGTTGATGTCTGTGCTCTATGGCCCTGGGGCACGGACAACCCCAGGTCAGTCCRGCTAACGAACGAGGCTTGCCGACCCCCTTCAGCAACAATTACTTAATTTAAATTAATTTGCATSATAAACTTCACAACTCAGAGATACTTTAATTTAATTTATACCCCCCATTAATATATTTCCCCGTGCAATCWATGCCCCTAAACCTATGGGGATATAGACAAAATATTCTCCCTATTTATTATCCTGTTGTTATTAATTTAAGTAGTATAAAAGTCTTTTTTTTTATCATAGACAAAATAAAACATTACTTTATTTCCAAAAGATTGTTTAGATTTTTTTTTTTTTCTGATACACCTCTGTGTTGCTAATCAGTACTTAAGAAGACACACAAATCTCTGAGGGCTGTTTGTCTAAATCAGCTATAGAGGTTTTCAACCAATTTTCTCTCAGTAATTTAGTACTGATTGGTTGTTTTGTTAAATTCGTCTCAAAATAACTATGGAAATCTTGCTTTCAGAGATTTACAACCAGCGACTAATTACAGTACTAGCTAGTATACAAATATTTTATCTCATGACCAATATCATAGAGAGAACTCTATCTGCAATATATATTTCTTAGTACACTGAGTATATAAATTGAGAGGTAGGTATTAAAGATTATTTATTTATTTCTACAATCCAATTTTTCAATGATTGGTGAGACACATTTTTAATGTTAAGCTCCTCTGGACTGAAAACAATGTGCTGTTATCTGAACATTTTTCTCTCTTTTTTAGGCTTTTGCAATTAACACAATAGGGAAGTTCACTGCCATTTTCTGCATGCACAAGTTAATTGAAGAGATGTCAAAATGAAGATGGAGCTATAAGTATCATATAAAAACATACTGAACTCCCAAGAGTATCATTCTCACATTCTCACAACGTGGTACCTACAACCTGGAAAAATTATGGGTGCAGGGAGGTGTTTGATTTTGAGGATATGTGAGATTGTTTGTTCATATGTCTGTATGGTTATACTGCCCTGAAYTGTGCTAGATTAGAAAAGTCCAAAAATTCTCACTTGATTCTTGAAGTGGAAAATGTTGAGGCTTGAAGTAGTCATTAGTTCTTGGGGTTTTATTCCACTTTATTATTATTACTATTATTATTTATTTTATTTTAGCTATTTCAGAGAAAGTTCCGTGTTGGACAGAAAACTCCATCTTTGCAACCTGAATGAATGAACTGTAAATTCTGTCTTCACTCTGATCCATTAGGCTGATCTTCAGTTGTATTGTGACATGTCATTGAATACTTTTCTTCACTACGTAATTTCTCATGACCTGATGGCATTCCTCATAGATGCAAGCCACTGCTGTCATCAGCGCCATTCAGGGCATGTGTAACTAAGAAAAATTCATCATCCACTAATATTGGACAACTTCCATGGCACTTATGGGACAACTTCCATGCTGCTTATAGGTGGTAGATTATACTATAAATAGAGGTTTCTGTGAAAGACCTTCAGTAAGTAACTACACCAGAGGTTAACAAATTGTCCTTTTACACACGTCCATGTATGCAGATCAGTCTATCTTTGCCCACTAGTGTAACATCAGTCAAAACATTTTGGGATCAAGGCTGATGTTTAATGCATATGCATTACCATTATGGATTGCATAGCTTGGATCATTTGACCTATTCACGCTTCCAATGCAACTATTGACTTCTAACACTGTGAGTGGGAAAAGAACTACTGTTGCTGTTTGTTGTTTTTGTTATTTGTTTTTAGAGATGCCTAGGATTATTTTGGAGTTGCTAATAAATAGTTTTGCGTACTTTACATGGGAAGAGTGAAGATAACTTTGTTTTGTTCTTTGTGATTCATTAAACTGTTTTTCTCAAAAGATAAGTAAAAGTCTTTCATATATACATTCCTAGAATAAGAACAAATTGGGACAGATTAGAACTTACCACAGAGATCAGGTATTTCTATTGACCTGGCTTTCTGTTCTTCTCTTTGCTTTGCTTTGCTTTTCTTGGCTGAAGGAATGTAGTAATTAAATGGTGGTAAATAAATAAATGTGCATGTTTAAATGATTTACACGATATTTTAAGTACTTTCACAATGGATCTAATTCCATTCTATTTGACATGAATAACAAACTGAGAAAAAAAAAATGGACAAATGGTGAGTATTTTTGAAATAAAATGGTTCAACAGATCATTTTAGGATTGTAATTTCATACTCTTATCTGCACCAGAAGATAAAAGTAATCTTAAGCATTAAAAGTAACTAACACTTGTCACTTCAAATAAATGGATTATATATTCAAGAGTAACACAAGACTACAGCATTTTCACCACCAACAAAAGTATTTGCCTAACCAAACAGAGAAACCACAAAAATATATACCATATCTTTTCTATTTCCAGTTAATAATAATTTATAATTTTGTTTATCTCAGTTATCTAAAAACAAAGATAAATGCTTGAGGAAAGATAGAACTTTTAAAAAAAAAAAAAAAAAAAAAGGATTGTGTCTTTATGTCTTTTTTAATTCAAAAAATGCAATAGCAGGATGACATTTATTCATTATGCATTAAAGTTGACATTTCAGATCCTTACAATTCTGAAATTAAATTCTATCTCATAGTTTATCAAGGGAAAAGGTCTGCGACAGACTTACATCTACAGATTTTTCCTTTCCTCTGTACTATCAGGATACTTTTATATTCAGTGGCATTTGCTATGAGAATCAACCTTTCGTTGATTAAGAGTTAACTTGACATAATTATTTGACAGACAAACTTGTAGCTCTCCTTTAAAATCAGAAAAATATTCTACATTTCAAAGAAAATACATAATGTATGATTACCTATTTTTTAAAAATGTCTATTTACTAATAGTATTTTGTATCAGATTCCTAGCTCTATGGTTTAGTTCAGATACCACTGAATTCCAATACCATTTTACAAACAGTCTTGAAGACCAATGAATGAAAAAATTCAAGTATGTCTATCTTTAAATGCAGGTCCACTGGATGAGTGATTCTTTTCAGCACAAAACTAAATTGGGATACATTTAATTTCCATTATATATTTACTTTGATCACCGTGTAAATAAGACAAAAATAAAGGAAATATATAGGAGTAAATGTTGAAATCCTTACAGGTCAACTTAACTAATATCACCAGTAGGAATCAGCAAGGTGATATATCAGTTTTCTGAGTTTTCTACTCAAGGGATGCTTTGGAGGAAGAGTATAAGTACACAAAAGTTCCTTGGAGGAACGCAGCTTTAGTAATAGTTATGCCATGTATCTGTGCAGACCACCTAGGACTATGAGTTAAACATTATTTTTTTTTAAGATAATCCTAGTTCTGTAGCCAGGATCAAAAATGGTCATATTTTGGAATATTTGACTTCTGATGACAAAATGTCATAGAATCAGAGACAATTAAAGGATTTGTATCAAAAGCAATAATCCTGAATCTACAAAATTCATCACTACCGTGACACAATGTGTAAAGTGCTGTTAAACATTTGCAAAAACATTTGAGAACAGCTACTAATATCCAAATAAGTTTTGACTTAAATACCCACATCAATTAACTGTGTGTGGATCTTCCAAGTTCCAATTTATCATTTAGTTGGTAAATTCATAGCTTCATGTATTTCAATTAATAAAGTTACATGAGTTCTCAGAGGCCTTGTTGAAGGATTGTTTTGTCCCTCAGTTTTATCAAATATTCACCCAATATCAACATGGGGCAAAAAAGCAAAGAACTGAAAAACTTTATACTGCTTTCAGGAGTATAATTCCAGGATGTTTCCTCTGCTTAATTTTCTTTGCTTTTATGGTAAAAAATGTTCTGTTGGTAAAGTTATCTTCCAGGCAAAGCACAAGTGAGATAAGTAAGAACACAACCACATTCAAAATGTCGAAGACTTTATTTAGCAAGTTATTATGATAATAATGAAAAATCAAAAGAACAGTTTACTTGTTCTTATTATTATTTCAGTATTGTAATTACCATTAATATTTAATATAATTACTAGCTTTCTCCCTCTAGTCTCTATAAACTACATGTGAGCCTTCATACTAATTTTCATCCTATTTACAAAGATTTTTCAAATTCAAAAAATACAGAAAATAGGTTTGGAAATATTGTGATTACCTCATTCATTTGCCTTTTTTTGCCAAAGACAAATTTGTCTCTACTTAGCTTCACTTGGTAAAATACCTCTAACCTCTATACTCTTTGTATTCTTGTATAATACCTCTATAACTTGTATACTCTTTGATTTTTTCTCTGCGTACTATACATTACTAGTATACTACAGTATACTACAGTGAAATGCCATGAATGGAATGAATGGTGTGTTGACTGTCATCAGAAAGCAATTTAATGAGCTTTGAATATACTTTGAGGAGTTAGGAGTGGATATGGAAGACTCAGATACAGATATAACTAAATCATCTGGGATAGAAAATCTATAGTCAGAGGAATTAGAAGTGTTCATTAAAAAGAAGCTGCAATACAAGATTTTGAAGATTTTCCCTGATTTCCTTGCATCTTGGAGGTGGTAGAACACATGCATTCCAAATTATAATTATGGATTATACTTGGATGAAAAAAAATCACTCAGGTTAGAATACAGCATTAAGGAAAAAAAGACAAAAGCCTCCTGTGAGGAAAAATCTTACTTTCCAAGCAAGCCATACACTAAGTTAGAACAAATCTTACTTCCTAATCTGCCATACTTAGTTTGTCTAAGTGTACACAAAAACGTGCACATCCTCCGCCATTTTCTCTTCCCATCTCTATGACCTAAGTTTTCTGTAATTCATATTAATTGAAGATGGTACTGTTTTTCAGAAAATTTGAGATATTTTTGACAAAATTAAACCTACTTAAAAAAAGAAAAAGAAAAGGAAAAAGAAAAGTAAAAAGGGAAAGGGAAAAGGGAAAGGGAAAGGGAAAGGGAAAGGGAAAGGGAAAGGGAAAGGGAAAGGGAAAGGGAAAGGGAAAGGGAAAGGGAAAGGGAAAGGGAAACGGAAAGGGAAAGGGAAACGGAAACGGAAACGGAAAGGGAAAGGAAAGAATAGGTTCTTAAATGCTCTATTTATCTCCTTTCAAATCACGTCATTTCTCAACCATGAGATGTAACCACCTGTGAAAATTCTGGCAAAAGAGAAAAACTTTTAATAAGCTACAGTCTAATGAATATTAATGTCAATATTACAGACGCATTCCCTGTAGAATCTCAACTATGTTGAATATTACCAAGAAAAGTAACATCCTCTTAGGAAAAGAAAAGTGAGTCCTGAACATTTCCTTTAATTACTACTAGTCATGAAGCTTTTAACTGGTGTATTTGATATGTATCTGCCTCATTCATTTGTTTATATCATTAACAGCTATATTAGGCCTAATCATATATGGTGTCATGTTGTATTGAAAACATAGGAATCAGGAGATGATTTAGAAGTTGTTTTAAAACATTAAATGTTGTTTTAAAACCATTTTGAACAACAATAACCAAAAAAAAAAGTATATTCATAAAAGTCTCCGATTCTGATACATTTAAATTTGTATAAATGTCATCTGGAGTTTTGAGAAGACAAAGAATATGGAACAGGATCCATACTTAGAAAATAAATTAATTTTCCTCACTAAATACTACATTAATTCTTTAAATTAGTAGTACTGTTGCTGTAATATAGCTGGCAATATTGCTGCTGCTATAAGCAACATTTTTTATTATATCACTCCTGGATATTATATCCACTCTTATTATATCACTACTGGATAACAAAATCCAGTAAAACTAGAGGACCGTTACAGAGTCTACAGGAAAATTCACATCACAGATGACATACTAAAAAGTAGGAGCTTAAAATATATTTTTTTTTAAGTTTGAAACTTGATGAATATATCCTATTCACCCTGTTTATGAGGAAAAGATGGAGAAATCTCTGAGCAATCACCCCACTACCATCATGCAAAAGATTTTAAGCAAGTGAGCATGGGCAGCAGAGAGCAGATTGCCTACAACCTGGCCAGATGTTTGCATCCAGTGGAAATTCACTGGATGCAAATCTTTTCCACCAAAAAATAAGGATAAGGAGAAGGAGAAGGAGAAGGAGAAGGATAAAAAATAAGAGTAAGNAAAATAAAAATAAAAATAAAAATAAAAATAAAAATAAAAATAAAAATAAAAATAAAAATAAAAATAAAAATAAAAATAAAAATAAAAATAAAAATGGAATGAGACACTGTCTCAGATCTTAATGCCAGAAAGCCAGGTCACCATTCCATGAGATGCAGAAGAGAGTATTTATGGTGGCATTCATTGATCTCCATGAGATCAGCATATACTTATTCCACTGGTACCAGCATTTAGTGCTGAGTAGTTGGGTAAGCCTCCCATTTCACAACATGCTGCACAAGCACCATCAGCAACCACATGCTGGGTAGTTCCTTTTGCCCATTGCCAATGGTAGCAGCAATTTTCCCATTTTCTTTCTAAGCTTTATTGATTGATTGATTGTCACTCACAAACATTAGGGATCAAGGATGAAAACAGGAGGAAAAGAGGAAAATGGAGTAACTATTTGCCCTTCCTCTACATGAATCCAAATATTTTGCATTTCAGAGTAAGCTACTAATATACATCTAAAGGTCTCTCAGTTTTTYATATTTCAGCCTAAGCTACTAAAGTATATTTAAAGGTGTGTCTCATATCACCCTTTTAACCTTTCTTAATTATCACAGTTTTCACCTTTGTACACAGAGATACAATTAAATTCCAGAACCATTAAAACCTAGGAGAAGTGATGGACAGACCTTGCCATGTGATTAAACAGAGTATGTCAGGGCTYAGCATTGCCCAAGGTAGAGAGAAGAGTGTTCTATTACTCAGCTTTTAGCCTTGGTTCTCATATATGCAATATCACTATTTTTGAGTGCGTTTACAAAAAGTGATTATTACAGTCCTATTGTAACATATTTCTTCTGAATGTTTCTGYCTGAATTATCTACATAATTCAGTTCTTTGAGTGATTCTGTGCTCTGTCAATGACAGCTCAGAGATGGTCCTGTTGTTGTTTGGCAGGTAAGATGGTTATCTGTGAATTTGCTCTTACAATATTTGCTCCACTGCAAGCAGAGAGGAGAGATAACACAATGATATCAGGGAATGTCTAATGTCTCTGTGAAGCTGAGGTTTTTGTCCCGATGATGTGTCTTCTTCAACCAAAATAAGTCACTGTCTCTACTTGTACAATTGACAGCCCACACAGATGCTGTGTGGAAATCTAAGTATCTTCTGATATTTCTACTATGTTGAGAGATTCAGTTTCATCAGACACACCAATAGTACTTATGCAAAAAGGTGAATCTAGAAAAGCTTTATTTGATGCGTGAATAAGCACTCAGACAGCCTACTTAAAAAAGGTTTTATAGCCAAATCTGGTGCCCTGAATTCATTTCTGTTTGCTATTAATATCATTCTTTTTTACACTAATTTAGACAAGAATTGCCAATAGCCTCTCAAAGTTTCTTGCTGACTTACAGTGCAGTGTATGCAGTGTATGCTTTCATGTCCTTTGGAAGGGTCARACTTCAGAAGTTTACATTTTTGATTATGACCATGAACAGCCCTTGCACTCTGTGAAACCTGAAGAAAAAAAATAAAGAGAGAGAGAGATCTAAAATAAGAGAAAGAAGGGAGACAGGGAAGAGGTATCTGTACAGCTTTTTTTGCAAGGTTCGAGATTAATAAGTTGGAAGGGCACCAACTTATTATAAAACATAGATGAAAATAAATTCATTTTTTTAAAAGCAAGGTTTCACAGGTTACTTGTAAGTAAGGTGAGTCTTAGAGGGGAAATGCTCTTAGTATTTTTATAAAACTTTTGACAGAAAATATGTTTTTTGAAAAATATGGCAAGGAGAAATTATTTACCTCTCTGTCTTTTCACTAAGAACTGAAATATTGTCTTTGCTTTTTTTTCCCTTAGAATTTTCCATATGTGACTACAGTTTCAGTGCAATTGATACAAGCTCTCTATTATCATTTTAATAAACTTTCATCCTATGCGAAATATCTTGGCTCTACATATGTCTTCTTGAACTYCTTACATATGAGAATTTTAATATGAAGTTAAAAATATATCTTGGCAAATTTGTGATTACTCTCATTTTTAAAATTACATACGAATATTTTCTATATAACTCCTGTTAGTCTACCAACCAGGGACTAAAATAAAACAAAGTTTTCTGTTTCTTCACAAATAAATAAAATATCATTAGGTATTTTCAAAAAGTTGGTTATCTCATAATTATCTTGAAAACTACAGCACAGAAACCAATATAGAAAATCTGTTCTGCTACCAAAATCTGCTACTGAAATATCTACCTTATTTCTTTTTTATTTTTTTGTACCTTCTGAGTTATTTTTTCTGCATTTAACATAATGTAGAAATAAGAAAATACAAAGCTATACTGCAAAATCTAGAACATTTTTGAAAAAATACAAATTTTCATGAATGAAGATATAGAGCAATCTGATATCATATTGGGGTAACTTATGACATAATGAATAAATACGAACTTTATTACACCTACTGATAAGCACCGGCTGCTATTTAAGAAAAAGATACGGAATTAGATAGTCAARTGTGTTTTAGTAAGGAATAAGATTTGTCTGAGGTTCTTGGAACAATTTCAGTTAAACAAATTTTTGATGAGTTAAATTAGTATTCTACATATTTATTACATTTTAATAATATTTTAATGATGCAGTTGTGGTTATTAAAAGAGATCTTTTCTGACTTTATWTTTGTTGCTTCTTTTGGAGCTTTTCAGATGAAAACGAGACAAGAGTTCTATCACATTTTTAAATCAGTGTCCCTTTCATTGAAAAAGTCTGTCTTTCATTTCTGAGCCTGCCTTCTTGGAGTGGTGTGACATGCGCTCTGCCCAGATGAATATRAGAATGTGGAGTAGAATCTTGCAAGGTACCACTGCAGATATTTCAATATATCTACATAAATCCCACAATGATATTTCAGTAAGCAAAACTTCTGTTATTCTGTTATTCGTTAAGAATAACAGAAGACTGTTATTAATTAAGTCAGTGATCAAATTAAAAATGAAGGAAAGTTAGAAATGAATTCCCCCAAGATTTCATATTCTTCTTTCTCTCCATATTTGGGTAAAAATAAAGAAACAGAAAGTTTTTTTTACATATATAACAAAAGAGAGTGATATTAAAGCTATAGAACAAGTGCTATTTAAAATTTTGCCATGTAAGTATTTTCACCATTTCTAGTACTTTAATCCTGTTTTCATGATGAAAATCTTTCTATGCGGCTGATTTTGTATTTGCCTCTCTGTCAGCTATATTTGGTATCTCCTTAATCTTTTCTTCCAGATGCAGCTTAAGAGTGATATCACCACACTCAAAGTACAGCCATACCTTTGATTTATGCAACAATATAAGCATTATAATATTTTTTCTGCTTCCCTCCTGGGTGTGTAATAAAAAGTAGTTTTACACTGAAAATTGTCTTTGAACAAAATGGCATGATCTGACTCAACCAATACTTTTTGTGCACATTCAGATTCATATCTGCCTTCTTTGCTGACTGAAATAAATTATAAGAAATTCCGCAGAACTAGAACACCTATCGTAATATACTATGGATTCTACCCTTGCTCACACATCACTTACAGATTCAGCAGCAAAGTTCCAATTACTGAATCTTTGTTATCGAAGTTACAAGAGACAAAATGAACCTGCTTCGCCTTTCACATAGAAGATTGAGTGTGTGGATTTGAAGTCTGGGAAGGAAAAAATAAATAAAGRCAAATAAATAATCTTTGCAATGGCTACTGATAAGACTTGAGTTACATAATTAAAAGAATATATCTACATAAAATAACACTTTTTATATATGTATATGTAGTTTGCTTTAGAACTTGACAGGATCAGAGATGATAGAGAAAAACATGAGGACAATAATCATGCTTGATTTTCTCTTTAACTGAGTTCCAGATACTATATCATGTTCATAGGCATGGATACATTACTTAGAATGGCGATTTTTATTGCCAGTATTTCAAAGTCTCTTATTTTATTTGAAGCTAAGTAAAGGTTTCAGTGAAGGGCTGATTACCTACTGACCTACTTAATACTTGCTCTGTTTTTGTTTTTATATCCTTTCTATAAAGTTTAAATTGTTCATATATGTTTCCAAAACAGCACCCATATTTATAAATTGGATCCACATTTTCAGAGTCAACAGGTACTATCTTTGCATACTTCATTTGCCTTGATCCATTAGATGGATAGTGAAATAAATTATGTTCATCTGTACAACTTATTTTTTATGTTTTTGGCTTTCTGTATTGTATTCAGATCCCTCTACAATCAGAAGTAAAATGTCTTCCTTGGTGTCTAGTAATACAAATTCCTGGTTTAAATAAAGACAATCTGTGCAAAGTGCATTTTTAGCCATTCTAGATAAATTCATAAATGGTTCTCTACTTTCAGCTCTTAAAAAAAAAGAAGTAATTGAAAAAACAATCTCTCTCCTAAATTATGTATGAGAAATTTTCTGTTCCTCTTCAAATCTCTAATTTCTACTTACTTTAAAAACTAAAGTTTGATTGATAGTTTTCCTCATCTTTAGCAGAACATCTCCAGAGTAAATTTATTTTCTGACTGCACTTCTYTGAGCCAAGCTCTTGAGGTATTCTTATGAACATTTGCTTGATCTCACCATCATCAGAGAAAGGGAACCATACTACAGCTTTAATACTGCCTACATTAATTTACTCCTGGTTTCCAAAAAATTCCCAAACCAATGTATTTGACATAGTGTCCTATCTGATGAAAAATTTAGCATGCAAGTAGTTTGGTAAGGCTAAGGTGACTCTAGCTACTTAGTCACTTTATGTTGGCATCAGGCCAACGTGCTCTACACTGTTTTGCACCTTTCCTGCTCCTGCTGTTAGTGATGGTGCTAAAAAAGTCATGGTAGGATGTACAGAAGGTAGCTGCACAGACAGAAAACTGTTGCTTTTCTTTCCAGTGCTTAGTTTTACCCTTCCTTTTTACCTGTACTAAATACGTTAGCATCCTTTTCCTTTTACCTATGGGGAAAAGATAATGGGTTAGCATCCCATTCCTTTTACCTATGCAGCATCTGTCACCTTAACTGGGCATAGGGGTGCTGCAGCTTAGTCTTTCTTCTTCTTTTCTGTTCTTTCTTGGTTAACATTGCRCCGCATTTTCCTTGACTTGTACATTCTATTCAGATCTCATCAGCTTACTAAAACTTACTGAAGTCTCTGTGGCAAAAAGTTCATTAATCATCTGCTTTGTGGAAATAAGTGTATTATAACACGAAGAAGTTTCTTGCTTGTGCTTTGCCATGAACTTTATTTAAAGATGTAAAATAKGACATAATGTCTGATTTTTATTGGGAAGTTATCTAATAACTTAGTACCAGAAGTAGCTAATTGCAGTGCCAACCTAAGAAGTTATCTCTGCTGCAAATGTGGAAGTTTTCTCTCTTTTTCTCTCTCTCCTGCTGCCGCTTGCTCCTCTTTCACTCCAGATTCTTTTTTGAGCTGAGTCCACTTGCAAAAGCATTGCCAAAGGTCACTAACTTGTTTTAAATTAAAGCAAATTGCACATGCACAGTTTATTGATGTTTATTGATGAAAGATTAATTGATTCTTTAAGGCATATGTAAGCTATTAAAGGAAGAAATCAATGTACATATTTATCTGTAAACAATATACTTTAAGTTGTCAGTAGGCCACAGCAAAAAGCACAGGGGTCAGGTGCTCATAACAGAGACACTATAACTGTGTGGCAGTTGTTGACTCCTCTTGACTGTCAGATGTTATAATAAAAAGTTAAGCTCATGCTCAGGGGTAGAAGTTTAAAACAAGAGGAAACAAATAGGCTCAACACACACTATTACTGTCAATCATACATCAAATGTGTGTAGAAGTGTCATTTCATCAGACACTTCAGAGAAAAGTCTTGCTGTGCCTTCACCATTACTTGCACTGAGCAAAAACTCTGGAGATCTGTGCTGGCTGTGCATTCCTCAGCATGTACAAAGAAAATAACTTTCTGTTTCTCAGGTGATAAACTTTCATTAGACCCAATTCTGAGGACAGAGCATCCACACCGCTTAGGCAATATTGACAGTTAAATCCATATATTCCAAAATGTTCATGTAAACTGATTCCTGAATAGTTAATCTAATCCAAAAGAAGTCTGTACAAGAGCAGAACAAGGAAAAGAATCATCAAAAAACCTACCTCCGCTTCAACACTGGTATTTTTGGAGTYCTGGTTGACAATAAGTCAAMCCTGAGACAGTAATGTGCCCTTGTGTCCAAAAAGGTCAATGAGATCTTGGCCTATATTAGGAGAGGTGTTGCCAGCAGATGGAGGGAGGGGATCCTGCCCCTCTACTCAGCCCTACATATGCCGCACTTGGAGTATTGGGTGCAGTTCTGGGCTTCCCAGGACAAGAGGGACATGGAGCTTCTAGAGAGGGTCCAGTGTAGAGAAACAAAGATGATTAAGGGACTGGAGCATGTGTCRTATGAGGAAAGACTAAGCAAACTGGGCCTRTTTAGCCTAGAAAAGACTGAGAGGGGATCTGATCAATATATAAAAATATCTGAGGGAATAATGTAAAGATGATGAGGCCAAAGTTTTCTTGGTGGCAGCCAGTGACAGGACAAGGAGTAATGGGTGTAAATTAAAACACAGGAAGTTCCATTTCCATATGAGGAAGAACTTCTTTCCTGTTAGGGTGACAGAGCCCTGGAACAGGCTGTCCAGAGTGGTTGTGGAGTCTGCTTCTCTGGAGATCTTCCAAGCTCACCTGGATGCCATTCTGTGCCCCATACTGTAGGTACCTCTGCTTGAGCAGGAGTGTTGGACTAGATGATTTCTAGAGGCTCCTTCCAAACTCAATAGTTCTGTGATTCTGTGATTTTTATTGATCCTGCATTTCTTTCAGTTTCCAGTAACTCCTGAGGAGATACAAAGAATGAATATGATAGTAGCACTGGAAACATAATGAAATGAATGTGGTTCAAGTATTCAGTTACACTTTCAGAATAATAGTTAAGCCACTTCAAATTAATCCAGTAAACTAAAACTAAATGAAATTACGTAGTTCTACTCAATAAATAATGAATCTGTAATGTAAGTTACTGGGGAAGGTATGGTTGGATGTTAACAGGATTTCAAAAGGTGACTGGAAACAATACAGAAAAAAAAGAATGTCTCAAGGATGATTAGACACAGAGTATTGGTTCTAAGCATTCATATCTATGAGAAAGAAATTCCCAACAGATGGAAGAATACAGGGGGRAGTATGCTTACAGTATGTTCTTCTTATTACTACATCTTTCCCTGGGCATCTGCTATTGACCAGGGTCAGGAACACCCAACYACACTACTTAATGGTTTGGGCTAACTTAACAAAGTGAATCTTACAGTTAAGAATAACAACAGATGGGATGGGTATTACAATATACCTAAAGAAATTATTTCTGGACAAGCATACCAAGACAAGACTGGCAGCATGAAACAGGAAAACAAACAAACAAAAACAGAAACAAAAGCAAATGTTTCCTTTGAGAAATGGTTAGGGCGTTTGGCAGCAATCAGGGATACAAAGGTAAGTGGAGATTCAACTGGCTCTAATTTAGAATTTTTTTGGAGACATCTGTGTGTATTTTTCACTCTTATCTGTTGTGATGTCCAGGAATACATGGAGATGAGAAATTTGATTTGTTTTTTTTTCAGTAAAGGGGGCTTGTTACTCTGACTCTGTTCTTGCTATTTGTTACTTAGTATCCAGCAATAGGCATCTAGAATACTGCATTTTCTTAAGTATACTTGTATTTTGCAAGTCTTTTTGACTTTAAGGAACTACGTAGGCCTGAGATACCATGGCCGCACTGTTTAAAACGTAATCCAGTCCGTACATTAAACTTTCTAGTGGCAATATAATCCTGCTGATACAAAAAGCTACTCATTTTCCTGAATAAATGCGGCTATGCATGAGCACTGCTTGAGATAATAAAACCAAACACAGGGAATATTGTCCTAAATAGTTAATAATGAACACAAATATTTTTTAGCTGCTCCTTATTTCTGTTCAAATTTTATGCAATTTGAGAATTGTTTAACTTTAATTTTAGCTCTTTGGACACATCTAGTTAGCTTTGAATGCATTTGAACACTTTCCATATCTAAAGAAAATCTAAAGAAAATAACTGCTTTTCTGGTGCACAATAACTAGTTTTATTTTTTTTTTTCTCAGTTTACTGGGCACTAGTTGAATCTGTGTGAATAGTTTTCTTTCTGTTTTTGCTTTCAATATAAGTAGTACTAGATTATCAGCAAAAGAATGATCATGAAAATGACTAATTCTTTTAAGACTCTCATTTTTCTCACCTTACCTTTAGCTTCTCTACCAAACTAGAACTACCCCTGAGAGTTACAAAGAGCATATGTATTTCTTGATTAAATTTACTTTCAATTTTTAAATGTCCATTTTTATTTGCTTCCAGCTTTTTGTTAGTGCTTTATAGTTAAAATGAACTGTATGCTTGCTAGACTAATAAATTATACAATGGTATAAATCTGAAGCATTTGCTTCAAGATTCACGAAATCTTTTTTTTTTTTTTTTGTTTTTGTTTTATTTTCCCTTTCTTTAAGAGATAGTGGGAATATCTTTTTTACTCTAGGGTAGTGGCAAATACAAAATATCATTGAAGATCCTACTGTGATTTTATAGAGAGGTCATGCCTGTCAGCTGTTAATGCACCTTGCAAAGATAACTCACAATTTCCCTTACTTAGCCCCTTGGGCTACAATTTGATATACCTTATTCAAAGGGACAGGAGCTGCCAAAGAAGAAAAGCTCGGAGAACTAAGCACAAGGACTCTCAGAAAGCAAGAAAAAATGATTCAGTTGTTCTAGTTTTCTTTTTTCTCCCYCTACTGCCCCATCCTCCTCCTTTGTCTTCCATCTGTTCATCTTCAAAAGCCAAAAGTTACTAAAAGGATTGTCATTTTGTCTAAGAAAATACAAAGCTGGTTATTACAGATGCTGAGGAATTTCACAGTGAGCATGTTTTAACCCAAAATTTCAGAAAGACTGTCAGTTCCAATATTATTCTAAAGAAAAAGTGAGGGATATTCATTTGAGGGTACTTTGTCTTCMAAATCTTTTCTTGACATTGATGGGGAGTTTTGCGTGTTTGTGAATTCTGAATGATATGAATAATTAAGCAGTGACAGGGACCCAGTGTTTCTGATGCACTTGACATGCAGCAAGGGATCCTGAAGGTCGAGGACACAAAGAAGCACTTTTTTATTTCATAATCTTCCTCTGACCCAAGTATCCAAAATCTGGTTTTTGTTCTCCTTTTCTCCCGTTACAGTGAGACATCTGTACTGCAATAAAAGTCATGATGTTGAAGACATTGCATATATACCCCTTTCTCTCACTATTCAAAGAAGTCTCTTTCTTGCACAACAGTGTCTTTGCCATACTGAAATACAGGGGCTTCACCTGATATTTTTATCTCTCATTCCGAGCATGGAAAACCCAGATTTATTAGCTAGTTTGCAAATATCTAAATAGTTTAAATAATATCATATAGAAACACATTCTGAAATCTTAAAAKTTTCTTAGCTTAAGATAATTATTTTTCATTGCATTTAAGATGTGCATTCACTGAGGCAGGAATATATTTTTAAACATATTTTCTATGCCTTCAGTGATAAAAGTAGACTACAAGATATTAGAATCACAAGCAGMCATTGTCACAAAGAAAAGGCTTTTTTATAGGGGAAGAAATAGCCATAACAATTCCATTGCTTTAGGTGCCTGTATAAAGAGTTATGAGCAGRAGAGTTTTTCCAAAGAATTTTCCATTTTGAGCATTAGACACAGGATGATGGACAGTTATAAGCAGAGACCAGTAACTATCACATGTAATGCTAATACATGGGCCTGATCTGTCCTCTTAGCCCTTCTCAGCACATTATTTGTCAGAAGCATTAAGTGAGCCCTAGGAAAGCAGCATACCGACAAGCAAATATTAAAACTCTCTTTTGTGTTTTGCTTTCATCTTCTACAACTGTATCCAAGTTTGTACTCAAAAGTACCTTTCATAGCTTTTTGTAGGCTTGTTTATAAAATCTGGATGTGATTTTTTTCCTCTCTCTTCTCTAAGATAGAAAATTAAAGTGAACCCAGCAGGCAGGCTGTCTCCAAGGATGATTATTGAAATCTCAAGATTCTCATCTCTCAGAAACATTCAGATCAGAGTATCTCCCAACTACAGGCAGTCACAAACCAGTTCTGCTCTCATTCTCATCTGTGGGACTGGTGTAATCAGCCTTAAATACTTTATTTATTTATTTATTTATGTCTCAGGCCACAGCAGAAAGCTTGTTGCCCCGAATTGTTCTAGGATGGTAACGTTAAAATCATAGTATTGATATTGCTCTTTAATGTATTTTAAATGGGAGCATCACACTTCATCCAGCAGTAGACTTTCTTCAGGGATTTCCCAGTGTTTGTCTGCAGAGGGCTGAGAAGACCTTCCTCTCTTGGCCTTAATTCACAAGCATATTACCTTTTTGGTTTTACTGTTTTCCTTGGTTGCCTTTGTGTCTCCTTCTTGAATTTAAATGCTGTTTTATATCCCACTTCTATGGTTTTCTCCCATAAGGCAYGCAATCAATCATAAACCTTTGTTTACTTACTTTTAGAAAGAACAGCGTGATGTCAAAAATGCTGCAGCAGTTTTCTCTAGGGGACAATGAATTCATTTTCATTCCACTTGATTTCTTAGTTGGCCACTGCTCGAAATATTTTGTACGGAGTTTTGTCAAACAGCAATGATTCATCCTTATGCTGCACAAAGACTTCAGGAAAAATAAATCAGGATCTTATGCATACATTTAATAATAGTAATTTTGGTCCTCTTTTTGTTGCTTGCATCTCTCCATTTTAGACTTGTAGCTATTGTGAGCATGATCCCATTGCTTGTAAGTAGGAGTATATCAGATGTTTCATCTGAAATAAATAACTTTATTGCTAAAAACAAAATATAAAACTTTAAATAGACTTTTTTCTTTCTTTTCTTTTTTTTTTAATTTGCTTTTATATAATGAGTGAACATTAAGTAAAGCAAGCAAAATAATCCAGCCATCCTAGAATTTGCTCAAGCAGTGCTTATTTTTTTGTTGTTTGTTTTTTATTTTCAATTCACTTGCTTCTAAAGAACATCTTGAACACAGTTTCTGCAGAAAAGCTTGAAAGAGTTTGCACAAATTAATACTTTTTGCTTAGTACAAATAACAAACTTTCCTCCTTTTGGTAAAGCGTCCTGCATAAATAGCATTATCATTATAAAAGCCCAAGGGCAATTACACCACGGATTGCTCATCTTCAAGAAACATCTCAAGTTCATTTAAGGCCTGGAAATTTTTTCAGTTAGAGAACAGACGTCATTGCAGTAGCTATGACTTCACAAAATGCAGGACAGATTTATCCTGACTTTGGTTCAAGCTTGCTGATATTTTGGGAACGGATTTGGAGCTTCCTATGGTGCTTCCATAGCACCCCTATGGTGGGTGGCAGAAGCCAAGCTCTCAAAGTCTCTGATCTCAGTGCCCTTGAGTCTGGTTTGGAGCAAAGGCAGCCATAGTCTTCTTCCCATGTGCTCAGTGGTCAGCAGTATCTAGAAGCAGAGCAAACATGTAATTCCCTTCCATGACTCTATCTTCAGTTTTTAACTAATCCTGACTAGGTAAATTAGCTGGTTCAGCTATCTTTCAGGATGACTTTCAGCCTTGACAGAAACCCAAAATCTAAACTCGATGGTAACTTGCCTTACATTCCTCAAGACTCTGGTTCCTCAACATTCATACACTACAAATTAATTTAGATTAATGCTCTTTCTATGTTAATAAAGTAATCCCATGATTCACCTCTTCTTGTATCATATGCTGGACTGGTTTTATTTTTTATTTTTTATTTTTTATTTTTTATTTTTTATTTTTTATTTTTTATTTTTTATTTTTTAGATAAGGCGTCTACACTGATGTCTAACAGGAAATAAACAGAAACTTATTTCTGTAACACTATTTTAGCTGGACTGCATTTCTCAGGACTAATCTGTGTAAGTGACATAGTTGACCTTCATAAAAGAAAGCAACAGATATATTTTCAGGCAATGCTTGAATTTCTTACACTCAAATTACAGTCTAAATTATCCACATTTTCCAGTAATTTTGTTCTCTGCTATTTTGCATTTTTTTTAAAAACTGAAGAAACATACTTTATACAGAGCCATAAGTTATTATCCCAACCAGAGGGACCTAGACAGACTGGATGACTGGGCGGCTAGAAATCTCATGAAGTTCAACAAGGGCAAGAGCAGGGTCCTGCACTTGGGGAGGAATAACCCCGGACACCAGTACAGATTAGGGGTGGACCTTCTGGAGAACAGCCCCACAGAGAGGGACCTCGGCATCATGGTAGATGACAAGATGACCATGAGGCAGCACTGTGCCCTGGTGGCCAAGAAGGCCAACGGGATCCTGGGGTGCATTAAGAAGAGCGTCTCCAGCAGGTCGAGGGAAGTGATCATCCCCCTATACACAGCCCTGGTGAGGCCACATCTGGAGATTGTGTCCAGTTCTGGGCTCCCCAGTACAAGAGGGATGTGGAGCTGCTGGAGAGAGTCCAGTGCAGGGCTACGAGGATGATCAGGGGCCTGGAACATCTGCCCTATGAGCAAAGGCTGAGGGAGCTGGGCCTGTTCAGCCTGGAGAAGAGAAGGCTGAGGGGGGACCTGATCAGTGCCTATAAATACCTCAAGGGAGGCACTGAGGAGGAGGGGCCAGCTTCTTTTCTGTGGTGGCCAGCAATAGGACTAGAGGAAACGGTCACAAGCTGAGGCACCAAAAGTTCCACAGGAACTTAAGGAAACATTTCTTGACAGTGAGGGTGACAGAGCCCTGGAACAGGCTGCCCAGAGAGGTTGTGGAGTCTCCTTCTTTGCAGATCTTTAAAACCTGCTTGGATGCAGCCCTGTGCCATGTGCTCTAGGTGACCCTGTCTGTGCAGCGGGGTTGGACTAGATGACCTCTGAGGTCCCTTCCAACCTTAAGCATTCTATGACTCTATGATTTCTTAGTGTAATTTGTATAAATTGAAGACTAATAGTTCCAACAAAATTTGTGTTAGTCCAGCTACAATGATATTAGTTCTTACACCTAAAATAATACAATTATTTAATCTCACACATGGTAATGATATAGTTAAAATTGATACATGCATAATTCCCAGACCTTACCCCTTTTTGTGATGTAATGTCCATCTTTCTTCTTTCTCTCTGTCCTATGATCAGTCTGAATTCTGGGGATAGATGAGATCAGCCTCCTGAGTCATAGAATCATAGAATGCCGAAGGCTGGAAGGGACCTCAGAGGTCATCGAGTCCAACCCCCTGCTCACGCAGGGTCACCTAGAGCACGTGGCACAGGGCTGCATCCAAGCGGGTTTTAAAGATCTCCAAAGAAGGAGACTCCACAACCTCTCTGGGCAGCCTGT
>NW_020455899.1:330075-347614 GCF_003342845.1 Nothoprocta perdicaria | reverse complement strand
TGTCTCCCACGTTGGCCTGCCCTTTAACCCTTACCCACAAGCTCTCCACCCTCTCATCATCCACTCCCAGGTTGAGCTCCATGCATTSCAGTTGCTCTCTCACATACAGAGCAACTCCACCACCTCGCCTTCCCAGCCTGTCCTTCCTAAAGAGCACATAGCCCTCCATGACAGTGCTCCAGTCATTAGAGCTATCCCACCACGTTTCTGTGATTCCTATGAGATCYTCTGAGTCCTTTGCTCAGAGTTATGATATCAGTAAGGGAGGTTTGTTTCATCTCACTGTTGGAATAATTTGGATCCATCTTTACACAGTTGCTGACAGAACTTTCTTACTTGACCTTCATAGATTTATAATTCACCAAATACCCAAATTTGCTATATCATATGCTGATATTTCGTCTTTTTTTTCTCCCTCTCTCCTAAAAACAGATTGCAGTCTGCCCCCAGACTTTCATTCCTTTAATTGACAAAAAATAATCACAAAAATTGACAAAAATTATTTAGTCCACCACCCATAGTCATGGTGTCTTTGGTATCCACCTTTGCCTACACTTGACAAGACCTTTGTCAAATTCTGAAATTCCTCCTTTGGCAAATTCTGAAACTCCTCATTTTTATTCTAGTGATATAGATCATTCTACACTGAATGTATGCTGTTATAATCTATTAGTGTGGAAATATGAGTTGAAACAATATGAGTTGAAAAAATGTGTACCTAAGCAGAAGCTAAACCAAATTAGATAATTGTTATCATTAAATTATCACTGTTTTTAAGATAAATAATCTAAAAGAAAGCAACAGGCACATGATAATTTGTGAGAACACTTGACAAGTCTTGAAGTCTCCATTTTTAACTTAGCACAACAACTGTGGCCTGTCACAAGTACAGCAAAACCACATTTACTGAGTTACATGTTCACACATAATAGCTTAAGAAAATGCCTGTAGAAACCACTATTTTCTTTAAATCTTGATCCAAGATTTAATCTTCCGAATTTCTTACTGAAAATATGATTAAAATCCAGTCTGTGACTGATAATGCTGGAGCAATAAAAGMAACTTACAGGAGGAAAATATTTTTTCTTCTCTATTTCACAGGAAAAAAAAAATCTCAATAAATCATCCTTGCGTTGGACTTCTCTTGTTGTATCAATGCAGCAAATTGTGAAAGAATAAACAGAGCTAGAACCTGAAAAGTCACTTGTGTATTCTGGATTCATTGCACTGGATGAGTCAGATTTATGAACMTTCAGTTATTAGAAATGCTTCTCTAGCTTCTAATGGGAGCTATTTCTTGCAACATTCTGTAACATCCTGTAACATTTTTCCTGTATATAGGAAATCTAAGTTTTCAAAACTAAGTCACCAGGAGAATAGACAATATCTCTTAATATTAAATCTTATTTCATGTATATGTGTGTGCATACACTTGTATATTTGCATGCATAGATACACTGACACACACATGTTATGTTATGTTATGTTATGTTATGTTATGTTATGTTATGTTATGTTATGTTATGTTATATATAGATATATTCCACTATATATAGCTGGAATACAAAGCATTCCCAACTGTATGAACAAAAGGTATTTCAAAAAATATAGATTATGACAGTATCAAAGGATACGTATATAGGATATGTATTATGTATCACAAGAATCACTCTGTCCCCTACTTTCCTTAATAGTGAATTCAAGCTATGAAAAAAAACTAATAGTTCTGGTGATTGAACTTCTTCTTCACGGGTACAAAATAATCTCTGTAAGAGTACCTGCACCACTTGTGTGCCTCAATATCCAAACCAAGAGGGATCAGCTTTAGGAATCAGAGAATATATCAATCTCCAGTCTCACTGAAGGCCGCAGAAGTGTTTTCAGTGAAAATGAGTGCAAATCTGGCCCTCCATCATATTCCTCTCTAGTGAGACGGCTATGCAGACTCTCCTACTGTGCTCAGTGCAGTGGTAAAACAACTGTATTTTCTACGTGAGGAAGGAGGCCATTGTTTCTGCCTTGATTTAGAGCCAATTCTGTGGCACATTTTTCCCTCATAAATCAAATGCAGTCTATTCATGACAAATTCCCAGGTACTTCAATGCTGAATCCTCAGATCTTAGCAAACATAGGAATGGTTGGCCACAGTAAGCTGTTTTTCTTTATTTTCTCACAGATGATCAGCAGCACATTATATCCCTGAGGAAAATAAATAAGATAGGCTGAGAAATTTTGAATAGACAGGTTTAGACCACAGGCTCTTGCCAAAGATGTGGGCTATTTGCACTGTGTCATTTATATCAATTCAAATAGCTCAGATTATAAATCAAAATCGTCTACATTTCTTTATTTTGAGAATATATTCAAACACTACAAAAGTTAACAGTGTTAGAGCTATTGAGTCCATTCATTTTTCCTGTGTCTTCTGCACTGCATTCTTTTAAATATTTAGATGCCTCAAGGGATTTTCAGTAGTACCTGTTCAAAAGCTGAAAGTTAATATATCTACTTATGTTACCTGGTTTATAAGGCCTTTCTATATGCAGACTTTATTGCTCTGATAGATACCTATAAGAATTAAAATGTAGTTGAAATAAGACTAACAAAGAGACCAGTTTCTGACACTTCATCTTACTGAAGTTCTCTGACTATAATGTCTAGATCCAGAGGTGAAATCCCCTTTGACCAAAAATAAAGCCATGAGGACTTCACTCAAAATATCTGCAACTGGAACTCCATGATAGAGTAATAAATCTTAAAATCAAGAATATGTACTCATCCTTATCGCTCTCACAAATCTTTTTTTTTTTTTGAGAGAGTGGACAGAAAGCTACTAGGGATGCTAATTGTTGACATGAGTCCCTTTCAAGTAAAATTCAACTGAAGTGACAAATGTTTAACACAGAAGTGCCTTACAATCAAATTTCTCTTCAGCTACTCTTTAGAAAAACTAAACTATCTAAACTAAAAACAAATAGCAAACAAATAAACAAAAATATTTCTACCGCAGCTTGGGCTATAGTCTTTGCATTCAATGCCTAAACTGACTTGAATAGAAGGGCTCTCGCAGGTAGATATGACTACAAAATCTCATAACTCCATTCCATATAATTYCCTGGCATGTATCTATGTGTCATAAACATATACCTACATTTTGTAGTATGAATATATGTAATTTAACATGAGTACATGCTGCTCAGTAGTATTTACAATAAATCTTGGTTTTATTTATAATAAATCTTGGTTTGATCACTAKTTTCTGGTAATTACAAATAGTTTTTCCCCAGTGTAAGGTATTATTTGAATGAATGACAGATGCCAGTGACATAATGACATCTTACAAGATTACGCTTCAGCTGCAGGACAATATCTTATCTCATATATTCCTCTGATGGAAACAAAATATCCATCAGCTCACTCATTTCATATGGATAAAGGAGACTTCCTGAGGGTGGATATTGGCATTTAAATGCCATAGACTACTTTAAGTGTTTGACAATGATTGTGATATATATAGCATTAAATCTGCTGTGTCGTTATACAGAGCTTCTTGACTAAAATTTTGTAAGTGAAGAAAGATAAACAAATTAGAATATTAGAGAATACTCAATCTGTTAAGGATGTTCTCACGTTATTATTTTATAAATTAATTTACGAAATAAAATTGTGTTAAAACAAGTGTAGTCAAAGCTTCTAGTAAAAATCGATGACTAGTTGATGTCATTTTAGAAGCATAAATGAATATTCCTGTGTCCCAAAGCCTTATTGTTCACATATAATACATATGTTTTTTAAGCATATGCACAGAACAATGGAGATTCAGCACTAGAACTACAGCAATCACATTAATTCCTTTAATAAAACTATCTGAAAGAAACTTGCAAAAAAAGAAATATTTATAATTTTAAGCTAGAAAGTGAAAACATTTGAACATTTGAACAGAGGAATTTGATCCAGTTGGCTCTAGAATCCAAGATTCCTTAGTGAAAATTCAATAGCTTTATTAACTAGACAATGCTGTCTTCTTAAAAGTATAGTAAATGTAGGCAAACAAATTCACTTGTTCTCTCATCATCTTTGAATGTCCTCAGTAGGACTGTGCTCTGAGCACAGCCTGCACTGCTCCAAACTCTGCCAACACAATTCAAGCAGTGAATCTACACCCAAGAAACCCATGTTGGCATAAACAGTGTTATAGTCATAGACACATCCCTTATAACTAAGCTTTCACCATCTGTTCCAGCCTGTAAATGCAACAAAAATGAACATAATTCACAATGCAATCATGTCATAAAAAAGTAAAATATAAGTGATTTAACTGTATGTCCTTTATTCAATGCATCTGTTGTGCTTTCATTTACAAATGTATCAAACATAAATCATGGAAGTGCTATTCTCTTCCCAAGAGTTATATATATAAAAAAAAAATACTTGAAATCTCTCTCTCTTTCTCTTTCTTCCTATCATTTTTAAAACTTTAGTGGAAATTTTAAGGATGTGCACATAAAAGAACCTTTTCTTCTGCTGCCTGAATTTCATGTGTTGCAATATAAGACATTTTTCAGCAGGTTTCCTGTTTTCCAAACTGCTGACAGAAATCAGTATTCAGCAACCAAGCACAGAGTACATCAAACTGGATGTCAGACTCCTGGGAGGTGGACATTAAAAYGACATGATCCTTTCTTAAAAATCTCTGTTACTGTGATGCCTTTTAAAAACATTTCAAAAATATACATTGATTCATTAGTTGGTGCATTGAAAAAAATGCTCAGGATGCTTACCAATGTTATCATATGGTCTGCTTGTCTGTATTTATCTGTTTTACAGATAATTAAACATTATTTATATCTCAGGCTAAATGTCTTTCAGTGTTTCTTTGTGTCACCACACAAAATGGGTATACCTGGGTTCCGTCCCAGGTATACAAGTGATACTGCTCTAGAAGGAAAAGGGAACATCAGTCCAGTTGTACAAGTACTGTTATGAATTTTACATCTCTGTCAAGCAGCATCATGCAGCATCATGAAGAGCTTCATGCCCAAAGAGTTCCTCTTGATTTGAGGATCATTTCAACTAACCTGTGGGAAGGTAGGTCCCTAAAGAATACGGATTTTATATCAGAAAGCAGAGCTTTMTATCAGCCTCCTTGGCCTATGACTGGGGCAGCAGCAGCTATCTAAGTGCCCCTGGACCCAACTGGTACTTCAGCAGGAAGCTTTGGTTTCTCTCATCACAACTTGACTTATGTAGGGGAGAAAAATAACTTGAAAAACAGTATGTGTTAGTGTGTGTGTATATATACACTATATATATAAAAGTATATATGTATATATATATATATATATGTACATATACATATATATATTGTAAGACACAGTTTTTGGAGTGTGTTTGTCTCACATCATTGTTACCTTGTTGTTACACTATTTACCTAGGAAGATCGGAACATCAGCTCAAGACCCAAAAAATGGCATTCTTGGTTGATGTGCTTATCTCAGCGCTGTTGTGCCATCATTCACACTTCTTGACTGCCACACTTCTTAACTGTGGCATCCTGCCTCCAGGAAGACTGTGATATCATCTCGAGGAACTACGACTTTTTGGTCTAACAATGCCCAGCAGTGCCTGCCAAGTGGAGCATATGGCACATATGACACATACAACACATACCAGAAATCTTCAGGTGGGTGGAGTTCAAGAACTGGGACAATAAAAGGACTATGATTTTCCGCATGGAGAGAGGCCTCCTTCCTCCTTACCTGCACTTCTTCAGCTGTGCACCAAGTGAATGTCTCCTTCATTGTCTCCTGAACTCTCTCAACAGATCATCATTCGCACCGAGAGCGGCCTCTTCTTCTTCGAGAGAAGTGGGATCATATCGAAACGCGCCCCCCACAGTGGATCGGGACATATATATACATATATACATATATATACACACATAAGTATATATGTGTGTATATATATGTATATATATATACATATATATGTGTCTATATATATACACACACTTAAAGGTGTACGTTATTATATATGTACGTGCTGCAGATTGCTGCATGTACACACACTCTCTTTTAATGTGTTAAAGACAAAATGAGATGCTTGCAGAGGTGTCGTGAGAGTGGAAGATGTAACCTTTTTAGAAAGGAAGGTTAACATGTTTCTGTCAAATGCAAATCCATGCTTTTTTATAATGTTATGTGTGCCTAATCTGCACACAATTTACTAAAGCTCTAATCTATTAAATAATTAAAGCTATTATAACGGTACCACTGTAATGTTTTATGAAGCAATAAGCCACTTGCCAATGGAGTACGCCATAAGGCCAAACAGTTCGTCCTAGAGACAGAGCAAGTTTATACAAGTGTGATAAACATATAAATGGTTCAAGTTTAGCATTTGAATATTCGGATTTTATTTTCTTCTTTTGTTTTTGTTTTTTTTTTTGCTTGATTGGAAATGAATAG
This sequence comes from Nothoprocta perdicaria, assembly GCF_003342845.1. Lineage (NCBI taxonomy): Eukaryota > Metazoa > Chordata > Aves > Tinamiformes > Tinamidae > Nothoprocta > Nothoprocta perdicaria. The sequence continues at coordinate 341,147 of NW_020455899.1, read as the reverse complement.
CTGTTTGAAAGCTGAGTGGAAAATGAAGGAATTGAGAGAATGAGAGAGGAAATCATTATATGATGTAGGTAAAGCAAGGAGGCATCATACTATTTGAAGGCAGCATGGCTTCATATATATATCCTATTTTGCTGTGTTCATATTTAATAAAGAATAAATAAATAAGGCAAAATTTCCACCTTAAGGCAAAGAGTAACCAGACATCTAAGCAAATTCTGTATCACTATTGAATTATAGGAAAATGAAAGTTCTGAATAACCTTGCAAATTATTTTTTCCATATTTCTGTCTTATAGAAATAGTTAAAAGGAAATTATACTTAGCCATCCAAATGATCCAAAGAGAGGCACTGAGGAAGGATGTCTGACTCAGCTGAAAACCATTTCTGCAGGTACTAATAATCAGATAATTGTCAAGTTTATAGTGCAGAAAGCTACTCAAAAGCATGTGTTTAAGATAAAGATACCATGCCTAATTACTCAGATATAGTTTTTTGTTTAAGAAATTGGGCTTTGATGCAAGATACATGAAGCTAATTCTTCACTTTAATTTTTCATGTAATCTTAGGCAAATCATGGGAAATCACGGACAAATCATGTCTCCTTTTGTGCTACAATTCACCTGCAGTAAGTGTGAACATTGAAAGACTATTCCTCTCTTTCTTTTCCTACTCCATCCCTATAGTGTGTCTATAGTGTCTAATATACTTTTTTTTTAAAGAAGAAATCAATCATGATGCAATTTAAGCATGATACTATATTAAACATGAGTTCTATATGTGAGTTCTAAATTCAAAACACGTCTTACATCAGGATGAATGACAGCTGTATGCAGCTGATGTATGCAACTGTTTAAGCTTGCACGTTGATAATAGTTACATTAAAAACCCTAAGGGGTACCTTACACAGAATTTACTACACACACACAAACCAAATTATCATGAGCATTATCGTGAGTATTAATCTTTACAGTATCGCATTTGAAGTACTTAGTATTTAATTTTTCGATCTCACCTAAATTATGGTCATTACTGAGGTCACTATTGTGGATTAGATGCAAACCTGCATCTAATCTAAGTACATATGAGTACTGGTGACTTTCAGATTTCATCATGCTCTGGAGACTTGAATAACTGCATTTCAGACAGTTATTCTGGGAACATCTAATGTTTTTCTTTGTCTTTTGTAGGCAACCTTGAAACTAACTTGATGCACCAGTACGACCTCAATGATATCTAATTGGTAGCTATGGTCCAATAACTCCCAGAACTGACACAAGTTTTTGAACAGCTGCAGTGCTCCATGGTAGGAATGGTCGTGTTTCAGAGAATGGTGACTCACTCTTCCTAGATACTATTTCTGTTCTCTGTGCTGCACTTGATTTATTTAGCCTGTTCCTGTCTTACTGCTAATTCATAAAGAAATCTCAATTCTCCTGATAAACTGTGTGTAAATTCTAAGTATAACAAATAGATAAGAGTTTGCAATTGCTTTGACAGCTGGCAGACAACATTCTCAGATATATTCTTGCCTTGCTGTTTACTGAAGCTCACTTAGTCATCTCTACACAATTTACAAATTAAAAAAAAAAAAAACCTTTTTAGTTTCCAACACATTTTTAAAATAGTATCATAATCTACTCATATATGAAGTTACTCATGCTCATATAAAAATAACTCTTATCACATTTTTTTTTTCTGTATTATTATGGAAGTAGCAGGCTTCTGTACCATATATGAAAATCTTTTCAAGAGACAGATCTGAACTATATTGTTTTTGGCATACCAAGCAATGACAGTAAATAAATAGAAATTCTGAAAGGTGTTTTATAAAATGAATAAACCCGTTATCTGTATCTTTACTAACTAGAATAACAAGTTGTTACAATGTCATGCTTGGGGATGGGCACACCACTATAAAGAAATTACTTCATTTTAAGTCTTCTTAATTTTCATGTAGCTCCAATGTCTTTAATAAGATGTGGCTTATAGTAGGAAAAATATGTATACAACCTTATTTAATTTTAAATTTCTATATATATTTCCACAAACAAAGCATTGCTTATGATGGTGACTGAAGCAAAAAATAAAAATATCCTCATAGATCTTTTTTTCTTTAATTATGAATTTTACCTACCCATATATAACAAAAGTCAAAGTAATTGACAACAGAAAATTAACACATTAGCTTAACCCATCACAAGGTTAAGAAGTTAAGATAGTTGCCCAGAATGGATCACAAGATATCATCCAGTTCTCTTTATTCGAAGTCAAATAATGTTAACAGAACCTTTGAGTACTGCTCATTATCATTTCCTTGAATCTTTCTGACCCTGCTGATTAAAGATTTTTTTTTTCTTTTGAAGTTTAAGTTAAAGCAATTTCAAAAACAGAGAAAAGTGATTTAAAATGTCTTGTACCCTGGTTACAGTCCAAAATCATGCATCATTACTGAAGCAAGATGAAAGCAAAATAATGTTGCTAAMCTAACCTTTTCTTTCTTTTTTTTTCTTTTTGTGCTAGCACATGCAGCTAAATAATTGTAATAATTTTTGAAATATTTTAGCAAAATCTAAATGACACTTTCAATTGTTTCTTATTTTCCTATCTCTTCTTCAATTAAAAATAATTGAAGAAACATATAGAAGTTATTGGATTAAAAGAAACCATTATGTCCCCTTTCACTCTTCAAGTAAGAAGCATTGATTTAAGACTTAATTTATGATTGTCATCCACAGCTTTCCAAATCATAGGCCTGGCATTTCTTGAGATTGGAACAAAATGAAAAAACTTTACTAGTGTAAATGGAACTGTAACATTGGTATGAGAAAAAAAAAAAAAAAAAAAAAAAAAAAAAAAAAAGGCAGATAAAACTTTCTTATATTCCACAGAGATAACTGTCCTAACTAAGCATAGTATCTTCACTTACCCAAGATTTTACAGTTGAAATTTGAAAATCTACATTTCAACAGCTCCTAAATGATTGTCATTCTCCTAAGAAACAGTGCAAGTGTTCATTCCTGGCTCTATTGTTTTACAGCTTTCAGCTGATCCTGATTGTAGAAATATACCACAGAATTTCATTACCTTGGGACTGTAAATTGTGCCTTTTGAAAAACAGAAAAAAATATTTCTTTGGGAACAGAGAAGATGTGCAAAATACATTTGAACAATTTCCGTAAGAAACAGGTGATACCAAAATTAGTATGTACAGATCACACACGTACAATATCTAAGTTAAATTAAAAGCTCTTTTTAATGCTTTTGAGACAAAACAAAACTGCATTATAAAAGAAAAAGAATAATGGAGCCTGATATAAAAAATCTATGAAAGACACATTTAGCTGAACTTTTATAATTAGAAGAAACTCAGAATGGCTTACTGGAGAGTTTGGGGATTTAAAATAATTTACCAAAATGACTTTCTGCCTCTAAAATTCCGATTCCTGAAACATATTCAATCACGGAGTTATATAAACTGACACATACCCTTAAAAATACATGTTTCAGTGATCATTACTGCAGTTCAGTAACTACTGGTATTTGGAACAGACATCAACCTGCCAGTCATAAGAGGAAGATTTTGACAATTGCTATCAATTTCTCAGAAATAAAGACTAATTTTTCACAGACTAGTTGTGTAGTACAAAATAGAAATTTTGCACAGGAGTAGACCTTTGTTGCATTTTCAAGGAGATCAGGAGAGACCCCTCCAGCTGCTTTACTGAGATCTTATAACGTAGATGGTTGGAGTCTTGCAAGACCACCACAGCACATACATTTTTCATTGCTATTGAGAAGCTTTACAGCATGTAAAACATCTAAAAATCCTAACTACATAAAAAATATAGCCCTACTTGTTAATCTCTGCAGAAAAGCTTTCCAGCAACAATTTACATATGTCTTTTCTTGGCAAAATGTAATCACTTTCCAGCAAAAATCACAAAGTAGTGTCTTTGAGACAGTCCACTCAAGATGTTAATGAACACATTGAGAAATACCTTGGGCTAGATACACAAGCATCTGATTGGTATAAGTATGTGAGACAGAATTTCTAGAACTTTTGGAAATTTCTATGTTGAAGATTCTTCTAAACATCAGTCAAATCCTCAACTGTGAAGGCTCAATCCTATGTCTCCTGCTAGTCCTTTGTCTCCTGCCAGTCCATTGTTTCATGTCTGCAGCTGATTTCCTGGCCCACTCAAAGAATTAAAGAATCAAGTGCAGTGCATGCGTACATGAACACAACCATGATATCCAGCTATTTGTATTTGTAAGTAAAGCAAAACCTCACATTAAATGTTTATAACACTTTGAAAAACATGTCATAGCTCTTGTCATATCCTGGTGAGAAAGAAAACAGTTTGATTTGTCTGCTCTGTGGTCATTTGAGTGATAGCATCTGCAGTTTAAGATTTATTTGCATGCTAATAGACTAGAAAGCAAGGCTGTAATTTTGAGACAGTCATTTATGCTAATCGAAAACTTAATGTGAGGCATGAAGAATGTAAACAAACATTCTCTGTGAGGTCAGGAAAGCAAAATAAAGGATAAAAAAAAGAGAGTTTTTAAGAAAAAAAAAAAGAAGTTCTTCCTTGCCTCCTCTCCCTCCCTTAAAGAGAGGTAAAGGAAAGAAAAGAAGATGGTTGGCAAGACAGCAATGGAAATTAGCCAGGGAACTACAGACATGACAATGATGTTTGTATGCAGAAACTTTGGAATACAGATTATTCTTGATGAAGTGCATGACAGAAGCTATTTATGCAAGAACTGCCACCTGAGGAAATTTGTAAAAGGGAAAATCAGAGGAGAAAGCTGAAGCTGGGAAAAAAATGATGCAGTCAAGGAGTGATTTGAAGATGTAATGGAAAAGACTGAGGGAGGGGAGTGTGCACACAACAGAACGTTTGTTAACATGAACAAGAGAATCTGAACTCTATTTCTGTAGGCTATTTTAAGAATCATTAGTTTAATATTAACAGAGTGAAGCTGACATAAATTGACTGAGCTGTTCCTTCATTTCTCCTACCTTATCAACACACTGAATCAAATACTTGGTGGCCTAGTACATGAATTGAATAAATCTGTAGGGCTTTTTTTTTTTTGCTTCAGTCAGCAAAAGAATGAACACTCCCACATAGTGTACTTCGACTTTTTAAGTCACGTTCATGTTCTCAAAGTTTGTTTGCAGGATGCAGGAGTGAAATAATAGTCCAATGGTTACAAGATCTCTATGAAGATATTAGAAAGAAAATTATTACCTGGAACTGAGGAGAAATAGGAAACTAACTACACAGAAATAGTCTGAAAAACAAATATTGGTGGTAACAGCTGTCAAAACAGCTTCTAATTTAAGCCTATATTTAATAAACATATAAAACATTATAGAAGAGCTAACTGTGGAAAAAAAGAAAAGAAAAAAAAAAAAGAAAATTCAAGTTAATTTCTCTTTTCCTGAATCAGCAGGCATATCATTCACAGACAATCAAGTCTTCTATGATAAGAGAGGGAGCAAATGAATCAGTTTATATTCTTTATTCAAAATAGTTCATTTCATAATTCATCTTTTTTCCCATCCAATGATAGATTTCATTTTCAAATATCATTTTCATTTTATCAAAAAATAAATAAAAATAATAATATATTTACTGTTATCAGAGCCAAAATATGAGAATCTTAAACAGTTTCACCTTCTACTTCACAGAAAAACAAACATTTTTCTCATCACCAAAAGAGCAGAAATATTTAGGTTGTGTCTCTGACTCAATGGAATGTATCAGCTATGTATTACAACCTCAACATTAAGTATTACAATATTACAATATTACAATACTACAATATTACAATATTACAATATACAATATTACACATTACAATATTGCATATTACAACTGTATATTACAACCTCATTATGAACCCCGATGATAACCCTTGTGTCCTTGTGTGTGAGAAATATTTGAAGTTGTCCTTCAATGATTATACTATTAATATATAGCAAAATTAATTTCATATACCATTAAGAAAAGGTAAGACAGAGTATTTTGGTATCTTTCTTATCAAACACATTTTGATGCATTGTAGTGTCCCTATACATTGACATGAAGAGTGGTGGTTCTGTTTTGTATGTTTTTAAGGAAAAGAGGAATGAAGTCCAAAGAAAGTGTTTAAAACTCCAGTATTTTTTATCTACCATTAAGACAATGAATAGAAACAAAACTTAACTGGAAGCTATAACAAAAAAAGTTGTAGTTCCTACTCAATGAATATATGTTCATTCATGCAAGAAGTAATCTCTACTAGGATCCAACACGCATGTAATTTAATAAAAAAAAAAAAAAAAAAGAGAGCCATTTCTATACAACAGAATGCTGCGAATCTTATAAAATGAGAGTATTCTTTTTTTTCTGTTTTACCTCCAATCTAAAATGATATTTTAAATTTTCATTCATAAAGCAAACATTAGTGAAAAATATGGTGGAATGTACACTCAGATGAGAGCAAGTAATAGATATTTAAAACATCTTTATGATGCTTTCTGACTTTTTGACTTTTGTGAAATTTCCTCTGCTTAAATGAAAATGCAATGAAAATTGCATTTTCCTCTGCTTTCCTCTGCTTAAATGAAAATCAATGCTCTGACAATTAGTTATTACATCCATATTAAGTATATCAGCATTTTAAACTTAAATGCTGAAAATAATCAATAGATAAATAGACAAATAGATTGAAAGAAAATTATTAAGTGCTTAATCTATTGAAATTCACTTGTATGTAAGAGGGAAGTAGATATCTACATGTACGGAAGCAAGCTCTTATTAAATATTATGACATTTATCGTTACCATTGATCTTTCAGGACAGAAAATGAATATAATTTTCAAAGTTAAATGTCTTTTGATTGTATCRTTATACACTCAAAGCAATTCACTGATGTAAGTGCAGAATAGACTATGATAATTACAGAATCACTTTGTATTTGTAAAATGAGCTTCATATCCAGTCATTTAATGTTAAAAAAAAAAAAAAAAAATTGTTAACTTAAGGATCAGTATTTTCAAAGTAAACAAGAAATGAGTAAATTTCCAGGATCCAATATTTTCATTTTGTCAAAATGTCTACTTTGAACAAATTCATCTATAGTTTGATGTCTTAGAAGCAATGAAATTTGGTTCAGGTTTGTGATACAGAATTAGTTGCAAAGTAAAACAGGGAGTCATCTTCATAGAAATTGAAATATTAAACATGCAATGAATAATATAGCTGAAGAAAGCACATGTATATTCAATGAAAGACAATTTTGATTACAATCTTTAGAGACAGAAGTAATCTTGGCAGTGAAATCATCCAAGAGAAAAGTCAATGCCTTAATTAAAAATGATTGATGTCATACTAGTTCAATACCACCTTTGTTCTATTGCTTGAAAAAGTGACATAGACTATATATTTTTCAATAACTTTTCCCAAAACTCAAAATAAAGGAGAAATACTCATGATGTAACTTTATTTTTCTGAACGTATTTTACAGCTAAAAATAGGAGCAACATAAATTATTTGATAGGAAAAGTGTGTTCATAAGTTATTTTTAAAATCTAGTAACTATAATCAGTTCAGCTCTTTTTTTCAAATCTTGTTTTTTTAATGAAAATACACCATTCATTTTGAAGATTTAGTTTTCTAATTATTACTAGCTTAGTAGCAGCATATTTATAAGGGCTTTTTACAAGAGTATAGTTTTCTGTTGTTATTGTTAAATATTTTGATATAGAGAATTATACCATCTTTATATAACTTCTATATAAATTATAACTTCTTTAAATATCAAAAATATGCATTCACTTTGAAAATTCCATGTTTTAATTATATTTGAAAACTAATATCTTAATAATCTTCTGTAAATATTTTCTCCTTTTTTGAGCTACTCTGTCATTTCAAATTCAAGGCAGAAGTTAAAAGTTAGCAGAGTGTTAGAGTGTTCAAAGTTGAACAGGACTGAACTCACATTTCAAGACTGAATAAACCACAAAAAAAAAGTCATTTCCAACCATGCCTCCTATTCAAGCAAGAAATATGAGAGGCTTCTATTATTGTTTCTCCTTTATTATTTTTTCTACATTCTCTGTATTCCATGACTGGTAGTTACCAAACAAAGTGAGTGAATTTTTTTTGTTGTCCTTGAAAATAAATGAATTATTTCTGTAATATATCATCTCTGATTCTAATTAATTTATATTTTTCTCTCTTGACAATTCAAACAAAACATTTTTAAAGTTTTTTTACAGCTTTCATTGAAGATTACAGTGATGAGAGTTCCTTAATATGGTTATAATTCTCACCTGCTCATTTGCTGCTCTGTTTGTTCTGTTCCATTCAAGCAAGTCAATTATAAACAAAGCTGCATTTGTAGATGATTACAGAAATAGAATTGGTTTTACCACTTTTTACATTTGCTGAAGAATTGGCTGCTGGAGAAGGAAGAAAGATGTGCTTTGTTGCACCTATCCAAGTTTTATAGTCCACCCTTTCTGCTAGTAGGAATTAATCAAATTTGCATGAAGAGAGAATTTGCCTATGTAGTAAATTTCATGTGATCAAATCTAAAGCTTTAATCCTAGAAAAAAACATGACCAATTTTATCCCATAGAAACACTTTTTGATCTCCAATATTATCTGCAAACTATATGCTTAAATGTGCATCTTTTTGAAATATTTATAAATACCTTACTGTACTGTATAACATTTTCTCATCAGTTTTCATGACTTTAATACCCACCCACATCTTTAAATCAGGACCACGTATTTAGTTGAGTGGAAGTTCTTTCAGAATTTTGATGCCAGATCCTTCCTTCTAAATATATTTTGGAATTGACTTGACATGATATAATCATACTGACAAGAGTGCGAGTTGTTTTTGCAACAAAGAATTTCAGTGGAAAGAGTCCAGGATTGCTTGACACTTATTTATTTTAATATACACATTTTGCAACAGTATATACATACTCTTTCCCTGAAGCTTAAGTTTATTCCATGATACCTGTAATCAAGGGATATGCTTCTCTATCACAATTGAACCTTCTGAATTTCAAATTTTTAAAAATTCTTTTTTTTTTTTTCTTCACACTTCTTCCTTCCAAGACATTGAAAGAATGGGCTTTGCTTTACCAGTATGTTAAGTATGATGGTAAAATCATGYTGTATATATATACGTACAGACAAACGTATTTAGGCCTGCAGACAAATGACKAGGTTGCAGATTACACCTTGTCTGACAGAAAAAATTACTGGGCATGGTGGGATGAAAAGGTGTCAAAAGCCAGCGACAGAGCCATGAGAGATGATTAGATTTCATAGCTGGTTAAGGCAGAGTTATAGGAAAGCCAACAAGCTTGCACAGGTAAGCTGTAGAGGAATGTCGGAGCATTTTAGGGACAAGGTCAGTAGCATCTGGGCAACTGTATCTGTACACAATATGAAGTTGGTACTGTCTAGACAACAGTATCAGAARTAGTAGAAATGCATGCATAGATGTATCCAAATTGTGTATATTAGGGATAATTAGGGGTGGGTTTCTTATTTGTAAGGGCGTTCAGGGAGTGATGGAGGTCCAAGAGCAGTAGGAAGGTTGAGAAATGAGGAAAGGGATAAAGTCAAGCTGAATGGAGGCAACAGCCAGGCAGCCTAGCACACGATCAGGGCAACCTAGTTCAGGACAATAAACCAGCTTGTCTTGCTGGTGATATCATCCAGGTCATTATGTAGAAAGAGGAACAGGGTGTTGTCCAGAAAGTGGACACACGGAAGGATGGATCAATCAGGCATCATGGGCTCTCTCTACTAGCACTCATGCAGACATGGTGTGACCTCCCAACCACTGCATAATAAGCAGAGGCAACCTGGCAGTGGGGAGCCTCTGCCAAAAAAAAAAAAAAAAAAAAAAAAAAAAAAAAAAAAAAGAGAGAAAATCAGAGAAATAGTTCATAAAATGATGTAGAAAAAAAAAATCAAGGCTACAAACTGAATGTCACTGAAAGTGAAACAAAAGTAGCAACTAATTTATTTAAAAATGAAAATATTTTTGGCAGCTGGATGTGCCACTTGCACAGAGGCGACAAAAGACATAGAAAAAAATCATCATTTGTAAGGTTAAAAAAAAGAAAAAAGAGAACAAGCATATAACTCGAAACAGAAATAGATGATAAACAAGTCTGAATCTGCACCTCTGCTTTTTGAATTGTAGCCAGAAGATATTTTTCATATAACTATGATACAGTGAAGGAGAGGGAGAGAAAAGCAATATATTTTCCAATATGGAGAAACGACACATGGCAGATGCAACCCCTAAACAATTGTTTAAATATCCATGAACAGAATTCGTATTGACATCTCTCTACTGATTTCACTGAATTACTTGACATAATTATTTGTTTCTTATTCATTTATAGATTATAACTCATGTATGTATGTGCCCCAGAATGTAAAAAGAGAGTATATAGATATGTACATCTAATAAAATTTCCTCCATGACAAAGAAAAGAAATTAAAGTTTTTAACAAGTAAAAGCAAGACTTTTCTTATGAGTATATTGTTTCTTTATCCCCAATAGACTCCATAGCACAAGCACAATTAATAAAATTAATGGATTCTTCTTGCCTCTCCTATCTAATATGCTTAGCATGCTCCTAAACACAGCAGGGATATCAGTTTCATTACTGAACATACTGATCCTACTGATCTTAGGATCACCACCTTCTCCTGTGGCTACCTCTTGGATAGTTATTTCTTTCTTCCACACTTTTATGTCTTTCCAGTGATTATTGCTTTTTATTGTAAGCTATTCAGCCTTCTAAGCAACATTTTTTTATCTTTTTTTCTTAATCTATCTGGCTTCATTGCTTTCAAAGGACCAAAGTACSTCACTTTAAAGGAAAAGTTACATACATAATTAAAAAATTGTTTTTAAAGGTTATTCCAATTACAACATTAGGTTATATAAGGCCCTGTCAAACTGAGTTTTGTTATTTGTCTATTTATTTATTTATTTATTTGTTTGATTATTTATTTATTTATTTTCAGTAAAGG
>NW_020455899.1:325165-330012 GCF_003342845.1 Nothoprocta perdicaria | reverse complement strand
TTTTTTTTTCTTGTTCCACTTTGATGAAGAGGATGCCTCCATCTCCTGTGTGAGAAAGAAGTATTAAACAACTGTGACTACATCCCTTAAATCCTTCTGTTCTCCCAGACGGATAAACTCAGCTCTTTCCATCTTTCCCCATACCCAAGGTTCTCCAACGTTCTGRTTTATCCCAATGGTACTCTGATCAACCCTTTCCAGTTTGTCAGTGCCTCTCTCATATGAGTCCCTTACCAGAGGCAATGTCCTCCAAGCAGGATATGCCAAGGCCAAGCAGAGGGGACCATCTCTGCCCTCACTCAGGACCTTGCCTCTGCTCATTGCTGCTCTGAGGGCTACCCAGCATAGTGTTACCTCTGTTCCACTCACTGCTGCCAAGGGTAGGCTTTTGGATACCTATGCATTAATATCAAAATAATATTACGAAAGATTCCTTTTGGAAGCAAGGGAAAAAAAGGAGAAAAGACAGAATAGAAAAATAAAGAAAATATAGAAAATAAGAAAAAAAAAAGGATAGAGGAAACATCTGATGGATCATAAATATGAAAAATAATCAAAATTATGCATCACATATATATATTTAAAATACTAAATAAATAAATAAAGAAGAGGGGAGAGAGAGAGAGAGAGAGAGAGAGAGACAGAGAGAGAGAGAGAGAGAGAGAAGAGATAACTAGTATTCTTTAAAACCTTGGAAATTATCTACAAAAATTTAATCAGCATTTGGGTGACACTTTAGATATAGCATTGAGAAATTTGTAAAAACTAAGGAAGCTGAAAAAAAAGGAGAAAAATAAGTAATGACATGGAACACATCCTCATTTATTTTTGATGTTTCACTGAATTTCTTAACACTGACTGAGCTACAGATTAAAACAAAAAAAAAAAAAAGAGAAAAAGGGAATTTGAAAACATATGCAGTCACTTTCCATGGTGCCATGATAACTAAAGAAGGTTAACGTGTGGCATACATTTAGCAACAGAGTAATGTGGAAACCTAGGCACATAGTAAGTTTAGTATTTTAAGTTGGTTGATATTCTTATGCCTTTTAGTCTTGGTAAATGCTATTGGCYGTAGCAATATCGATACAGATAAGAAGAGGAGGTCAGCTGTGAACTAGGATGAAGTAACTGGTGTTGTTACCTGGAAAGAAATGTCAGAGCTGTCTACAGCTTCCAAAAGGTACCAAACTGCAACACGGGGCTTCCAGGAGACTGCAGCGGATATTTGGATGGGTGAGTGAGGGAGCTCCACTTGTCATTAAACATGAAGAAAAAGAGCATCAGAGGAATAGCCAAAGATGCTACATTTTCTGTCCTGCCAGGAAAAAGCTATGATATTCCCTGAGCAGGAAAACAGATTAAAGAGAAAATGATTCTGAAATATAGCTCTCCAGGAATAGTAAGCTTTCTCAATCTGACCTTTTCATTTTAAGTTGAAAAACTTCACATGGACCTTGCAGAACTGATACATTAATGTGTAGTGTCACATGGGAATATTCTTAAGGGAGAAATTCCACAAGACATTGCTGTGAGTCTGACAGAGACAGTCACTGATGTCAGTTCATGGATATATGTTTAGTTACTCCTCAAGAGAGTTTATTTATAACTTCTTCAGTTTGGGAAAAGCATTCAATATTGATGCTAATGAGCTATTTTAGTCCTGCAGAAATGCAAGTAGGGCACTGTGCTAAAAAGCTTAATCAATATAAATGCTCTAGTTTTGTTCACATATAAAGGTTACTCTGTCTACAARGAAAATTCTAGAACCCTTACTCACAAGCAAAGAAGATTGAGATAACAATATGTCTGTTAATTTGATGTGTTTGAATGAAGACTGAAGTGCAAAGGTTTATTGTGAGAATAGTAAAGGCACTGTAGTATACGCTAATAGAGGCTTATTGGAAAGGATATGGTTATTTCTTAAGTTATGCACAGTGCAACTCACTTTGCCCAGTGGGAAGTAGAACAGAGGGAAACTAGAATAAAGCTAAGGAATGTGCTCAACTGTGCTCAAAAAGAAAGACTTAGTTTGAGATTTAGCTCATTGAATCAGGATTAACATTAAATCCGGTTACAAGGAAAGGATACTTTGGGACTGTAATTCAGAGCTCATGTGATTAGTACTGGGAAGCCAGTTTATTTACCCCTCACTGAATTTTACTCTGCCCACAGAGAACAGCAAGGAAGGTCTGGGCCACCTGGATCATACTGCTAATAATAAAGGCACAACCTACTCACACATGTACTGTTATTAATAATATTAATGTTAATACACCAATGACAAGATGCAGAGCTTTCTTARTAAGCATTAGGTGGATCAAATGCTAAATAAAGTTTTGCCAGTTTATTGATATTTTACCTTTCCTGCTGTGATTTTACCTCCTTTTCACTATATGATATTCAAATGTTTAGCTGAATCAGAGCAGCTGTTCTGTACAAAAGGCACTCTTCATTCACCTTACGTAACATTTGACATATCACTTTTCTTCTCAATTTGAACAATTTATATTTTGCATCCTCACACTGCGGCAAAGTCTCACATTCCACSCTTTGAAAAGGAATTTTAAGTTTCTTTCAAAAGATATGAAATACAAGAATTTGACTCTTCACTTCAGCAAACTGATGTTTAGGTAAATCAGGTGGTTAAGAAGATTTAAATGGCATTAAAGAATGCCATTTCTATGCAATTAATTAGTACTATTAATTATGCATTRTGCATTAATACTAATTAATGCAATTAGTCTTATTACTAATTTAATGTAAGTCATTATTATTTATTGGACAAATAATTAATCATTTCATCTTGCAGTGACAGAATAGCTAAGCTCTGGYTGAAATTATGGACCAGAACTCAAGATCTCTAGATGCTAGTACTGCTTCTGGTAGAGGAATCCAGTTCTGACCTTGAGCTTTTAGTCTTTTTATCTGTACGTCTGTTCCCATCTGTTTACTTCCAGAAAAGTGAAGAAGGGCATGAGATAATCTGTTACTATGGTAATGGGCAATGCAGAAGAGCCTATTAATAAATATTTGAAAAATCTGCAGCCTTCTGCTTACCATCTCCACAATAATTCCTACCACTACCACTCTAAAGTACTTTGCATTAGTATTATTTTATTTTAAAAAAAAAAGAGGTATACATATTTCAAATTTGGGGCTTTTTATAAGTCACATCATCAATATGCACTAACCCAGATACACAGAATTTGTGTATTTTATGGATTATAATAAATAGGCTTTAGCTATATATAAACACAGCATTTCTCTTTGTATATGTATTTATTTATTTGTTTTGCTTTAGAAAGAGGAAAAAAGGGAAAAAAAGGAAAAAAAAAGACTCACATTGCCTATGAAAAGGCTTCACTGACAATTTCACAATCAGTTTAATGAAGTCTTAAGAGGATGGAAATGATTCACAACAGTGATGTTTTTCAAGCTTCATGTCCCTCCCTCAGGAGTGATATCCTGCTTTCCTTTACCATCTCTCACAAAGATTTCCACAAGCTTGCTTTCTCCAGAATTCCATACCAGAAATGACTGTGGCCATATGAAAGTGCTGAGCTGCTCAGCTGTTATTAGTAGGACAGAGTGGATATAAAATTGAGCTTGGATCAGCAGATCCATAAGTCTAAGTCCCACTTAAAATAAGCAATAAAAATTCATAGAAAATAATCCCATGGATTTCTGCAGAGCTGAAGGCAGAGGAAGATATGAAAAAATAACCTGTGCCTTCAATGGGTATTTCAAAACTAACTAATGTTTATAATACCCTAAAACTACCCACTCAACTTTACCTTTACACAGGGAAAATATTTGTGTCTGATAATTTCTCATCTGACAGAGAGATATGGATACAAATTTTAATACATTAGCTATGGACTTGATAAGACTCAGCTGAAAAGCTGAAAAGCTGAAAAGCTTCCAGATGACTACCTGAAAAACATGAGGAAGAATATAAGGCTTTTGTACAATATTCATGGCACTATCATAAGAATGGAGTGTGATTAAACTAGATTTGTCCACAATAAAAGGTATCTAAGGATATTACCAGATAATCAGGTATCAGACAAAACACAAATAAGAATGTTGTGTAGACATTTTTCACTATAACTGCAAGGTTATAGTGATAACATCAACTCAGGTTGAGGAAAGGAAATGAACCAACAAATCTCTCCACATGAACTAAAAAAAAAAAAAGAGAATAGTATTCACTAGCAAAAGTGTAAGTTGCACTGTAGAAGGAAAATAAAAATGGAAGATACTGATTAGCTATTTTTTTGCCCAATTTGGTCAGGAAATAACAGCAAATACCATAACAAACTCCCACAATATAGGAAAGTATTTTTATATGTGTAAGAGATTTTCAAAATTGATTTAAAATAATGGCTTAAAGATAAGCCTACAAATGTCATTGACAACAATCAATTGCCTTGCAGATGGTGACTTTCCAAATATGTCTTGTAGGAATCACAGAATCACAGAATATTTAAGGTTGAAAGGGACCTCTAGAGATCATCTAGTCCAACCTTCCTGCTCAAGCAGGCACACATACAGCATGTGACACAGGGTGGCATCCAGGYRGGTTTTGAAGACCTCCAGAGAAGGAGACTCCACAACCCCCCTGGGTAGCCTGTTCCACTGYTCTGTCACCCTRAMAGKAAAGAAGTTCCTCCTCACCTGGAGATGGAACTTCCTGTGCTCCAGCTTATGCCCATTACCCCTCGTCCTATCTCCGACCACCAATGAAAACAGCTTGTCCCCTTCCTCGCTGCATTCTCCCTTCCTGAACTTATACATATTAATCATATCCCCTCTCAGCCTTCTCTTCTCCAGAGAAAACAGGC
>NW_020455899.1:249070-324205 GCF_003342845.1 Nothoprocta perdicaria | reverse complement strand
TGACCGGCCTGTAATTGCCCGGCTCCTCCCTCTTGCCCTTTTTGAAGACTGGAGTGATGTTGGCTCTCTTCCTGTCCTCTGGCACCTCCCCTGCTCTCCAGGACCTCTCAAAGATGATGGAGAGAGGCTGARCAAYAWCCTYGGCCAGTTCCCTCAGCACTCTTGGGTGCATCCCATCTGGGCCCATAGATTTTTGAGTGGCCAGTTTGTCTAAGTGATCCCTAACCCAATCCTCCTCAACCCGCGGAAGGTCTTCCTCTAGCCCATTTACATCTCTTCCATTTSAGCCCTGCAGTTCATGGGGGGTCGCCTTAGTAGTAAAGACAGAGGCAAAGAAGACATTTAGTACCTCTGCCTTCTCGGCATCTTCCATCACCAAGGCCCCTTCCCCATTCAGCAGTGCACTAACATTTTCCATTGTCTTCCTCTTGCTATTGATATACTTATAGAAACCCTTCCTGTTGTCCCTGACATCCCTCGCCAACTCTAATTCCACTCRGGCTTTGGCCTTCCTCATTTCGCGTATGCATTCTCTGACGATGCGCCTGTATTCCTCCCACGTGACCTGTCCCTTCTTCCACAAGCTGTACACTCTTTTTTTCTCACTCACTTTGCCCAGCAATTCCTTACCGATCCATACAGGTCTCCTGCCCTGCTTACTCGACTTCTTTTTTGTGGGGATACACCAATCCTGAGCTTGGAGGAAGTGACGCTTGAATATCAGCCAGCTCTCCTGGACCCCCTTTCCTTCTAGGAAGGAAACAAGAACCTTCTAGGAAGGAACAAGAACCTGGCCTACTTAACTTTTTTAATTRTTATAAAGAAGAAGATTTAAAATTGCCAATGTTTGCAGATCAGACTAAGGAAAAACAGTAAGCAGAAAGAAACCATTCTTGTGATGAATTTGGTACTAGTAACACATACATTTGAGGCAAGGAAGGAATGAGAAATAGAGTTATGTGGTTGCATTTCTGTCCTTGAAAACACAGGACATGGCAGCTCTCTGCAGTTATTTACACTTGGAAATTACTCCATGTTATATATTCACCTATGTGCTTATGGAGCTATCGAGTGGTTATTCACAGCCCACAAACACATTACTCTGATATTTAAACATTTAGGAGTTGATTTTCAGAAGTGCTCAACCTCCATCTGCTCACATTGGGAAATACTAACTTCTGCCAAGTTTTCAGCACATTTTGAAATGAGAACCTTAATATAAAAAGGTGGTGTGCTGTGCAGTCTTATGTTTTTGTCATGATACTAAAATGGGGCATGAAATATACTAACATTTTAATTACATTCGTACTGAATACTCCATAAAATCTTTATTGCAGAACGTCCACCAAACAAAAAATGAAAAGACAGTCAATGGACTAATGAAAAAAATCTTATCAAATTTTATCTCCAGGAATTATCAGAGTGTTACATATTATTAATACACATCACAGAAAAAAATCACTCATATTGATGACTTTATTTATTCATACATTTCTATTGATTTCTAAGTAAAATTACCAACATATATTAAATGGAAATATTAACTTTCATTTCTATGGGTCTATAACACTGGAGATTCATAGTTTAGCTTATTATCAGAAATGAGGTTTTTTTATTTTTATTATTTTTCAAATCATTTTTACTTTTCTTCTGCAGAATTTCCTGCAGAAAAGAAGTGAAGGTCATGAACTGAAAGGGCATTGTAGAAAACTCACTTGTACTCACTAAAGCATTTGCATTTCCTAGGAAATAACTCAGCTGTTTTTAATTCCTTGCTATTGAGTGAGTCCAGTAAAATGAAGTATTGAGTATTGTTCATTCTGTCAGTGGCTGGTTCTTACTGCCCTGCCTTGACTTGGAAGTTTAGTTGCTTTGAACTTCTGTAAAAGCAAAGGGGAGAGTGATTCAGAATAAGGGCAGAACAATGGAAATAGATGTTGTTTCCTACATATAAAATGCTCCCACATATAAAATGTTTCAGAAAGACCATCATTCTGAATTTCACCATTTTATCATGATGAGATTTTTCTTCCTTCCTCCCTCCCTTCCTTTCTTGCTTTCTTTCCTCCTTCCTTTCTTCTTTTCCTTTCCTTTTTTATTTCCTTTAAATTCCAACTGGATCTAATCAGTTGGAAAATTATAAGCATAGGGTCAGTTATAAATGAATCTACCAGAGTGTTTTTTTGTCTAAAAGCTCTGACCATAATACTAGGAGATGGAAGTTATCATATCTGGGCATGCTGCACACAATTCCATCCCAGGAGTATTCCTTGAAGCAAAGTTTACAAATCTATACCGGTAACTGTTGCTAGGCAGTCACAGAAAAGGAAATACGTATTTCAGCTACACTTGTGCAGCTAAGGAATTTCTGTGGAATTGATTTAATCAATGCCTACATCTGCTCTGCTATCCCTAATATTAAAACCCATATGAGCCCTTAAGTTCCCTCTCTAATGAAGTATTGCAATTAGCATTCTACAATTACATTAGTATATGTATAAAGAACTTGAAAACTAAAGGAAGACAACAACTATTGAAGAATCTGATTTTCTTTTCACTTTCCATGCTATGTCAGCCTGTTAATTCAATATAGGTAGCTTGTAGTATGAGAACTGTTTGTTAATATTCAAAAATATTTCTCATCAAGGAACTCTGAGATATTGTCCAATCATCCTTTCCCTTAACTTTTTATTATTATTATTATTCTATTAAAACAAGGAAACCACCTCACCTTCATTAGAAGCATCTGTTTTGTTGTTGTTACTTTCCTTCTCTACTGCCTTCCTGATTACCATTCAGAAGGAAGAGGTGAAGCTTCTGTCAATCCTCCTGTTTTCTCCTCCTATTCTCACTGTCAGGTGAAAGCTGAGGGAGCAAATACTAAAGCAAGAAATGACTTCTGCTGCACATATTTCAGGAGCAACCACTCTGACTCTTTTCTTAATGTATCATAAGCAAAACTCACGTGTCAGTAGGTAACATGCACAATAAATTTGATCTCTGCATAGTCTTGAAAACATTAATATTTCTTCATAATAATCTTATAAGCAATAACATAATTATCATTTTAAGTAGCAAGTATTCAAAAACATTTAATAGTGGACTCACGGCTCAGCAGGATTTCTTTTCTTCAGTAGAAACAGGGCTCCAGAGATGCTAGATGCTTCTGAAAAATACTCCTTTTGTTGGGATACAAAACTTCTTCTCAGCCTGCTCAGCTTTGAATGGCTCTTTGGGYGTTTAGAAGTATTAAATATTTTTATCTGTAGCATAGTGTCCTTTTCTTTCATATCTTGACTTTTAAAAAGACATGTTGCATCTCAGGAACTAATAAGCATCTCAGAATAAGTTATATGTTAACTCTTAAGCAACTCTGCTAGCTACCATTTTGTCATMCTACGCATACTATGCAGTAAAATACAGATTAAGTTTTTCTTCTAAAATTCATTGGGACCATCTGAAGAAGATTTGCCATCACAGAGACTGACAAAGTAAATAATATGAAGCAGACATAATGTTTCATAAATAAGACTTTGAATCTTGCAGAATACTGCAGGTATTAAACTACAGTCTTCCTAATACATTATCAAGTAACAAAGGGCTAACATATAATTCCAAGCCATAAAAGGTAAAGAAAGAAGGCCTCACAAAATAGAGCTGACTTGAAGGCTTGAAATATGAGCAAGTTGCTTTGAGGATGACCATGAGGACCATGAAGTTATTAAAGTTGATATAGATCAAGAACTTTGGAACATCTCAACATGACGACTACACAGGGTTAATATTTGGTAAACAGATAATTCTCCAATCCACCTCCAGTGAGGAACAGTGATGACTTCAGCTGGAATAGGAAGGCTTGTAGTAGAACAGGATACTGGAATCTACCCACAGGTAATATGGGACCTAGGATCAGATCAGATTGGGACTTAAGATTCTGAGCATCTCAGTGAAGTAGAAATTTAAACAACAAAACACTTACTCATTAGGTCTGAAAATGGGTCTGAAAATCACATTCCCATAAAGACAACAAAGAGCTAATAAGAGAAATTCTATATAAAGTTGAAAGGTTGTACTGTTTTGCTTAGCCTTTCTACTTAATGAAGTTGATACCTGTGTTCTCAGCGTTCTACTTTTAAGAAGCAGCAATCTTTTATAACTATCCAAACTAATGCAAATATACACATATATTTGTATATTCATTAAATACTTATCAATTTTTTAGTTTGCACAGGGCTACAATTCTGAAATGTTAATAAAATGCTTTTTATTATCAATACTGCTGATGGCACACTATWCCTATTTATTCAACAAAAGTCTGTTATAAAACAGCTTCTGATGTGGAGCCTCCTTACTGTCAAATTACATGGATGATGGATTTGCATTCTGATTCATCAGCAGACCAGCAAACCTGAAAAAGTGAGAACTCGGTTGATTCACCTGCCTTTGAACCTCATCCTGTCTTTCCACATTTGATACTTTCTGAAGATAATAATTACAGGTTCTTAAGCTTCAGAGAACTTACATGAAACTTTGCTAGTTCAGAGCCTGAACTGGATTGATATAACCATGTTAATGCTTAGATTTTCTTCACATAGATGAAATTTACATACATTCTTAGTTTCACAGCTATCGTAACTCAGTTATATCTGACAGGCTAACACATATATAATATCTCAAGACAATGTCACATTTTATGACCTAATGTGCAAAAATTAAATTCTATGATTTCTGATTAATGGCAAGATGAAGCTTTGTAATGTACATGCAAGTGTGCTCTTTTTATTCAGTATCAGGATGGAGTTCCTTCCTGATCTTGAGCCAAAAATCTCTATGTGATCAGGAAGCCCAACATACCCCAAAGAGACAATAGGATCTTCTTATTTCTAATGCTCCCAGGCTGGCAGGAAGACTTTTTCATTTTTGTGATTTAAAAGGAACATTTTTATAATTTAAAAGATCACAGGGCCACTGTGCACAGCACAGGATGGCCGTGTACTGGCTTCCTCTCTGGTCCACAAGGAAATACATTATCAGCCCCAGGTTCTCCTGCTTTCTCCTTTGAGGAGGAAGGTTCAGACTGCTCTCGCTGTTAGCATGAGGCCATAACCCTGGAATATGAACAACAGGCAAACTGCATATGCTATTAYTCATTTTCCTTCAAGCTACTTCTATTCTGTGCATTTTAAATACTGATGGGAGGGAAGTTCATRAAGTTGTAAAATGTATCCTCTGACCTTCAGTTCCCATTAAACTGTGAAACCCGGAAACTTGTGTATGAATTTAAGGCCAAAATCTTTGTGGTTAGAACTGTCATTATTCACATTGAACAGGAAGAAAACTGCAGGAGAAAAAGGGCAAAAAAAAACCACAAAACAAAACAACAAAAAAAAAGGTTATACGGTTATCCAATATTTCACAACAACTTCTTTCTTTAATAGACAAAACATTCTACACTGTTAAGTAATCAAATCTTGACTATATTCATACTTCTTTTATTATTATTTTTAAACAGTCTTGAAGATATAGAAGTTGTTGCACGTAACTATTTTGTCATTAAGATTTTGCTGTTGTTTTAAGAATAGTATTTAGATCTTTGTAAGGAAGCTTGTGTACAAAGGTTCTTTTTGAAAAACAGAAAATTATAACAATTATAATCCTGCAGCAGCTAATACAGAAGTTTGCCATCTGTCTTAGCAAGTCCAAAGGACAATGGGCACTAGTTTCATCATTACCATGAAAGGAATAATAAAAATGATTTAGATAGAAAGGACCAAACAAGAAAGCTTTAGAAAATCAAGAATACATGGCATACAAAATAAAGATTTCTAACGGCATAAACACCATATAAATGAGAAATTGATCACTGAGACAATCTTCTATTATAACTATTGCAAAACATAGCAATAATTTTCAGATAAGTACAGTGAAACTAATATATTTTGTAATGGAGTTTTCTTTTCTTTCCCTTAAGAGGTATCAAATGAGTAATAATACTTGCACTGCACTTACTGGTGATTTCAGTTCTAAAGCAAAATGTTCTTTTATCATAAAGAGGCTAATAAGAGGGTGCATACAAGATGTTTTTGTGTTTAGATTATAGATAATACAATACAAGGGTTGCTGTGGACCCTTCAGCTTCCCGGGCATTTGAGAGAAGACGTGCTTGGAAATCCAAATCTGCAGGAAATATTTCAGAAGACAATTTTAAGGACCTAAGCTAAGTGTCCTYACCTGCAATTCTGTATGGAATGAGGCTGGCTCTGCAGCATATATATACTTCTATGCCAAACTTCCAGTGGAAAAAAATGGATTGGGTAACATCCTAACACTTAATCTAAAACCACTGCCCTAAAAAGAGACAATGCTCACAAACAAAGATATTGCTGTAATAGAAAAAAGCAACAGAGTTGAACACAATAGATGAACTCTGTAGAACACAAGGTAATCAGACAGAAAAAAAAAAAAAAAAGCAACAAGCTTCAGATTAAAAAGAGGTTTGGAGTAGATCTTTTAAGTTCAGTATATTGATGTAAAGAAATTGAACAGTATGAAAAAATATATACTATCCAGTATCCAGAATCTCTGTGATATCAAGATTACAGTTAGCTTGGAATTTGATATTTCAGGCCAGAGGAAGAGAACTTAGTTCCAAGGTTTATTCACTTGTTCCTAACTCTATCTAATACCTTGTAAAGTGATAGTCTTTTACCTTATTCTTTTCTGATTAGACAAAGATAACTAAGAGAATGAGATTGGCTAAGAGGTGCTTTCCTTTTTTTTAACATCTACATAAGATACTTTCTCAGCCACTAGAGTGTAGACTGAAGCTTTCTTCCCACAATGGAAGATTAAGCTGTTTGTCTAACATAAAAGTCAAGATGTGACCATAATGGGAGAAAGCAGTCTTGAATTCTGTTATGCTAAGAAAAGCACAAATAATTTTGCTCGCAATTTTCATCATTTGTATGTTTTCTGCTAAAAACAAAGACATCTGATACATGCTGTCCTCAAAATATTATTTCATGGGAGTATGATGTACTAACTCCTCACAAAATTATCTAATTATTAAATGATTTTTTTCTTTGTAATAAGTCTGATTTTAACAGTAACTGGATATTAGCCTTACAGAAGCATATACTAGATCTCAAGTTAACATAAGGGAACCATGATGCTGCATGCGCTAAGATATGTTAATCTATGGAAAGAACTTGTTAGAGGCAATATCTTATCAAATATTACRAAAGTCTGTAGTTGTTCCCATAAACAGCAGAAATTCAGAAAAAATGGCTTTTGCTTTTCCTCGACTACTTATCTACAGACAATAAAACATCCTGAAAATGATTACACATTTTTTCCCCTGAGTTTAAGCTAAAAGTTGCTAGTACTGAAAATAGTATGCCATTAAGATGGATTATAAAGCATGTACTTGATCCATTTATATGAATTCTATTACAACCTCCTTGTAATGTGTGGATAGTCATTATTTCTAGTGAGGCAGCATAAAGGCTTCTCCTGCTGTGGATCCAGCTGAGGATTTGGTGGTATTATAGGAACAGTCAAATGGCACATTAAAAAACTATTTTACAGTTTCACTGGCTTGGACTGTCAGAGTCTGCTTGTGCTGTCTCTGAACATAATTTGCAGTACATGTCAAGGAGAAGATCACACAAACACCACAGATAACGTTTCATGTGAATCCCCCTAGAAACACACAATTTGGGCTAATTTGGGTGTTTTAAAGATTTTCTCAAACACATAATTTTCTCTCTCTTCCTGTTGTTAAGATTGCCTTACAGAAAAATGAGAAAAAGAAAAACAAACAACAAAAAAAATATAAAACAAGAAACTGATAGTCCTGAGTTAGTCTATTAATTAGTTTAATGTTGATTGGCCCAGTAAACTATTTTACTGAAGAAAATAAGGAAATAATTCTGTTTTCKTAGTTGAATAGCAAGTCATTTTCACCTCACCTGTGCAATGTTTTTATTCTGTATGATAGTTGTATATGGCATAACTGAAATACAGGAGGGAAATGAAATGAACATTTTTCAGCAAGGGGTATGTTGATTATATAGTTCAARGAGCTTAATTAACAAGGAACTGTTAATTGGCTGATCAAGAAAAAGTTGACATTGTTTCTAGTAGTGACATTATCTTTTTGATGAAAATAAAATGTTATTTATTTTATCTAATGTGGCTAATGTCCAAATTCTTTTTCCCTGAAATACCATCCTTTTTTTTAATTATTATTCAGAAAATAAATTAAATCTTTCTTTCTAAGATATACTTTTTAAAATTTTTTTTATTCAGAAAGACTTAATCTTTCTGGAGCACCAAGAGAATTTGAAAAGGGAGACAGATTATGAAAATAAGATGTGCCTCCAAGCAGATCTTTTGCTTATGGTGTCAGCTTGAGACATATGGTATGCAGAAAAGTAAAATCCCTGGCAGGTGAATGCTGGGAAAACCATCTGGATACATAAAGAAACAAACCTTTAATCTAATTTTAATAGAGTAAACCCTTTTTTTTGTTTCTTTTCCTCATCTATAGCTTTTATAAATATTCATAATTTCTGTGTTTTGAATACTGACAATAAATGAATTTACTTTTTTTTTTTTTTTTTTTTTCACTCTCTCTAGAGTCAAAAGCCTTTTCACATTCCCTGGGTGAGAATCCTTTAATGAAGCACATAGCGAACCAGTAAGCTAAAACTTCCAGTCACTTTACCAAGTGTCCAGACCCATGCTATATGTCTTGACATCAACATGATGTAGATACAGATACAGGAGTTAGTATTCCTGTGCAAAAGACAGAAAAAATATCTGTGACTGACAGATAAAAAAGGCTTTTCAGCAAGCAGCAAGATGTGGGAGATGTGGGTGAGCATACGCACACCCTAGGTTGTCTGCAGATTTTGTCTATCTGTCTGAATCCATCCCACAGGTCCACACATATTTAGACGAAGTTTCCTCTTAAGAGGAAACTCATAATCAGAAGCTTCAGAAACTCATATATACAATGCACTTACCAAATTATGAATATTTTTCCACAGAGAAAATCTCATATATCATTAAAGTCTCTGTGCCATATGGCACAAGCTCACTGCCAGTCATCCTGAAGAGGAATACCAGCTCTTGTTGCTTCCAAAGGGGTGTTTCATAACATAAGAATACAGAGGTTAGTAAAAATGACTCAGAAAAGAAGATCTTAAAATTGAAACAGAAAGGTATTCTTACATTGAAAGGAAAAAAAAGAGAATGTGACCAGTGTTGGGTTTGTTTGACAAATGCCCTTTCTTACTTGCCAGAATCACCCACCAAACATGGATTTTTCCCAGAGAAGCAGTGCCAGGAAACCTCAGCACCTCAGTGCAGAAGAAACCTAATAAACACCTGCACTTGTCTCTCTCTGGGCAGTTCCCATCTGTTCCAGGCACACAGACCTGGACCGCTTCAGGAGCTACTGGTACAAAGACCAGCCTCTGATATTTTCTTCTCCAAATGTTGTTTCTGTTCTTAAGAAGATATATGGAAAGGGATGTACAGACATACTACTGTTTTTTTGTTTTTTTTTTTTTTTTTTAAACCCTACACTTTGCAAACAGTATTTCAGTATTTTTGTATTAGGAATAATTCTTCAACTAGGGGGAAAATAAGGAATACTTAATTAGCAAAGCAAATGTGCTTATTATATACAGAGGAAAGCACTTATGAATAATCAAACTAATGACACTGAATGTAGAATTATTTTCTCCTCCTCTGTTCCAGAATYTCTGCATGCTACAGCTGTAACAAGCACCTTTATAAAGCACCTGTTTATTAATTCCTATCGTGGTTCAAGTCACAGTTTGAGGGCTCTGTTTGTTTTCTGTTTACAATTTTGAATTTGTAAATACTGTGGAGTACATTTTTTCATAGATTTGGCAGAAATATGATTTTAAACAGCTCTCCATGTATTTCCAAAAAGGTCTTAAAATAGGGATAGCATTAGTGTTACTAAGGTGATGTTAGTGTTAGGAATATCAGAGTGATGACTAGCAGTTAGTTAGTAGTCAGAATTAGTGGCACACTGGCTCAGTAGCTCAGCTCTTTCAGAAGGTCTGTCCAATTTTTAACAAAACAAAATTAAGAAATTCTGCATGGGGTCTTTCAAGCAAGTATTCTGATCTGTTATTCATGTCCTGCATCTTTTAGCCACTCCTTTTACGCTTCACTGCCTAAGTTCAATCAACAATAGAAAAGGCACAAATTAATATCTGGCAGAAAATCCATTTTATTTAAGGCTTAATATTCTTGTGTTCTAATACTCTACCAAATTACCTTAGGCAAGTGACAGGGTCCAAACAAGAAGAGATTAGTGCTAAAATAAATCAGTCCTTTACTTACACTTTTCTTCCTTCGCCACTCTCCTCACTGCCATATTTCCTCATGAATTTTATTTCACATTAGAAATATCAAATCGGTAGACATCTCTATGGAAGAGGTACAGTACAGCATACTATAGCAATCTAGGAATTTTGTTTAGGAAACACAGCAGCAGTTTTAGTCCCATGGCTGTCTGTGTTTTTATCCAGAACAGTGTAATACAGGTGCTTTCAGGAACAGGCCAGGATTACTACGGCAGAAACATCTTAGCCAAGGCAAAAAAGAAAATCAGTGGAAAATCTAAGAAACTGGCAATGCCTCCGGGATATATCAAATCTCTCTAAGAAAATATCGCGAAATCTGGGTTCCAATGATTCCAGGTAGAGCAATCGGGAGGACAATTTTTTAGCTGTAGAGATTTAAGTCTGAGATATAAAGTGGAAAGTTCACTTATTTTTGATCGTTCAAGAAATAAATATTTTAAAATTATTTGGATAGCCAAGAAAATCATGCCAAACAATCAAACAGCTGCAAAATGAAATGTAATGTAAGCCATTAAATGTAAAGAAGGAAAACACATTACGGTGGCAAAAATATTTATTGAGTTTTTTTACTTTTGCTAAAAGACGTGCAGAAAGATAAAGTTTAAGCAGTCATTAAACAAGCAATTAAGAATTTTAAATTAGGGGCTTAACATATAAACTCAGCAAATAAAATACTGATACCACCAGCTGATGTTTCTGATCAGATTGGACCATCTGCTGCTGTGGTATAGGCTGATTCTGCTACAACAATAGGATATCAAGCAGGTACTCAAAACAGGCTGAAAACAACTGAAAATTAGGTCCGTCATTCAGCTGTCTCTAGAGAGGTTAAATCAACATAAATTGGACCAAATCTGACCCATCTGAAATAAAAAAGGACTATGAGAAAAAGGACATAGGATACTATGCAGGCAGCAAAATGAACACATTTTTCTAGTGAACATTAACACTTTACAGAATCACAGAATCACAGAATATTCAAGGTTGGAAGGGACCTCTAGAGATCATCTAGTCCAACCTTCCTGCTCAAGCAGGCACACCTACAGCATGTGGCACAGGGCAGCATCCAGGTGGGTTTTGAAGACCTCCAGAGAAGGAGACTCCACAACCTCCCTGGGCAGCCTGTCCCACTGCTCTGTCACCCTAACAGTAAAAAAGTTCCTCCTCACCTGCAGATGGAACTTCCTGTGCTCCAGCTTATGCCCATTACCCCTCGTCCTGTCGCTGGCCACCAGTGAAAACAGCCTGTCCCCTTCCTCCCTGCATTCTCCTGAACTTATACATATTAATCATATCCCCTCTCAGCCTTCTCTTCTCCAGAGAAAACAGGCYCYGCTCWCTCAGCCTCTCCTCGTACAAGAGATGTTCCATTCCCTTAATCATCCTGGTTGCCCTTCTCTGGACCCTCTCSAGAAGCTCCACRTCCCTCCTATACTGGGGAGCCCAGAACTGGACACAGTACTCCAGGTGCGGCCTCACCAGAGCTGAGTAGAGGGGCAGAATCACCTCCTTTGACCTGCTGGCAACACTCCTCCTGATGCAGGCCAGGATCCCATTGGCCTTCTTGGCCACGAGGGCACACTGCTCACTCATGGGTAACTTGGTATCGACCAAGACTCCCAGGTCCCTCTCCRTGGAGCTGCTTTCCAGCAGGTCGCCCCCTAATCTGTCCTGGTGCCGGGGGTTATTCCTGTCCAGGGGCAGGACCCTGCACTTGTCCTTATTGAACCTCATGAGGTTCCTCTCTGCCCAACTCACCAGCCTGTCCAGGTCCCTCTCATTCAGTATTAGGAAATATATCAACCATGGACTGTTTCAACAATGATGAAAATGAGAATTTGAATTTTTATATATTTCTTTAATTTCTCTCTGATAGAAATATATACATAAAAAAAAAGTCCTAATGACCTTCTAATATAATTATATTGGATTTTTTTTTTTTAATATATTTTCAGTGAAAAGTTCTTTAAATTTTAAGATATCCATATTGGAAGTCTTGAATACAAATTTTATACTTTCCCCTATATCATGTCTTGTGTTTTCCTATAGTTCCCTTTCATTCCACTATTGAGTGTAATATCACTTACATTTTTCATTTTCAATAATAGGATAGCCTTAACAGTTAGAGGTGGTCAAGAAATTTCTAGTACAATAGTTTTAGAAACAGAAAATGGCAGCTCATAAAAAAAGAATGATATAACAAAGAACATACTTCAAAGAACATGTACTTTTTTTTTTTTTTTGGCGTTGACATTTAATTAAAAACAGTAGTCACATGATAAGTACCTCTTTTATCTTATTGAAGTGTAATGGATTTTTTTCCAAATAGAAACTGTAGAAATAAGTTTCAAAATCTTCTCATGTAAGTTTTGGTAGCATATAAAATAATGAAAATAATTTTAAGGTAATATTATCGGTATCTTACACACAACATTTTCAGTGGGCTTTTTTTTGCTTTTGTCTTGGTTAAAAAAAAAAATTATGAAATCATCATGTCAGATTTTTCCAGGAAATGAAAATTCCATTCCTTGACAAGAGTTAATTTTATTCTTTTACCTTGCCTTTTAAACAATTTTCTAAATTGGAAAGCTGAACTTAAGGACTTCAGCTGAATACAAAGCTATGGTATCTCAGTATAATAATACTAAAGAATATTTTGAGAGTGATTTTCAATGTCATTCAGATGTCAATGTCATTTATTTTAAAAATCCTTGCAAAGTTCTTCAATTGGTTCCTACATATTTAAGGAAAGTGCACAGTAGGATCCTTTTCCCTATTGTGAAATTGCAGGCAAGGAATTAATTGATGGAAAACATAAAGCACTCAGGAATAGTCCTTTTATTTATATATACATACCTGTCGTGTGCTGAAGTTTATCATCACAACTAGTGCTTTACTCAAGTACCTCACTGTCTACACAGCTTTTTTTGTTTCTGTAGAACACTCAAAGCTCAGCTAAAAGCAGTATCTGGAATGTCTTACTCTTCCAGCAGAGCTCCACCAGCAGACAACCATCTCACCAACATCTTTCACCTCATAATGTTTCAGTGTCTCACATTTTCAGGTTTAGTCTGGTCATTACATGGCCAAACATAACAAGAAAAAAAAAAAAAAAGTCATAGATACTCGCTATCAGTTAGGGAACATAAAGAGAGTGATTTGAAAATCAGTGACAGCAGTTATTGGATGAGGTAAGCAAAATCATATTTGATTTTTTTTTTCTGTAGAGGTATCTGATGGGAACAGCAACTTATCTCCAGCAGCTCTCAGAAGCAGGAAAAGCAAGTTAAAATAAGCAGTAGTACTGCGAGCTGCAGCAGTGTACACTGAGCATGGCATGTCTCCACTGAGGGAGCTGATCCTGGCACAAAGCAGGTGCTCAAGGGTACAGGTAGGACAACTGGAAAGCCATAGCTTGAGGGGAATGAGTGTCCTCTTCAGCCAGTTTCTGTAGGTGTCTGATTTCTCTTTTGCCTTTGCAATGAGAGTCCTTTTCTTAAAAACAGAGCTTTCTCATCTCTCTCCCTACAAAAAGAAACCTCCTTCCTTACTTGATGCCAAGGTTTGCAAGGTATCAAAAGGACAAGGGTTGGGCAAAAAAAAAAGTGAGGGGTATAGCATTTGATGATAGCTAACAGCTATAAGGATTATTTTCAAGTAAACTTGAGATTTTTATAAGGTAACATTTTTAGGGTTGTTCTGGACTTAAAAGCCTCAGTCGTTATTCACAACCAGTAGGATTACAGAAATATAACTTTTTAATACCGATATAAGCCCAAGATATATATATTTTCACATAGACTGGTCACCAAATATATTTCTACTTYTTTAGTGTCTACTATTCAAACTGCTTTCCACATTAATGACATTAGGCATAGYCATCTAGAACATTAGAACATAGTCAGGAAGTCCATGTGCCATAAATACAAAAATAAACAGGACAGGAAATATTAAGGAAATCAGGAAATAATTTAGGAATTTAGGAAATATTAAGGAATAATATATCAGGAAATAATTTAGTGCATTATTCCCCCAAGACTTCATTCTAATGAGCTTTATTTTAAGTAATACTACTAACACAAGCTTTGGAGGAATGGGAAGATAATTCTAAGCATCTGAGTAGAAAAGGTGAAGACAGTGACATACAAATCAAAAAGAGCTAAATATTTTGTTCCCCACCAGTACAAAGACATCTTACTTGCCAACAGTAAGACTCAGRAAATGGTCCTGTGAAAGTCAAAAGCAAGAAAACAAGAATGCAAACAAACAAACAAACAAATGTATATTTCAAAATGGAGGAAGAAACTTAGAAGCAGAA
Source organism: Nothoprocta perdicaria (assembly GCF_003342845.1). Classification (NCBI taxonomy): domain Eukaryota; kingdom Metazoa; phylum Chordata; class Aves; order Tinamiformes; family Tinamidae; genus Nothoprocta; species Nothoprocta perdicaria. The sequence goes on along the minus strand of NW_020455899.1, from coordinate 309,478 downwards.
TCTAGGTTGTAGAAAGCCCTTTACATTCATGGAATTTGATCAACCCAGAAACTCAAGAAAATGCAAACTCAAGAAAGAATTGTTATAGCAGCTAATTAAAGTCTACCAGTCAGGAATCTGTAAGGCAAATTCATTTGGTAAGAGGAGATAGAGGAATTCCATTATGGAAATTGTCATTTTTTCTTTAGTGCACAACACAAGCGTCTGCTCTCCAAATTAAGTCAACCTCTAAAACTGCTTAGCAACCTCAGCCCTAGGATTCTCATAAAGAAAAGCTGGAATCCACAGAYTCTTGAAGAAAGATGTTGAGATATGTCTCATTTTCAAGGAAAATCCTGTTCAAGTGGCATTATTCAAAATAGTAGGAAACACAGAGCTTCCAGGACAAAGAAGAATGATATTTCTTTCTTTCTCAGCCAGACTCTTTCTCCCTGTTCAATAACTAAGCTTGACATACAGCAGCTATTTTGAACAGCAAGAAAAAAAAGCACTATATTTAGCAAATGGAAGCGCTTAAATCTTAACACAAATTCCCATTTAGGATGGATAATTAAATGCCCAGCTATTACTTTCCTATTTGTCTTTTTAAAAAGTGTTTATTCATTTTTCAGAATGAATACAGAAAGCATTAATAAGGGAAGTAAACAAGGCTGAATAATTTAAATTACAACATCGATACGCCTACTGCTTTTTAAGCAGAAGCTGGTTTTTATGCAGTGCAGTCCATTAACTATGTTTACCACAGCCATAGCTCTTTTCTGATAATCATTCCTCAAATCCTGACTCTTTATTATTTTTACAACTCTACAGACTATGCAYTCCTTTAATGTGATTTTCATTGTTTTGTACCTCTACATAACATTATTAAAAGAAAAACAAATAAAACCATACTGATTTTACTGCAAGGAGAATATTTTTATCTAATGCTACATTTACGACAAGGGAATGATCAAAAAAGAGTATCTCTTAGATATAGGACATTTGCACAGCTATGGATATACAGCAGACTAAGACCTAAAGTCAAAAACTCTACTGGCAAAAGATTCAATTAATTAGAAATCCATATCCAATGGATATGAGATATACAGTCCAAATGTTTTCATATCAAGTATAAAAATGTATAGGTGCATAAGAAGAAAAAATTCTATTGAAATATTAGTTATGTTTCGTATCATTGATGAAGCTGAAGGTATATATGAACAAAAAATAGTCCGTCAATACTAGCTGTGTTTCTCCTCTCTGCCTGTTACCTATGCTTGGAATAAGCCTAGACTGATTTCTCTATTTCTCCCCACTTTGCCTTCTTTTTAGACATATTGCTACAATTAGGACTGTATCTAAGCCTTTGTATTGGTGCAAGACTCTTTGGAAATAAAGTCCTTAAGTGTCCTTACCTACTTGGTAAGCTTATTTAAATATAATTTTTAAAGAAAACTTCCAACAATTTAGATGTATTTACAGATTTTATATAAATCCAAGTCTCACTTATGGTAATATATCTTAACAATTATATATTGTGCAGAACAGAACACACACACCTTTCTTTTTGCCTTGGATACACTATGGATAAACATGTGGACAAAACATTCTGGTTTAGGACATGAATACCTAAGATGACCACCTCTATCTTGAAAAGTAGCAGCTAATTGAAAGCAGTCAGAAGCTCTACTGAATCACTGGTGAGGACAAATTATGGAGAACGATATAAGCATTCGAAATAGCATAATCGGTAACTACCTCAAAAATAGCTTTTTGTGTGGGGGATGGCAGGAGTTACTATGAAGTAACATCTCAGCTGTTGTTTATRTCCAGTGGAAAAAGTCATAACAGACTTATTCAGGGAGACAAAGGGGAAAAACAGAAAGAGAGGTTACAAACAGCTTACCATCATATCTCTCTCTTTAAGAACAAGGTCCATCATCCATCATCAACAAATAAGACATCTATGTCATCAGCAGTTTCTCTTTGGTGAAAGAGCTCTGTAAAATTCTAAGTTAGCGAAAGTCTGGTAATCACTAAGAGGAAAATTCACCTTGTAAAGGCTTCTTTCTGCAGTGCAGAAATAAGTCACACCTGGCAGGGACCCTTTAATGTGTGTCTAGAAATTGAAAATGTCTCTATCAGGGTAAAGGGAGGCACAGGCTGCTTCCTTGTAATGGGATTATGTGCTTTTAAGAAAACATTCTCTGAAAATACTGAAAATGTCTTTATAGATTTCTCTGCCAACATTTCATTGCATAATTAAAAGTTCACCAGTACATAAGCAGCCCAGCCAGAACTAGCAATAAAACAAAGATTCATTCTTAATGKTCAAGAGTCTGGAGAGTTCCAGTCCGTGGTTTCTGGCACTCTTAGATAGTTTTTTGTTGTTGTTGTTCTGATTTTAAAGTGCACGGTGGGATGTAATTTGCCCTCTCCATTTGGAAAAAAAATTCCCTTTCTACTCCTTCCCATTAAATACCATTACATATTTCAACATTTAGTTATCTTGGTACATTTACACTTAATTATTTGATGGGGATGRGGAGGAGAGGGAAGGCAGTGGCAGAGGGGTAGGAAGGCAGATAAAGGAGAGAAAAAGAAAAAAGGATAAATATGTGTATCAGCTTTTTTGTGGGGGTGAGTTTACTTGCAAAAAATTTAACTTGAACTCACATATTAAGCAAATACCTTCAGCCCTCAGATTTAATAGCTATCTCTTTCTAGATTCTCTGTTCATAAATACTCATCCTGACATAGAGAAGGTCACGCTGCARTCTGGTAACTAGCACGCTCAGCTGGGAGGGAACCTAGACTCAGCTGGTTCTTGTGGGCTAGTGAGGCAGGGCAACCAAAAGACCATCTGCTTCTGCTGAGAAGCCTTCTCTATGCAAATGTGATCAAAATTCACAAATACACCAAAGATTGTCATTAAAATGAAATTTAACAGATGAAGAATTCCCAGACAGCTCTATTCAGATTAACTCCATACTTGAGGGACCATTCCCAAATCAGTTCTGGAGGTAACTTCAGTCTCATACTCAAGAATAAGTATTCTTCTTTCAAGTTGGTCAAAACTTAGATGACAAGCCTATACTATGTTCAATTAACTGTTGTTCTGTTTTGTTTTGGTTTGGTTTTACTCCTTTAACATATTAAGCTATATATCAACATTAAAATGGCTCCCTGAGGATGGCAACTTAACTCCAGTTTACTGTTTTTCATTAACAATATGCTTCTCCGTTCAGTTCTGCTGACATCTAACTGCCTCCTTGTCAGACTTTCATACACATTTATTAACATTTGAGGTTTGCTATTTGATTTGATTACTTCAAGGCTTTGAGACCTAGCTTGCAAATTGTTTGTGTAATGACAGCCTCACTTTATTGTATTAGATGCCAGAAACTGCATTTAAAACAGCATTAACCATATGACATGCTCATGCAGAGAATTACAAGTTGATAAATGTGACAGAGGGCCGTAGTAGAGGGAAGAAGGCTCCCCAAGTTGCACACTAAGTACTGTTCTTGCTGAAATGATATACTATGCTACCTTAGATGATATAAGAGATTTGCTGCTTCTCCAAATAGGTTAGGCATGTAAACTAATAGTCGTATATTCCTAGGAGGATTCACACACATGTCCTGCCCTCATATATATAATTCCTGCCACTCGAACTTCAAACTCACTATAAAGCACATAAAGGACAGATACGTCTAAGTTTCCCATATGACTTCTTCCAATATAAATGCCTTCTGGCTGTTGCTTCTTCTGTAGAAATAAGTTATCTTCCTCCTTCTTGCACACAGTTTGTGCATAGTGTACAATTTTATTACTAGCCCTTTGCATGCACTTCTTCTGTTCAGCCCCCGCTTCCTTGCCTGTGTCAGTGTGGGAGAAGGACTTTTTGAAAAAGCTAGATGCTGATCTTGTTAACCTACATTTAACCTACAGAAAGGACATTTAATACCGACTATTGGAACTTCTAACCCAATTCTGTAATGGTCAAAGCTTGACATTGGTCATGTTGTCTAACCCAGGCACAAAGATTTTGTGCTAAGATAACTCTTTTAAAACCTGCCATTATGACTTTTCTTCCCGGAACAATCTTCACTCTGACTCATTCAGGTTCCACAGCATTCATCATGCTTCTRTCTCTTTAAAATATTTCAATAATTCCTGCTAAACTGCACAAATTAAATTTCCTATCATATAATATTCTTGTTATTAACTCCAACCATCAAGAAGTATTGTTTCCGATCAAATGTTCTTTGTGTAATGCAATAAAAAATCTTAAATAACAAGCTATTAGATTACATTTATAGAGGAGTTATTTGTAATTTCCTGTAGAAGTTAGAAGAAAGAGAGATTTGTTGTTTCTGATAAACATAAATATTCTCTTTGTTTCCTTTCTCTTGTTACCAACTACTCCTCATCAGAAAGTGTAATTCAGCTATGGATGTTTTACTGAGGTCCACAATGAATAAGTGTGGTGGTTTGTCTCAATAATTCTGTTTAATGGATTGATAAGTGRCAGATTAATTGCATAGAAATGTAAATTCTGCTTTCCAGGAAGAAATATTCATCAGTCACTGCTGGAATGGACTTTACTTTTCAATCTATAAACAAACTTTCAGGTAAATTTTCAAGTGTTTTTTTCAAGATATCATTGGAAATATGGTTAAAGAATGTTTACAGCTGACAGAATAGAAACAAGCACAATTTAATGGCCATCTAATAAGTTAACTTTAGTCTACAGGGGTGATTTCTGATTTTGATTCAAAGATTACCTCTTATTTTCTTACTTATTGCTTATGATTCCTTGCATCTCTTTTTGTGGTTTAATGCAGTCCTACTTTTATATATCTGATTCATCATCCTATTTATTTTCATAGAGCATGGGGACTTAAACAACAGTTATGTCCTATGGTTACAAAATCACAGATAAGAAAAAAGAGCCTGTGCCTTCCATATCTGAAAAAAAAAAAAAAAAAAAAGAGAGAGATTGAGAGAGAGATCCAATAGTTTCACACCTCTCTTATTCTGCAAGATGTCTTCCTAACAGTTCCTTTAGCAGTTTAAAAAAGAGGAAGATTCTGCACACTTCTTATAATGGCCACATAATAATCTTCAGAACAGATCACCAAACAGGAAATTTCACACAGCCCATACCCATTATCTGCCCATTATCTGCCTTATCTATGTCAAACTGACAATTCAATCAGTTCTCAAAAAGGCATTTCAAACAGAAGGACTAGAATTCCATTTCACAACTGTACAAACAATACACATACTCTGCATAAAACTCCTTTCAGCCTTTGAAATAAATTATTACATTCGTAAGTATTACCATAAATGAAGACGTTAATGTGGGATGGTCTAATATTTCCAGCAATGACCCTTGACTTCTTTGCAGATGTTGCACATGTTTCCATACAAATCAATTAGTAAAATCACAGTTCAAGTCCAAGAGCCAAAGTTGGGAGAATGCTTTGCCCATACCAAGACAAAAATATTATTCTCTTATGATAAGGATATTGAAGAGAATATAAAATATCTTTAACTGAGGTTAATTATGTCACTTAACAAATTTCAGATGTGCAGAACGTACTCGGAAAACCCAAAAATGTGGAGAATGCAGCTGTTTTACACACTGAAAATATTCTAGATTAATAACTTGGGGATATTATTTGGGTTTTTTTGGTGGTAGTGGTGGTGGTGGTGTATTTTTTTTTCTTTCCTCCCCTATCCCCTTCTGCTCAGTCACTCCGGATTTAAATTAACTTGAGATTTGAAATCACTCATATTCCAGTATGACATATTCATGGCAATAAAGAAAAAAAAAGTTTTAATGAAGTAATAAAACAAAAGTCAGAGATAAGATGACATAAAACCAGTCAGGCCCACATTTTCAAGAGAAAGTTGAAAGTTAACGTTAAAGAAGGAATAAATCAACTTCAAGGACTTCTGTTTCATCTGTCAATGACTCAACTTTTCTGAGTATTTCTGAAGGACTGTCTGAATTTTGTCTCAGTGCTTGTTARCTTGAAACTGGAAAATAAGTGATATTTTGACATAAGAAAGGGGGGAAACTGTGTGAATTAGGATGGTATATACATTAAAATCATTCTGTGCCTTCACCTCCACAGTTGTCCTTGTTTTCTAGCTGCTATGGTTCACTTCCTCAAAATCACTATCATGTAGCTGTCTACCACTGTCAGAAATATTGATCATGGTCAAGAATCCCAGAAGMATTCAAGAGTATGACTTAGTAAACTTTGTTTTTAAGGAATAATTTTTGAAAAAGCCCACATTTCAAATAATATGTAACATTTTTAACAAATTTTTAACAAAAAGGACTTTTGTTTTCCCCAAATTTTATTAATTTTTAAACTTCTTTTTGTCTCAGAAACTGATTGGTAAATTCCATGAGCATGATAGAAAATCAAGACCAAGTCATACTGCCAGATACAAGACAGTTGTCCCTCAAACTTCCTAAATTTCAGAAGCTTTCAAATGCATCTAAATATTACTTTTATGTTTAGTCATAGAATACTACGCAAAAATTTATACAGCCATAAGAATTCTAGATTAAAGAATTAGAAATAAGATTAAATGTCCTTGTTTTCTCATACTGACATTCCATATTTCAGCTGGCACTTCCACAAAGCAAGTAATATATAGACATGTGGCACAAAAGATAATGAAATACAAAGGATGAAGATGCTTCTTTTATGAACTACTTTGCTATCTGTTTTTATCTATTTATATGAAAATTTATMTGAAGTTTTTTTGAATTATTCTTTAAGAATCACACACTGTGTTTAAGAAACATATTTRTATTGTTTATATAAATATAAAGGCAAGATGCATCAGGGAAAGACAGAAAATTCGTAATTACTTTTGAGCTCTTAGAGATGGGTTTGAAAGGGAATCATTAGGTAATTCATATCAGTTCTTCTGAGAAAATCATTTCACACAAGAACATACCAAACTCTATCCTTAAATCAGGTATGAAGCTCAAAAGTCTGTTTTATAATTTCATACCTTTACTAGTTGACATTCTTCTTATTAACATCTAGCCAAATGTTACTGATTGCTCAATCATATCATTATTTCTATGTAAGGATGTTCTCATTGCATAGGCAGGCATTTTCTTCTTTGTGYTCCTTCATTGTATTGTTCTAATTTTTTTTTTTCAGGATGCTGAACGAACTAATTGTGAAGACAGGAAGGACTAACTGACGATAAAAGGTAAACCGTCTAGTAAATCAAGCATCTAGTAAWTCAAAATACTAATAGAAAATAGAATTTTGCCTGAGGTCATGTTCAGTTTCCAAAGACCTATGTAATTGTACATACATCAGTACATCAGCACCTCTTTTGAAATGACCAGATCAATCTTTTCAGATCAACTGCCTTAAAATAGAAAACGGATTGTTGAAACTTTTTTTAATATGAATAAAAGAAGAAAACTAAGATATTCTCTTCTTCAGCAGCCCAGTCACCTGCAATGWTTTCAAACATTTAGTAGAAGCCTTTTAAACAAGATGCCTACAGTGAGAAAACCAAACAGCTAACTAAGCTAAAGTGGAACRGCTGCTGAATGTCATAATTCTGCAGGTCTCAGAAGTGTTTCTTTTTGCATATATGTGAGTCAAGATAAGTGCAGGGTCCTGCACCTGGGGAAGGCACCAGGACAGATTAAGGGTTGACCTGCTGGAGTGAAGCTCTGCAGAGAGGGACCTGGGAGTCCTGGTTGGCAACAAGTTAACCATGAGGCAGCAGTGCCCTCACGGCCAAGAAGGCCAATGGGATCCTGGCTGCATCAGGAGGATGTTGCCAACAGATCAAGGATCCTCTACTCRGCTCTGGTGAGGCCGCACCTGGAGTATTGGGAGCAGTTCTGGGCTCCCCAGTATAGGAGGGACGTGGAGCTTCTAGAGAGGGTCCAGTGCAGAGCAACAAAAATGATTACGGGACTAGAGCAGCTGTCTTATGTGGAAAGACTGAGTGAACTGGGCCTGTTTAGGCTGTAGAAAAGAAGACTGAGAGGGGATCTGATTAATATGTATTGGCACATGAAGGGGGAATGTAGGGAGGAAGGGGCCAAGCTCTTCTCAGTAATGGCCAGTGATAGGACAAGGGGTAATGGGTGTAAGTTGAAACACAGGCAGTTCCATCTCCACCTGAGAAATAACTTCTTGACTAAGGGTGACAGAGCCCTGGAACAGGCTGCCCAGGGAGATTGTAGAGTCTCCTTCTCTGGAGGTCTTCAAAATCCACCTGGATGCCGCCCTGTGCCCCGTGCTGTGGGTGTCCCTGCTGGAGCAGGGACAGATCTAGATAATCTCCAGAGGTCCCTTCCAACCTTAACTATTCCGTGATTCTGTGAGTCATAAGAAGAATTTCTTGTGCACTCTCTCAGTGATCATAAATAGTTATTTTCAAAGTTATACTTACCAGACGATCCTCATACTTTGATTCAGATCATGATTTAATCTGTCTGATGGGCAACAAAATATTTTTTGTTACATACCCTTTGAATCACATGAGGTAGATTGAGTTTTACTCATTTGTAGTTAYTTACTCTGCTACTTGAGTCTGGTTTAATCACTAGAGAAGAATCTCTGCCATACTCCTCYCCACACTGCTGCCAGGAAGTACCCTGAAACCATCTCTGCTTCAGATGTCAGGATCAGATGTTCAGATGTGCCCATCCTCACAGTGTCTCTTTACAAGGCAGGAAATCCAGCCCCCATGTCTCAGAGGCCTCCCTGGACCTGTTCTGTTTTATGCATGTCTCTCCTTCATTGGGTTGAACACTGGAGGCAAAATCCAACTGAAAGTATGTTGAGGCCAAGCAGAGGTCACTATCCCTGCCTGGCTCACGCGCAGAACCATGCCTGTGCTCAGACCCCCCAGGATGTTGTTGTCCTTGGGGCTGCCTAGTACATGGCTACCACTGCTCTTCAYACTGCTGTCACTAGGGCCAGGACTCTCTTTCTTGCTTCTTGCCTTCAGGTAGAGCACAGCACCTTAACACTACCCAATAGGCCCTTCTCATCCCATCGATTTTTTACCTTTCTTGTTGTCCATCCGTATAGACTGTAACACCTTAACATTAATATAATAGATTTAATTTTTATATACTTTTTGATAAGCTTACTTATGACCTGTAATCATCACCACAAAGCAAATAGTTATAAATTAGAGGAAATATATTTAGGAATACAATGCATAAAGAACAAARGGTATTCAAAGGTAAAGCGACATAGTGTAGAAAAAATCTGGAACATGAAGGAGTGCAGTTTAATCCTAAATCTGTTTCTGAAAGTTCATAACAGAGAAAAATCACATTAATTACTTTCCACTCAAAATCATTCAAAAGAATAAGTTTCTGAATTAAGCTATCATATTGCATTCATCTTCATATATTTTGCCATCCTTAGCTGGAACAGATATCTATACAACTTAGTCACCCTGATAACATTTTGAACTGAACTGATTTGTTACTGACGTTTAGCTACCAAATTTATTACAAAATCAAAATAGAAGAAATTCTACACAGCACTAAACTTTAGGATTAAATATCAAATATGGCAAACTTACAGATGCTGAGCCTTCTAGTCTAGGGGATCCATGTACATAAGACAGGACTCTGAAAGCAAACCATAGTAATAATACCCCTTATTAAAAAACAAAATAGACAAAAGATGAGTTAACTGAAAATGCATGGGTATTTGTGTATTTGGCAACACCTTCCCTATTTATTATGTCCCCTGGTCAAAATCATAATGAAAAAAGGTATTTAAGTAACAGCAGCCTAAGACTTAATTTAGTTAAGGAATAATAGAAATCCTAGATCTTAATTTTCCATTCATTCCAAACTTCTCTTTTCATTTCTTGCTATCAACAAATATAAAAAGTTTCAGGAGCAAACTTAAGCACTGTGAAGATCTGTTGCAAATATATTAATGATCATTTGAACATACTAAAATGAGAAAGAACAAAATTGACTAAACTTTCTGTTTTTCTACAATGCTTAAAAAATCTGACATATGCTTCAGATTCATTTTGAAACACAATATTGCTGTCCTGTAAACATGCCTGACATATTTTTATTACTTACTTAGCAGCTTCATCATGAAGATACATTACATCTAAATGCCTTTGTAAGCTTGTTTTTTTAAATGTATCATTTATCTCAGAAATATGAAAGGCAAAACTGAGGAAATAGGATTTAGTTTTTTTAGATTTTTCCTTCTTCCATGAAGTTTGAACAAGTTATTTTCATCTATGAGAACATTGCAGATTGCTTAATTACATTTAAAAAAAAAGCCCGCAGTTGGACCATTATTAAGGTATGCCTGTATTTTAAAGGCACTTTATAAAAAGTTTCCCCAATAAGCTAAAGGGAGAATAGAAAAGGCTTAGTTGCAACTCTGCTATAGACATCACTTGAGTAGCAAATTAAAGACACCACACATGCTGATGCCTTGGCACTGGACATGAGCCAGGACATTTCTCTACTTGTCACTTCTCACAGTACTGGATCAGCTGGCTGCTTGGGAGGGCTGGGAGGGCTGGGACAACATTCCTCATGTTTGAGATTACATGCTCCTCTATATCAGGCTGTTCTTCCTCCATTTTCATGAAAGGTAGCTCACACAAAAACATATTGTGCTTCCATCTTTATGTCAGGGGAAATGCATATCCAGTATTTGCAAGTGGCACAGTCTAATCTAAAATGCATGTACACAAAGCCAGAGAGTGTCACTTTGCTCTTACTCATGCCACAAGAAACCTTTCCACTTAATCAACTTTCAGTTCAAGGAATAAATATTTTTTTTCAGAGCTTCAGCCACTGAATGCCTTTTTTTTTTTTTTTTTTTTTAATGAATACAGTGATACATTTGATCCAAAACTGTGTTTTCCGTTCAGCCACCATACTAGTCAAGAAGCAGAACATTCACACAGATTTCCTTTCTATTATTTCTTGTTATGTTGGCACAATTAGAATCACTTTGTGCTTCAGATYTGAGCAAAGAGAAGAAGAAATAATGACTCTTTGAATATAGATGCTGAGTCTCCAGGATATTCCTGATAATTTTCCTGTAAATAAATAAAATAATCATTTGCTGGTAGTCCAAGACTAGGCTTGAGTAGTGTCAGATTGCTCTACTTTGCCAGGATGCCAGCCATTTTAAAATACTGCTAATTGTACGGTAATGATTTCTTATTAAACAGGTCATAATTCAGCATCTCTGTTTCTAGTTTAAACCACTTGCTATGCCTTATGAATACTGCTTGTATATTGTTCTACATTGTCTTTTATGAAAACAATCAAGTCCACTTCGGTATGTCAGGAAAAATTCACAAATTAGATTTGTTGAGCCTTAGAAAGAAAGGAAAATTAGAAGTTCGTTAGGTCTTCACATGATAGGAGTAGCAGTTAGAGCAAAATTTGTAGCTTAGAAGGCACAAATAAACAGTATGAGCCTATCAACAGAAAGAAGCAGACAAACCCATGTGTTGTAAGGAATTTAAGTGATTAATGAAACCACAACAAGCTTGTTTTCATATTAACATCTTCTTTTAAATGGACAAATTCACAGGCTTAAAAGCTATGTACTAAAAGCCACTGCTTCTGAAAAGGAAATTACTTCTTTGGTTTGAATTATAATTTTTTTTCAAACCTCTTTATCTTTAAAATATGTATCCRTCAAGAATGACAAATGACTACATGAACTCTTCCTGAAATAGGATAGGGTGGAAAAAGGAAGAGGAATGTTCTACAGAGTAGAGACCTACTGCTTCTTTCCATACTTCATATGCAACTAGATTATATGATCTTTTTATCCAGTGCATAATAAAAGCTTTATGGTAGAAATTTAACAATTGCCTCAAGGAATGYGTAGTCAAATGACCACAGCTGCCTTTGCTCTATTCTCCGATCAAATACCCCATGCATTATTTTCAAAATACTTTTTACATTCTTTTCTTCTTCTTTCCTAGGCAGCTTTAGTTTGAAGACAAGAAACGCTCAGCTTTCATAGAATCATAGAATCCTTAAGGATGGAAGGGACCTTTAGAGATCATCTAGGTCAACCGCCTTGCACATGCAGGATGAACTTGACACTGAATTTTTCTGAAGGAGAATGCATTCACAAATATTACTGGGCTCACATTTGTCCTCCCTCTGAGTTTCCTGATGTAGTTCATGAAGCAGTTCATGAAGTTCATCTAGCAGTAAGAGTATTTAAAATTAAAATTTGAAGGAAATCAAGGTAGTTATTAAATTGTTAATGTTTAAAAACAGGTACAAATTTTGACTGAATTAGTAAAAATTCTTAATAGATGTGCATGTACAATGCAGATCCTGAGAGATCTTTGCAATGACCCTTCTTACTTCTCAAAAAAATTGTTTCATTCATGTGTATAAAAATATTCTTCTGATCATAATCACTGCTCCTGATGGAAGCACAGCATCTGGGCCCTTGCTGTATCTTTTGGTTGTGAGGGCATACTCTGCTCTTGTCAGACCAAGTGACAATGAAATCCAGGAGGAACAGATGGCACAAAATCCCCCATTGAGCTCCAGCAGCAACTTGTTTGAGAGGCACCAGAATCTTTTGTTAAGTATAGGAAATGTGAACTGCTGGTATGAGGAAGATGGCCAGAGACAATTACATGTTTTGGGGGAAGACAGAGTACTTGCCCTCTCCTACTACATACAAAAGTTACTTTTGGAAATATTATTATGTATTTTGCAATAAAAGTTCAAGATTTAATCTAAATTTTATAATTTCATATCAGGCAAAGAGGGTCAAAATGAACTTGACCACATGAACTCTTGTTCAGCTAGAACTCTGAGTTTTCTGTCTGTTCAATGATGTCTGAATGTGCAAGGTATAATTGCATCCTCGCTTTTGTAGAGCACAAGTTGTAACCTTCAACWAATTCCTTTGATTGAAACCTATTACAAAGCCCATCAAAGGTAACTGATGTTACTGACAAGAGCCGCCAGTGATTTCAATGTTTTTTAAACATACACAGTACAGTCCATGTTTCCTAGAGCAATAAGTAAGATCACACACAGCAGCCTTAACCCTTTGCACTCTAAGCAGGGCTAGGGAACAAGACTGGATCTGATGATAATTGAGTATATTTATTAGAGGTCTCTGACATATATAGAGGCAGCAGTATCAATATAGAAGAAGAATGGTTTAAGTTTTCCCCAAAGCATTATCTGAAGTATTAGAAATGCAAACCTAAGAACCTGACTCTAAAAATGCCACAAAATCAGCATATTATGTGGCATGTGCACTTTTCAGCTATCTTTTAAAAAATGTTGATTTCAAAATCAAAGAAGCTGGCAATGCTTCCTGAAGTGAAGGATACTGAAGTAATGAATGAGAATCAAAATTCTAGTTCCATTAATGTAAGTTTGGAAAGACTTTAGGAAGTCCTCTTCTTTTCCAGTTCATTTTACTTTAAGTTCCCATAAGGACTGATAGAAGATTTTTTTTTTTTTTTTTTTTTTTTTTTTTCTCCCCAGTGTTTCTACTGTTGTAACATTGTACAGTATGATTAATGCAAACCTAATTAAGTTATGCAGTATATCCAAGATCCATAAAGTAAACAACAAAAGTAGATATCTTTTTCTTCATATGGGTGCTGCAGTGGTATTTTAATTAAGATAAAAAAAAATCTTTAACAAAAAAATACAAATTTTATTTAAATAGTTTATATTAAATCTTAGTCCCATTTAAAAAGGTATTGAACTAGTTGAACTAGAACTTGTACAGGATCACTAGAGAAAGAGAAATGGAGAAGATAAGTGTCTGTTAATAGGAATGCTTATTTTAGCATATTTTAAACATAATGTAGGCTATACAATAAAGAACAAAAACAGTTTGAACAGAAGAAGTAGTATCTAGTAGAGGACAGTTACGAGGACAGTTGATTTCTGCATCAAGTAAGTTGCACAGCAGACATACTTGCTAACGACTTAGGGAAAACCAAATATATCAAGATGTTTTTATTCACATCTTACCATATTTTCATATTTTTCTTGAAATATGCAAAGATCCATCCAAAAAGAGCATGGAACTTTACAAAGGCAACCTAATTAGCACATCTTCAAGTATATCATATTCCTCYATATTAGAAATGGATTAATATACTGACAAAGAACCATTTGTGTAAGATGGAACTATATCTCATTACAGGCAAGCTTTCTCCCTATATACATCTATATAATGCCAGAGATTCATTACATGCATACATAGCAACTATGTTATGTAGGCTGTTACAGCTCTAAAAATTAAAATATATAAATAAATAGATAGATTACATTTATTTGATAAATGGAATATAGGATTAGGAATTTTCTTCAAAACTTASCAGCTTTCACAAGTAAAGGAATCAGTGTGAAACAGCTGCTGGCAGGAGAAGAAAAAGAAAAAAAGAAAAAAGAAATGGAATCTTTGTAGAAGTATGCAAATACACTATATATATATATATATATTAAAAAAAAAAAAAAGTAGTGTGTATTTCTAGTGGGAAAGTAGTGTGTATTTCTAGTGGGTTACAGAGTACTCCAGAACAGGCCAAAATTGCTTTTTTATATTCATAGGGAAATTGAGAAAAATGTGACAGCCAATGTCTATACAAGAAGTAAATCCACTTTTTTTTCCTTATGACATCTATTTAACCACAGTCTGTATCCATAAGTGTGAAACTGAAACAAAAAGAAATCTTCCTTCATTGTCTGCCTGCATAAAATCAAAAGGATTTTTCCCTTCATCTGAATTTGGATCAAAGTAATAATTAAAGGGAAGAATAATGCACAAAGGTCAGAAAAAAAGCAAATTACCTCTAYGTGTCACACATTCAAATGAAGTGGATGGCATTTCAAACATTTCCTTTATTTTAATATATTGCTTATATATAGGAGTGTTTTCAGTCTTCTGTCAGCATCTCTAGACAAGAATAGTCACTTGAATTTGGAGTAATCTTTAGTCATGCCAATTAAAGATGCCAATTAAATGCCAATTACTATGCCACTGCATGTGGTCTTCATTACCAGGCTATTCCTTGGAAWTACTCACTTATATATGTGATTTAACAGCTCCATGAAAACTGAACCTGCATATATGACACCAAAGATGTGCAGTCATGTGGTTATTCTCAAAACATAATTAGCTCCATCCCACCCCCAGAAAAGAGAGAAATGGGACAGGTGAATAGTTCTTTTCTTTCAGTTTCTTCTAAAGGATTATAAAAGGATACAGCAAAACACTACTTTAAAGTGATATGAAAAAAATGGCCACAGATGAAGTTGAAATGACCAGATATACATCCAAGTAGGTTTTAATATGACGCTTAGGAGTAACTGAATGCAAGAGTTGATCTTTTTTTCTTTTCTTTTTTTTTTTTTTTTTCCACACCACAGACTCTAACAAAACCCGACATATTATTGCTCATTCTCCTTCCTGTTAAAATTAAAAGGTCAAGCACAGTCACTTCCTAGGGCACTTGCTGACACATGACTACCCTGAGTGATTATGGTTATTAATCTTTAGCACAGCAGCCAGAGATCCCTAATGAGCACTTATGCAAGCACTAAACAGATTAAACTGCTCATAAATAATGGAAGCAGAAAGATGGCTGACCATCTAATAACTTGGGCAGTAAAAATACTACACATACTTCTGAAAGATGCCCTAGTCTTTTGAGCTGTTAGCTCAAAGACACTGTAAAGTAGTCATATAATGTATCAAATGAGACAAGAGTGTGTTTAATAGTGCTCCTATGAGAATTAAAAAAGATACCCCTGCGCTACGGCAGCTCCCATTTTATAGGGTGTGTAATTATATTTAAATCCCACTTTGTTTGCTAGACAAAGCATATTTGACAGATTTAATTCAAAATTTAAATGAAAAAATGTCTCTGATGTTTAAGGAAGGTTAGGAAAATGTACACATCCTACATATAATTACAAAATAAAACATAGACTCCTCTTAGTGGTACAGGACTTGCTCAGATCTTTGGGCAGCTGCTCATTTGCATTTCAGTAGGTGCTTGCTTTTCAATGACAGACCAGATTCATAGCATAGAGACTGAAATATATATATATAAATAGATAAAAGTGCTTCCTCTTCTATGTGATGGAATTGAAAGCTACATCCTTCAGGATAAAAACCCCAGCATGCTCTGTTAAGGAATTGGGAACAAAGGATATCTGAGAAAAATGATAACCGTGGTGTGCACGTTTATCACTCAACCACACAAACTGTGATTCCCAATGAGGAGATACAAATAAATAAATGAAGCAAAAAAATGAACAAATCCAACACTGTYCAAATATGCCCAAGTGAAAGGCAGTGGGATACAAAGAAAATAACAAACCATTTCAATTGAACTGTTAGTTTTAGAACTATGGAGTTGTTAAAGGACATTGCTTGTTAAATAACAAGATGTAAGCATCTGAAAACATAAACACTGAATGATCTAGGGGCTAAAATCTTAGTAAGCAAAGAGACAGTTTAATAATATAATTCTTAAGATTAAGCGTTCTCAGTTAAAATGTGATTTCTGAAAGCACTAAATAGGTATTATTCTGATTTGATATCAAAAGGTATGGCAAGATTATAATTGTAGCATTGCCTTACTCCCTTCCCATGAAAAGACTGATATTTCTGAGAAAATATTTTTCAACATTACAATAGAAAGTAATTAACAATTTAACATCCTTTCCATTTGTAAGAAAAGGAAAGGTAGATGAGTTATGGAGTAATAAATTGTAAAGGAATATTCCGTTGGATGTAATATGAATTTATCAAAGCAAAGAAATGATAATAGAACCATTAARGAAGATACAAAGAACCAGGCAGAGGAGACATTATTAAGTTATATAACACAACATTTCTGAATAAAAATTCATACACTTCTATATTTATGCTATATAGAGAGCTCTACTGTGAGTCCAAGTGCTATGCTCCTTGAAAACCCGAGGAAAAGGCATGCATGCACTTACCACATAACTTGGCATCATGTCACTGGAAGAGCCTTACTGAGAGGAAAACAATTTATTTCAAGACTATTGCTTCCCCTCTTGTGAGATGGGAAGACACAGTACTGCAATCTCACATTACACCAGCTAAGGAAATATCTGGCACCATCAAGCTGGTGAGGCAGAAATCTACTTCAAACTTAAAAGAAGAAATTGGCCACTGAATTGTTGTTCTACACTAAACAACCTGCAAGAAAACTCCACTAGAATTAGATATTCTTTCCTTTACTCAGTTTAATCCAATCCAGAGGATTCAGAGGGAAAAAAAGAATGATGGAAGGGTATCTCCTAAATCCAATAGACCAATGGGAACTATAGACTAAGGAGGCCTGCTTTAGGTCTTCTGAGGCATCCCTAACACCAGAAAAAGAGAGTAAAATCAGGAGTTAGAATCAGATTAATTCAGGGAAGAAATGTTCAAGGCAAGAAAAACTCACAACAAACTGGGAGAGATGAAAGCTTGGGGAATGATAAAATAGCAGAAAGAACCGGTGCTAAGCTGGATTTTTCACCAGGAAAAACAGAAAAGTGTCACAGGATAGCAGCATTATAGGCACAGAAACGGCTCATGTCAACAACTCTGTATGTATGTATGTATGTATGTATGTATGTAAGTGCATAAATATATATGTACATGCAAATACACATACAAATACATGCAAATACATGCAACATGAACACATACATATTTCATATGTGGACAGATGTGTCTATGTGGCTACGTGTCTGTGTGTATATCTGATCATCATAATTATTGGCTTACATTGACTTACCTGAGAGCAAACTAAGTAAAGCAAGTAATTGTAATTAAATAGGATTTCACAGGGACTTCATAKGGACTTTCATAGGGACTGCCAAGCAATATATCAGCAGTGGACTGCACAGAATTAGGGTMATGACAGAAAATAATGTTTTGGAGTTATTGGTCTTGAAAAGCTCACCATAAATCACAGTTATCTGAAGTATTTTATTTATTAAAAAAAAATAGAAGGACTAAATGTTCTCTGATCTATAGTTAAATAGTGGTGTTAGATTTTGCTGTGTCCATCTTCTCTTGACATGTTACTGAAAGAAAATCTGATAAATCATCAGTAGTTTTACAGTTATGTTTGTTTTCCTATCTCAAAATTTGGGTTTTCAGATACCATGCGAATCTCAGTAGCATCTCAAGTTTTATTTTAAACAAASTAATAAGTTACACTTTTAGGAAGAAAAAATCATATCAGATTAAAGCCTATATTCATGTAAATTAGAGGCAAGATAGCTAATGGTATTTCTCCCCACACACCTTTTTAAATTTTTTTTTCACGATAATCTCATCTTGTTTTTGCAAACCTCTTTATGAAAAAAGAATATTTTGAGATGACAAAACCATAAAATGAATATGCTTTTAAATAAAGGATAGGGAAGAAGACATTGCAGTTGATTCTTCTTCTTGCCTAATTTCTTACTAATTTTGATTTTGCTTAAGCCATTTCAGAGCAATGCTAAACAAGTGGATAGTCACATCAGAGGCCTGTGACCCCTATAAATTGTAAGTGCATTAAGCTAGAAGTAATTAATATTTGCTGTCCTTGAAAACAAAAAAAGAAAATACTAAAACTGTGTAACCAAAAGCAGTAAAAGGCTTTTTGTAACACTGTGATGGCACAGCAGGGTAAAGTATATAATACTTTACATTGTGTAAAGTATTTTACATAAGTAATATAATACTTGKGTAAGTATTTTAAACAAGTGAGGAAGGTGATCATCAAGGGGCAAAGACATCTGATTTTTAGAGGTTTAAGTGGAACTTAGGCATTTAAATAGTATGAACAAACATGTACAAAAAGCAAAACAGTCACTGGATTTTCAAGGTAAACAGCAGAGAACAGCATAGGTTTAAAAGAGACTGCAGATAGACAGTCTGGTCACGCTGACCTCCTTCACTTTGACCTTCAAGAGGAATACAATTAAAGACCACAAATACATAGGTACATACCTACATTAAAAATATAACTACAAGGCATCAAGTCCTTGCTATGGCACACTCACAGCTAATTAAGGCTAAGATTCTTAAAGACTAACAGTTCACATAAATAGGAAGACGTAACGGTAATATGTAAGGACTAGCTATTTAGTGTGAAGTGAGTTTCTAAAGGACTATCATTCTAGAAAACTGCCTTAAAGCTGAAAGAAGGGCTGATTTGCTAGTTTTCTAAATATTCCTATCACAAGCATCTCTAATTCTCWAACTTACATATCAGTTGTATATGTATTAGATATATAGTTAAACTCAGTTGCAATTAACAAATCTACACACGAACAGAATATGACAAAGTTTGTAAAACACTCTCTCTGACAACTTATTTTATCACAGATCAAGCACCAAATTTACATGTTTACAACCTGACAGAGAGTAACAATCTCCATAGAAGAACACATAGACATAGATCCATAGATCCACCTGCTTGAGCCTATTAGGCTTGTTTTAGCATTACATTCTCCAGGATACATGATAACTCATTTTGAACATTTTAAACAATCATCTTCAAAKGATCTGCAGTTCTGATCTTCCTTTGATTTGTTGATTTGTGGAAGTTCTTTTTCAATGGAAGCAGGACTGGGAAATTATATCACTGCTACTTAGGCCTTGGAAATTGTGGRAAAAGCCTATTATTGAAAAGACTAATCCCCAACAGCTAATCTTGAAAAGTATGCTTTCAAGATTCTTTTCTTCCCTGTAACCAAAATGTTTTTTATTCATTTTGCTCGGGGGAATGGAGAGGGAAGGGAAGAAAAATAAATTAAAAAAAAAAAAAAAAGATGAAAAAAAAGCAAGAAAGACAAAAGAAAAAGAGAGAGGGAGAAGAAAGAAAAAGATACTTCTACATAGGGTTTTGTCATAACCACTATTCAGCTGGTTCATGTTCTTACTGGAGATATGTGAAGGTTGCTGTTCCACAGATAGTTTATTCTGCAGTGAATATTCAAGTCATCCTCCTACTGATAAAAAACTGGAATCCTTCAAAATCCATTTGTAAATATATCTTTCCCTCTAAATCAAGCTGGCAGATACAGAAATGAATGCCATCTGTTGTAAAGAAAGAGTTTACACATACCACTACCTCTTTTTTTTTTTTTTTTTTTTTTTTTTTGCCTAGAACATGAGGGAGTCAGGGATCAGACACTCTTCTGTAAAGCACAGTCAAGCAAATATTATGTAGCTGCAATCCTGGTACAAAATAAATTTGGCATCTTTCTTGAATTAGTGTAATTTAAAGCACCCACCTTCTGCTTTTAGAACTTACTATTCAAACCTCCCTTTTGTTACTCTATGTAAATTAGGCAAGATTATTCAGATAATTTGCCTGAAAAGTGTTGTAAAACTTATTGAGTAAATTATATGAAAAGTTCTCTGTACATTTTAGCCAGAAATAGCTGAATGCCATTTTTTTTAGTATTAAATGAAGATATCATATTAAAAATGGATTTGTCTTAATATTAGCAAAGAAATGCAATTCAGTATTGTCTGGGAAGCCAGCACATAGAGAGATGGTTGTCATTAAAAGCTTCACAAATGCCTTTGCTATAATTAACATTAGCATGCTGTTCCCATTACTGAGTCCAGGGAATGTTATCTGCTTGCTGAGGCAAATGTTAACAATCTCAACAGTGATCACTATAATGAGAGATCAGACAAGAATAACACCAAGAAGGTTAATGAAAGAGTGTAGCTCTTCATTCATTTCATTCAAAGCTGTCCAAAAAGTTAGCAGAGGGAGTGGACTTAAAGTTTATGCAGTAATTATGCACCATGATATCATTGCTTTAAAAGATTAAAATGAAGAAAACTTCTTTTCCATTAGAATATGCCAAGAAGAGGCATCTTATATTTTTTTCTGTTCTTTACGTAGAAGTGTTGTCCCCATATCAGTGAATATTTCTGTGGGACTCCATAGCACTATTGTAGCCATGAATATTAATCACTTAGAATACCTCTTTTATTATGTCAATACAAGAATATTYAAAAAGAAAGAAGGGGATCTAATTCCTTTAGCAGATATATCAAACTTAATAAACTCAGTAGGGAATTAAGTGATAAAAGATTTTTTGTTTGTTTTTCAAACAGGGAAAGTAATTCAAGTGAATTTAGTCTTTGTGGCACGATTTTCAGCACATGAAGACATGATCCTCCCATTTCTTCCCACACAAAACTAACTTTTAGCTGTGCAAATGAAGCAACTTAAGTCTTCCTATAAGCCGAGTGGAAAGGTCATAAGATGGGTATAAACTATCCAGGTATAAGGTATCTCTGCAGCTCTGCATTACCAGTATCATTGACAAACTTAGGTAGTTTGTCATGTGGGTACAAAATCTGTAAAGGCAGTGTTCTTCTTTAGAAATCCACTGTCACCCTCCACAGAACATTTCCAATTTGCTCTTCTCCAGAGCACAAATTCTCCACATCCAAACACCACTTTGTGAGGCTAATCAGAGCTACATGTCTGGTCACAGCTTGCTCTCAGTGCCAATTCCCAACGGCAAAATAAAAGTGTGATGCTCCTTAAATATCTATGCTTACATAGAGAAACATGCTTCATTGAAGACACTAGTTATTTAAGCCCTTGGCAGTTTCTGAGCAATCATACCATTCTTGGTATAAATGTTATTCATTAGAGAACTATGATAAAATTTTTGAAGTGAAAAAGGAATGTTTTTAAAAGTAAATTGCAGCATAGAGAATAAATGCATAAGCCTTAAGAGGAAAAGTGCATTAGTAATAAYATATGAAGCTAACCTAGATATGCATAGGAAGTGGACATGTTGCTGCCTCAAAGTTCTACTACGTTGTCAACTCAGACCTCACTAAAAACAGGCTATGGATCTTTTATTGGGAACTGCACATGCTTTACTGTTAATACTCCACTTGCAGACAACAATCATATTAGTATTCAGCCTGTGTGCAGCTCAGAGCTCAAATCATCTTCACTGTAGGTAGTGAAGTCTAAAATGTGTAATCCTTACAATCCTCAACCCAATATAAATTGAAATGCTGGAAGGACAGAACAAGTGTAGTGAAAGAACTAGCAAAGTAGGGTAAGCAGAGCATGTCGCAAGGAGTAACAAGCAAAAGGTTTAGCCAGATTTTCAGATAAAAAGAAAAAAAAAAAGTCATCTTCTCCATATGATGCAAAATTAATATAATTACTACTGTTGGAAATGGCGATTTAAAATGAAAGATCTGCTTTCTTGCTTATTTATCTGAGTACTTTTTACTAGTACAGTACTTCTTTGTTTTTAACACTCCTATAGCATAAAGACAATGTTTTCTATGTCATATATGGCAGCTGACTAACCAGTCTCACAGAAATCACTTTATCTCAGCCACTCAGCTGGTCCCACTGCTTCTGAGATCTCCCTTTGGTAGCAACAAGGAAGGAAAAAGAGGAAGCAAAATTGTATCCTAAAAGGAAAATAACCATCTATAATATTGGACCAGAGATTTTCACACTACCAGTTCCTAGCTCACAGGATCTCACCAGCTCAGTTAGAGGGCTAAAGATAGGTGAGATTTTTTTTTTTAACTGAGTAATGTGTAACAGTAAGGAGTAGGTTTTCTGAAGACAAATGTATTATTGCTTGGCCCAATAATTTTTATTGTAATATGGCACTTGACAAAACGACAAAATGCTTCCCTTGGCCTCTTTAACTGAGCTCAGTTGCACTTGTTTGTTCTCTTACTCTACACAGAAAACGTCTTTCTGTTCAGCAGTTTGCATGCACCAAAACAAAATAGGTGAAAGCAAGAATCCATATCAACAAGAAATCTGAGAGGCATTTGCCCAGACAAAAGAGTGACAGTGATTCATTTCTATTCCATAAGGTGTAAAGTACTATTAGTACTATATTTTTAATTGACATATAGCTTCACATTAACATCCAGCCCTACTTACGCTGCCTTAATGCTGGCCTTGGTTCAGCTCAGTTTTCAAGGACCACCTGTAAACTCCCATTTCCAACAAAAATTTCCACTTGACTGCCACTGCCACTTCTGCTCTACTTAGTACCCTTTTTTTTTTTTTTTTTTTTTTAAGCACTAGCATCACTGTGTCAAAGACGACAGCTTTCCATTGAAAGGTGTTCCCATCTGCCTGCTTCAGTAAGTTTTTTCTTTTATTACTAAAATGATCTTAAAGTTAGTTACATATTGTCTAATTTCATTCTCTTTGGAAATGTTTTGTTTGTTAAGTAAAACTTGTCTTAGTATTAAAGACTGAACAACTCAAATTTGCAGTTATCATCCATGATAGGTAGTGTGTACATTAAAGAGTGATTTATGATAAGAGGTACTGATACGGTGCCCAGCTTTACTGATGTGCATATTTTACTCTTGCTAAGTTATTCTTGCAAACATCTGATTTACAGCTTGAAAATCTACAAACCAGAACAAGCTTACCAGAAAGAAATGTTGGAACTTCATCCAGTTTTGTGTTCTCCTGAACACTTTTTACTATGACATTTTTAAGACAGGTAAATGTTCTATAAGGAGAATACAGAAAAATCTTGTATCTGCACCTCAGACTGCTTTTTGTCCAAACATAAAGAAATGGCATAAAGTGACCTTACTAGTCTGAACTTGGGAGCCCTAGCTGTAGGTTTCTGAACTTGAGCTCAGTTCCCACTTGTGCCAACCCTCTGCACAACATTACTCATAAACTCTGAGCTGACTAATTGAATTCTGCTACAATAATTAAATGACAAAAAAAAAAAAAAAAATCTTGTTTAAATAGGCTCTAAATCTTACTTCCATTGAGCTATAGCAGGGCTCCCTGCCTCTTCCCCTATGTTATTTTCTTCACATCAAGACATTCCGCAGAAGCTTAATGGATCAGCAGATTAATGACATAAGCAAATCTTGTGATATTTTGGCTCTTGTCACATGCCAAAGAAGACAAATGTCAGAGAAGACGAATAATAGAAATTTCTGTCTCTCCAGCCAGAAGCCTATGCACAGACAGAGACAAGCAAGTGTCACTCTTATAAAGTGACAAGCAGCCTTCAACTAGTCACTTTCACGAAGACTGACTCACACTTACCTATTCCACACGTCCCTGCAGGGAATCAGCCACGTTCAATACATAGCTAGGAATTCTAGGTGTATTTTTGACAACATAGAGCATAGATACTACTGGACCCAAGCAGGTGAGATTCCCATATCTCAGCATGCTATTTCTTATTTTTCTCACTATCATGATTGTTATATGACACAATCCCTACATAAATTTGTTCTGTGATACTGCCTAGTACTCGCTCAGCATCAACTCCACTCCTACCTGGCTTTCCTAGTGGCACATTACTATTCCTTTTTGAAGGACCTTCAGCCCTTTAAGCATAAAACCTTTCTTCTGAGGACATTCCTTCATTGACATCCATTGTTTTTGCAAGTTTCCTGACCCTCAGAGTGCTGCTTTCCCCTTTCACATCTCATTATCTTGCATCAGCAGAAGAGATGTTACCAGTGAAACTGCAGTGACGTGGTCTTGCCAGTAAAACCTAAGTTGCGCACCTGAAATCAGAGATTCTAAATATTGTTCCTGTAAGATAAAGGCTGCAACCTCCCTATGTCAAAGGCAGGATTATAAATGAAATATGTGTTTAACACAAATTGGACAAGAAAGATTTCTTTTTCCCATAAGAAATTATTCATAAGAAATCTATAGTCTGTACATATATAACTGATGCATAGTTTAGGAATTAGACAGCACTCAGGAAAATTGAATTTCATAGATGTTCCTAACAGACTGTAAACAAACCATTGCTAAGTGTTTCCTCTTTAAGGATTAGTTACTCCAAGATTTTAGCAAAACCTGTATTTTAAATCTGCCAGAATTCCAAAGTTAAATGGCCTTTAAACAGACCAGCACGTTATTCAAGGAGCCTCCACCTGGCTGGAAGAGACGCAGAGATAGCTTTTGAGGAAAAAAAAAAATGTCATTTGTCTGTATCTCATTTTTATTTCAGAGACATGATCCACAATGAAGATATGAAAAAGGAAAAAAAAAAAAAAAAAAAGAGATGTTGTCATACATTTCTCAAAATTTCTTTGGGAAAGGTTGAACTACTTTTGAGTTATGATTTTCATGAAAAAAACTTCTGAAATGAAGTAAGAATAAAGCTGCATTTTGATTACAGTACAGGTACAAAAGTATTATTTCATAATCCTATTTGCTTTTTGGATTATCAGTGTACAAAAGAAAAAGAAGCACTCTAGGGACATTGTTTCACTGGATTTCCAACCCTACTTGTAGCTTTGTAGAGCATCCACATTTCAGACTCTGAAGTAAGATAAGTAAGAAAGCAGTACTGAAAAGGGTTTTGTAACTTCCTCTGAAAATTGTTTCTTGTTACCAAACACTTATATTAGACGACTTTAGTTTGTTTTTTTGTCCAGAGCTCTCTTGCCTCTTTTCATCATTCATGGTCTCTCAGTAAAAAGAACAATAAGGTGTATAGTGTGTATTATTTAAAAATGCTCTTTTCTGCAAGATTACTAGCATTTTTTGTCACTGTAGATATATATAGATACATACATCCTAAGGATCACTACAATAAAGATTATTTGATAGCATGTTGGTCCAGCTAGCCTAGGATTTGTGGCACAAAACAGAATCACAGAATGGTTGAACTTGGAAGATACACTTGGAGATCATCTAGTCTACCTCCTCTGCCCAAGAAGGGTCACCTAGAGTACTTTGCACAGGATGTGTACCTGGCCTTTGAGTATTTCAGAGGAGACTACATAGCCTCTCTGGGTAGCCTGTTTGACTGCTCTGTCACCCTAATATTCAAGAAGTTTTTCCTCATGTTCCAATGTAATTTCTCGTGCTTTAGTTTATGCCTGTTGTCTCTCATCCTATCACTGGGCACTAATGAAAATAACTGGCTCCATGCTCTCCAGACTCTCCCTTCAGATACACATTGATAAAATCAATGTGTATATTCAGATAGACATTGTTAAGATCTCTCCCTCAGTCACTTCTTGTCACTGCTGAACAAACCCAGGTCTGTCAGGCTTTCCTCATATGAGAGACGTTCCACACCATCACCTGACTATCCCTTAGCTGAATTCACTCCAGTAGTTCCATGTATCTCTTGTGTTGAGGAGCACAGGACTGGACATAGTACTCCAAATTGGGCTTACCAAGGCTGCACAGGGGGCAAGAAGCACCTCCCTTGACCTCCTGACCATGTTCTTCCTAATGCAACCTTGAATACTATTGGCCTTCGTGGCCACAATGGCCTGTTGCTGACTCATAGCCAACTTGGTGGCAATTAGGTCCCGCAGGCCAGGTTCCACACGGTTGCTATCCATCACATGTGATCACATTCTCCACTCTGTATTGGTGCAGGGGGTTGTTCCTCCCTAGGTGCAGGACTCCATTTCTGAACTCCATGAGAATCACAGAATCATAGAATGCTTAAGGTAGGAAGGGACCTCAGAGGTCATCTAGTCCAACCCCCCTGCTCACGCAGGGTCACCTAGAGCACATGGCACAGGGCTGCATCCAAGCGGATTTTAAAGATCTCCAAAGAAGGACACTCCACAACCTCCCTGGGCAGCCTGTTCCAGGGCTCTGGTACCCTCACTAAGTGTTTTCTCAAGTTCCTGTGGAACTTTTGATGCCTCAGCTTGTGGCCGTTTCCTCTAGTCCTGTCACTGGCCACCACTGAAAAGAGGCCGGTCCCTCCTCCTCCCTGCCTCCCCTGAGGTGTTTATAGACACTGATCAGGTCCCCCCTCAGCCTTCTCTTCTCCAGGCTGAACAGGCCCAGCTCCCTCAGCCTTTGCTCAYAGGGCAGATGTTCCAGGCCMCTGATCATCCTCGTAGCCCTGCGCTRGACTCTCTCCAGCAGCTCCACATCCCTCTTGTACTGGGGAGCCCAGAACTGGACACAGTCTCCAAATGTGGCCTCAGCAGGGCTGTGTATAGGGGGACGATCACTTCCCTCGACCTGCTGGAGACGCTCTTCTTAATGCACCCCAGGATCCCGTTGGCCTTCTTGGCCACCAGGGCACACTGCTGCCTCATGGTCATCTTGTCATCCACCATGATGCCGAGGTCCCTCTCARCGGGGCTGCTCTCCAGCAGGTCAACCCTAATCTGTACTGGTGTAACTTCTTTACTGTTAGGGTGACAGAGCAGTGGAACAGGCTGCCCAGGGAGGTTGTGGAGTCTCCTACTCTGGAGGTCTTCAAAACCCACCTGGATGCCACCCTGTGCCACATGCTGTAGGTGTGCCTGCTTGAGCAGGAAGGTTGGACTAGATGATCTGTAGAGGTCCCTTCCAACCTTAAATATTCTGTGATTCTGTGATTCTGTGATTCAGTGTGTCCGGGGTTATTCCTCCCCAAGTGCAGGACCTTGCACTTGCCCTTGTTGAATTTCATGATATTTCACACTGCCCAATCGTCCAGTCTGTCCAGGTCCCTCTGGATGGCAGCACAGCCTTCAAGGCTATCAGCTACTCCTCCCAGTTTGGTATCGTTGGCAAACTTGCTGAGGGAGCACTCCAGCCCTTCATCCAGGTCGTTAATGAATAAGTTGAACAGGACCGGACCGAGAACTGATCYCTGGGGGACACCGCTAACTACAGGTCTCCARCTAGACTCCACGCCACTGACTACCACTCTCTACACCCTGCCACTGAGCCAATTCCTAATCCACCTCCCTGTCCACTCAGTTTCTCTTTTTTCCCAGCCTGTCCRGACTGGAGCCATCTGCTGTGTGAGACACTTTTGTCAGCTTTTTTTCTCCAGCAACCTTCCTGAAACAGCACTCTCTCCCTCCATCCACATTGTTCATGAACAAGCTGAACAAGACTGGAGATGGTACTTATTCCTGGAGGATAACATTGTCTACAGAGTTCTGGCTCTGATCACAGCTTACTGAGCTCTTCTTCTCAGTTCATAATCCATCTCCCTATTTTCTCACCTATCCCACATTTTCTGAGCTCAGGAGACAGCGACAAAAGCTTCCCTTAAGTTAAGGGAGACAATATCCTCTGCTGTTCTCTCATCTACCCAATCAGTCATCCCATCATAGTGGGATGATGGGATCAGTTTRGTTAAGCATGTTTTCCTCTCAGTGAATCCATGACAATGACTCCTGATCACTTTCTTACCCTTCACATACTGGGGGGAGGAGAAGTACAAGTTTTTTCTCTATGTTTTTCTCTCAAGCYTCCTACTTAGAATTCAAATCCTTTTCAGTATTACTCCTGTGAGTGTAATTCTTTTTCATAGGATTTTGGGTATCTGCAGCAACCGTCCAACGTAAGCAAGGAGTTTTTAGAATAGCCTAGTATTTGTGAGTAARTAAAAACAATCATGGTGCATAAGTAATAGCATAATTACAATATAATACAGTAAATTATAGCATATATGTGTGTGAGAGGGAGATGCACTTGTGTGTATATACATGCCTGTATACATATACATGTATGTTATGTATGTGTGTATGTATATATATATACACATATGTATATGTATGTATATGTATATGTGTGTRTATATATATACACACATACATTTACATATGTATGTATACATATACATATATATATATACACATACACACACATACACACATACTGAAAACAAAGAACTGCTGTGGTGGGTGTCTCTTTTTCTGCGTCACATTTGTTTGCCACGAAACAGCATCAACATTAGGCATGCATGCAGAAGATCTTACCTCAGTGGCAGTGGGGGAGGAATCTGAGTTAATGTGTGCAGTCATGAAATGTAGATCCCACATCCCTCTTCCTGTGCCAAACAGTTTGCAAGCTCCAGCCCCACATGCTGACTTCCCACTGATCAGCCCAGTCACTGGATCCCCTCTACATCCTTCTCCCTCAGACTGTCTCAACTGKGACACTCCTGCTCTGCCTGGCCTAAACATGGGAAGGAAGTAGAATTTAATTGTACATAGATTCAGTGACTGAGGTTTCAAGGAATTCATTTGGAAGTGTAACCTGTGACCTGCGGTCACAGAGAGCTCAAGATCTCCAATTATGCTTATTGGAGAAGATCTAAAATGTTTACCTGGAGGCCAACAGGTATTCTATATTTTCTGTAGACATCCTGGTGTTAAATATTAAGACAATTCTTTGATGAAAAGAAATACATGAGCATGAAAATGGCTTAGAGTCTACTAAATRGTAGCTTGAAAATTTTTATGTTGCACAGTTTGGAAAGGTTTACTTAAGCTCAGCTGGCCCACAATCTAACCCAGTTTTTCTTTGTTAGTTGGTTTGTTTTGGCTTATAGTAGCAATAATAGTAATAGCAAAACTTGTCATTTAACTGAGAAAAAGAAAGTGAATTTTTAGCAAAACTAGAGGAAACTATTTTCTCATTAAATTAAAAAAAAAAAACACACAAAAACCTACATGTGACTACATCCAGATRGATTTGTAAGATCTCCAGAGAAGGAGACTCCACAACCTCCCTGGGCGGCCTGTTCCAGGGCTCTGTCACCCTCACAATACAGAAGTTCTTCCTCACATGGATATGAAACTGCCTCTCTTTCACTTTCACCCAGAGTCTACCCTCTTTGTAAATTATTTTTTCTATGATTTTTAGAATCCTGTTTCAGTCATGGCTGGTAGGAAGTCAATATTAGTAGCAGACAGATATTTGCTCRGCAGTGATCATCTGACAACTAGTGAACAGAAGAATGTATAGAAAACAATCTCTTCTCAAAAAAGTAATATTCTGAAATCTAGCAAATTACCTAATATACTAGATCAACATCTGCTAGAAAAACAATTAGTTAGAATGATTCTTGCTTCTGTTTTCAACACTGTGGTTTCTTATAGCTCAAAATATTATGCATAATTTTAAGACATTTCCATAATAACAAAAAGAAGATTGTCAGTTATATATTGTGCTCRTGCCCATGCATGCATACTTTATGTATATGTATTTATATGTATGCATATATATATGTATGTATCACAGTAAAATTCAAATGGGTGGTACTGGTGTGCCTGGAAGTGGATGCAGAATGAAAGAACATAAAAGTCTAATTGCAACATCCCATCAAAAAGAAAATAAGTCATATTTCATTAAATAAGCAATATTTCAGGAAAGAAGTAAAATGTGCAATTAAAGAAAAATGCTACAATGAAGATACTGTAAAAAAAACCCTATTTTTATGCTATAAAAACATATAAATTGGTAAAGAACTACATCATTTATATATCCTTCCTGCTGCCTCTTCTGAGCTACTAGGTACTTGTCCAAATTCTCCACAACACTGTTTATCTCAATTCATTGAAAGCAGTAAAATTCACTCATTTATATATGTGGAGAATCTGCTATGAGATAACATCCCATCCTATTTCTAAATGATTTTTAGTGTTCTTCTACATACCCAGACATTGTGTTATCTAATAAACTCTTCTTTAATTGATCCATGGTTCTTTTTCAGAACAATTTTTGGCATATTCAAACTATATCATTTTTTTCAATTCTTTTATTCTGCTTAGAAAGTAAATTAAAACTGCACTGCACAGATCTTCTAAATTACAGCACGACATTATATACATTATATATATAAACTTCAAGTTCGAAAGGCCAAAATGAGCAGGCAAAATTAATGCAATGACTTATGTACCAGTTTGGTCAAACAACTTCAGAAAAAGTTGTCCCACAATCCTCACCTATGCACACAAACATAAATTAAAATAGCTGCAGCATATCAAAAAGAAATCCCTTTGTCCTCCATAAAAATTTTCTAAGGCATTCCTACAATAYGACTTTGGTCTGGTGAACTAAACTTTACTGCCAAAAAGCAGCTAATAGTGCTTAGTGAACTCTTGACAAATTAATTCCTTGTTTTCAGCTCTGAAATTGATTTTCTTCTTTCTGGCCTGTGATGAAACATTCATCACTCGAGACTACAGCAACAGCAGCATCAAAGTCAATAGCATATGACAGAGAAAGTGTACTGAAGTGATGATTTAGCAAGCTTAAACTATAAAATGAATTATTTGAATCAAAAAGGGCTTAAATGTGGTTTGGATTTCATGGCTGTGCACGAGCAKCAAGGGAAGGAAGGCATTTTATTGCTTAAAGCAAGCAGGGCGGAGAATGTGCCCTCAATTCTATTTTTCTTTCAAAGATAATGTCTAGAGCAATTAATAAAGTTTGGGAACAACCTATAAAATCCAGTCTGCAGCAAGAAATAAAGTATTCATCTGGAAAAAAAAGAAAAAAAAAAAAAAACAGCCATTCCTGCCATGGTGGTTCCTTCATTAGACCAGCTGTATGCCAATGATTCTTGAACTGCTCAGGCAGAGTGCAGCAGGGCTGTCTCACCCTATGTGAAATTAATTATTTGTATTTTAGAGTTTCATCTTTTTTTTTTTTTTCAGACTGTCTCTGGACACACTATTGAAACACTGACAGTTTCTCTTCAAGCTTTGTAAGTATCTATCTATAACACAAACAAACTTATTGCTATTGGCAATCAATGTAAGTGGTTAATACAAATTCTTTGGAATACAAGAAGACTTCTGCCCTACTCAGAGCAGCAGGGACACTAAGAGAACCATGTGGGCTCTCACATTACCAGTGTCTTTGTATTTTATCAGAAATTGTTAGAAAGTTGAACTTAAARTGCATCTTGTTATGTTCATATAATSTCAGGGATGGAAGGAAGCTGAAAACGKGTGACAGAGTACCTGCAAGCTATGCCACATTGAAAAGTCTGTCCCAGCTTTGTCTGAGGATTGTCAGACTCCTTTTAATTGCTCCATAGAAGCGATCTATGATCCAGCATGTTGCACTGAGGAATGTCTCTAGGATACTCATTGGAAAAATGCTGGTAACAAAATGATAGGATTTGCATCCTATCTATTTTCTCTGCAAAATGGTCGTTTGAAATGGTTAAAATGTACTTTGTAGTACATGTCCTAGCAATAGCTTTGTAGCAGTTCACAATTCCTGAGAATTAACTTACTGAGACTCATGACTGTGTTGGTTAAAAGGTTACTTACCTGAGTTACTTTAAAATAAACAACTGTAATGATTAACTCACAATTCTTTCCCCACCTTCAGATAATTCAGTGGTCAGCTACCTCGATGCACTTGTAAGAATTCATGTGCATTTATGTCCTGAGAGTGGCATGCATTTTGTCTCCACTTGGCCTAGTACTGCAAGAAGATGTCCATCCCTACTCTTAGACAGGCTTAGAAGCTCTCATCTCATTTTCCATGTATCAGGTTTTGTTTATTTGTTATCAGCATTCATCCACTTTCCTAAAGTCTTCTATAATAAATTATATCCATTATATTGTCACTCTGCATTTTTCCTGGTCTCTGAATCAGGAAGCATTATATTGTACATATCATCTTTAGCAACAAGTTTCCACTCATCAAGTTACCTAAGAGAAGAGCTAATATGTGAATTTTCTTCTATAATTTTATTTAATTCCCTTTCAGTCCATATCTTTTTAAGTGTAAAATCACATATTGATGTTTGATAATGCAGTGCTTATGGCAGAACTGAAAAATCTCTTCTTGCCTTTGAAACATAGTTATGTGGGAGTGTTAGGATGGGGGAAGAAAGGTTAAGAGGGTTGTACTTTGATCTTAGTGTTTGCTGAAAATAGTGCATAACATGTTGCCATGGGCTGAATTAAATGGAACAACAAGACAGCTTATCCTTCATACACTAAAGACTGTATTTTTAGGGAGTTATCTCCAGCTGTACATTTATATCTAATCTGCTTAACTGCAAGATCTCAGTTTCAGAAGTCCATAGTTTCAGAAGTCCATAGATAAAATTTCTGTTGATTATTAGCATTTTTGTAGAAGGTTTGGTCAAATATTTTTTAACTTTAATGAGTTATATTGCCTTGATTTACGGTACTGACATCTCTAGAAATTCACAGCAAGAAAATAAATTAGTCAGGCTTTTTGTTTGGTTGCTCTTTGGCTTTTTTTTTCTTCCCTGGGAGACTTTTGAAATATGCATGGATCTTAACAAATTAAACATATAACACTGACCAGGATCTTTGATTATACACTCACTCACTGTAGTCAAGTATTGCATTGCTCAGTTAACAAAATCATGGTTTCTTCATGCTCCTTAGTGCATTTATATTGACTGTCTGGTATAAGGAAATAATGATATCCCCAATTTACAGACAGTACCAAAGATAGTAGCCCTGGTCATGCAAACCAGAAGCATCCCAGACCATATTCTTCAAGCTTTTCAGATGTTGCTTTTGTCAGGGGAAAAAAGTAAGCACCAGACTCCATGGTTGTGAAGTAACAACTAAGCAATTGGGCCATCCTTTCTCTGTATGTCTCTGTATGTCAAATCCCTTAATTCTGGTAGTTGTGTTCTCATCTCTCTTGTCTACATTCTGTCAATTTCTGCGTTTAATAAACAAATTTAACTAGGTATTTTCATAGCTACAAATATTTCCATCTTACATTCCGTCCAAGAGAAGCATGTGGAAACAGAAAAATCCAACATTGTCAGATTATTTTGAAAATGAGAATTGACTATAGGCTTCTTTCTTCCACCCTTTAATAATTTTTCCAGTTATCAGCTCCATCACCTCAAACTTTTTTCCAAAGCCTGAAAGTTACAGTAACAGTAATAAAATTGGAGACATATATTTCACCTAAAAACTCTAAATTGTTCATGGCAGTTGGTAACTTCTCCTGCCTTGCTAATATACTAAATTCGGTGTTATAGTCAAATTCCAGAATACAGCAAAGATGAGAAAATAATTAATGAGTAGCCCTGTGCCCCCTACAAACTTCTTGTGATAGACTATTGCACAAACTCTGATTATTCCACCATGAAAGTGTCAAGAGGCCCTGTCTGGGAGCACATGTCTCCTCAGAGGTCTTTCTGGTCACAGCTCGATACTAGGACCCAAGCAGCTGCAGTTCCTGCTGTCAGCTCACTCCTCCCTCCGGCAGCTGGGCAGGGACATCTAACCTGCTTCTAAATCATTGCAGTTTATAGTCTGGCCCATTCAAGGAGCCTAGCGTGGTCATCAATTTGCTTCAGATTCTGAGATTTAGGCCAAGGCTCTTGTGAAGTTGCTTGACTTCAGCTCAATTCTGCCTGGACAGCAGCACACAAATGTCAGGGTAGGCACCAACAGTCAGAGAATTCTGAAAAAAAAAAAAAAAAAAGAAAAGAAAGCAGGAAAAAAGTTCAGAAATATATCATCAAATATTCCTAAAATATCCAGCTATAAATGTTATTTCACTTACTAGGAGCTATTCTTGTGGATTACATAAAACTGATAGTGTTAAAATTATAATCCTTTACCTGACCCAAAAATCTACCTCCTGACTACAGGATAAACTAAGCATTATCCATAAACTGCTAACTCTGAAAACTTACCACTCCTCATAAAAAATCATTTTTTCTCTTTTTCTGTTCCCTTCCTCCTTTCACCCCTCCCCACTCCTCAAAAGAAATATAGAACGTGGGCATTAAATTTAAGTAGTTACTATCAGGGAAAATAACAAAATTTCTGATATTTTATGGCATAAGTATAGAAAACAGTCAACTCTTTTCTATTAAGTTTAGCTGGCTTTGGATTAGGCTCACAGATCGAACTAATGCCATGGAAGTGGAACAAAACTTGCAAGACAGGTTGAAACATAAGTATTTCAACAAAGTTCTGGAAAAGGAAAAGAAGCCAAACAGAAAACAAAAGACAAACAAGACCAGAGATTAAGGTATGAATTAAAGATTAGATAATCATTGGTGAATTAWTCATATGCTCTTTATCATATCTGAGCAAGCTCTTTAATGCAGTGAAGCTTCTGCCTGTGAGCTGTGTTATGCTGCATGTATAAATCTGCATCACACAGCTTGATAAAAGAAGCATAAAGATTTTAGTATCTCATTGCGACAGTTTTTATGAACTTAGACCACTCATGAATGAATCACAAAAAGAGATGATTCAGGTATAAGAAGAATAATTCTGTAAGAAGCATCAGCTGAATGAAGCTTTGTCCATCCAAATACAGGCTACATAACCCTGTTTCCACAATCCTACACCTGGTCAGTACTTGGAAATCTCAGGATAGCTGAAGAAACATTTGTTTTTTCCACAAAATGTATTGTCTCCTGCTTGCCCTCCCAAAATTACTAGTAGTAGGTTCCTTGAAAACAGAGAATTTTGAGGTAACTCCATGTCTACCAAAATGTATAGTGGAGACAATGAGTCTTCTTTTTCCCTGGTTTGAAGAACCAGTCATCATCACCACCATCATCATCACAGCCTCTTCATCTGTGTCAATGAATATCAGTATCCTGAAAGTTAGCGCAAAAGTCTTAAAAGTTCTGTCTGGAGAGATTCAGTTTAAATATCTCAGCCCACTAAAAGCTAGAATACAGAGAAAAGTGCTTGTGAAAAATATGAAGAAAATACCACAATTTCGTAGAATTTCAAATAGAGATTGACCACAGTGAAGTCAAAGAGTTTTCAGTACAGCTTTTATTTTGAGCAAGATGGGTAATAAAACATAGGAAACACAGAAGGGGAGTAAGTACAGCCATAGATAAACTCTGAAGCAAAATTCAAGTCTTCAAGCTTTTGAACCACCTAGATCAGCGGGTTTGGACTTCAAAAGAAGATTTAACAAAATGAKTAAGTTGTAACATACTTAATTATACATATATTGCTGTATATTTTACATATAATATTCAGAGGTGTGTGTTTCAAATGATAAAATTCCAAGAAGATGGCTGAAGTCTAATAACACAATGTTTTTTTTTGTTTTGTTTTTGCCTTTGTGAGTACAAAAAAAAAACAGTCATCAAATTTTTAGTATAAGGAAGCTCAAGTAGATCTTGCCTGAAAAAACTACACTCTGTATTACTACCTCAGTGCTCTCTGAAGCAATACTAAAAATACAAAACAATATTAAATACAATACCTTAGGCAAAGGAAAACATCTTCATGTTTTGCATTGTTAGTGTTGTAAAATTCTGGTTTGGCACCTGGAATTAGCTTGTAATCTAACGTTGTATCATTCATATTACTTAATTCTTTGCTTGCATGGGTTTCCTGATAGCATTACGTCATATGGCCATTTTTGGCCATCCCTGGGAAAGCAAAGTGGAAAACTGAGTCGTAATATCTAGTTTCAGGCAGCTATCAAAGATACCATAATTAACTCGTCCAATATTTCAATTACTGAGGAAATGCAACAGACAGGAGTGATGCAGTTCTGGATACAGGATTCATTGCAACTGGCACAACTGCAGGAATCAGATGAAGGAGCTTTTCCTAATGTGGTGGATTTTGTAGCTTGAATTTAGAATGAGTTCAGATAACCAAACCCATTTTTGTAAAGATAATGCTTGATTCACAGCATCCTGTGAAATATAGCCTGGTGACAGCCAGAACTGACTGTGTTCTGCTATACCAGGACTGGCAGTTTCAAACCATAGTCCTCAATGTGCATTGTCATCTGTCTCCTCTGAAGTTATATAATGCTAGCAGTGGAGAACTGCAGCTAACTGATGAAACATAGACTTGTGTTTGCAAGAAAAAAAAAGTTTTTATTTTTGTTTTTATTTTTTGTTTTCAATTTTTGTTTTTGTTTTCTTTTTTTCCTTTTTTTCTTTTGGTTTAAAGTTATCCTGAATAAGGCATAACTCAATTTATTGGCCATGATATTTGCACCTTACTGTAAGTTTCAGTTATATTCTTAAAGACTTATTTATCTCTGTGGGAAGTCATTCAGATCTTAACTGAACTTATGATAAACTTGTTTTGTTGCAAGGTGAGAGAAAACCTGGGACAGAGAGGGGACCAAGGGAAAGCACATGTAGATATCTCTGTCACCTAAGCATTTAAAAGCACACAGGAGAAAAATGTCTGAAGGCAGAAAGAAGACAAATGCTACCAAAGCTCCTATTCCTACAAAATCATGTTGTCTTACATCATATTTCATTTTCTGAATGGCAACCAGCAAGTAAATCTTCAGAAAGAAATTGTGTTTACAAGAGAAACTGCCAATATTTATCAGAATGTTGTAAGCGAAATCTCATTAGTGTACCCTCAAAATCCACTWTGCGGTGTATCATTTATGACTGCAGCAATGAGCTTAGCAGTGAGAAATTCTGGTCATTCTAGATGCAGAAACATCAAGAACTGACAGCAGCTGTTCTAGCTGTAAATATGATGGTTGTAAATGGGGAACAACAGGGCCAAATTCAGGATCCTGTGAGAGAAATTATTTTCTAAGAAATGAAATAAAAAAAAAAAGGGGGGGGGAGGAACAAGAAGATGCTTACCCAAACTGGATATGATTTTAAACAGACGCTGTTGCTTATGTTCTGTGTCTAGTATTGCTGCCACGTAGCATGAGGAAGAGCATGAAATTTCTACACAGAAAAAGTCGTGAAGCATTAGAACAGGGAAGGATGGCATCCCTGGCAATGTTCAAGAAGTGCGTACATGAGGCACTTAGGACGTGGTTTAACAGGCATGGTGTTGATAGGGGCTTACTGTTGAACTCAATGGTCTCAAAGATCTTTTCCAACTATTATGATTCTATGATTCTATGAGCTTTACTCTACCTGTCAATGGCTATCAAGTGTAGTATATTTTTTTCCCCTAATGCAAATATTTTTTTTCCCTAATGCAGAAGCATCATCATGTCAATATGATGATGCTTCTGATACATGTTTTAAAAAGTGTCTGTAACCCAGTATAGTCAACAGTGACTATATTCACCTTGATCCCCCCTGACCTTTTGAGAGGTGAAAAAATATTATAAAAAATATACACTGTAATACATTACAATGTATTTATAGTGTGAATCAAAGGCATGATTCTTGT
This sequence comes from Nothoprocta perdicaria, assembly GCF_003342845.1. Taxonomy (NCBI): domain Eukaryota; kingdom Metazoa; phylum Chordata; class Aves; order Tinamiformes; family Tinamidae; genus Nothoprocta; species Nothoprocta perdicaria. The sequence continues at coordinate 271,541 of NW_020455899.1, read as the reverse complement.
ATCACATTTGCCACGTTTAGTTTACATGCCTACCAGGGAAGAGGTATAAAATGGTGAGTTCAAAGCAAAATATAAGTTGTGCACGTTATTGTTCTTGAAGCCTTTTTAAAGTAAACAGCTTGTGAATAGCTTGGTACATTGTATCTCTTACCTGTAGAACTCATCGTAAGATCCTGGATAAATGGGAGGGATGGATGGGACTGTTTTCTGTCCATTTTCAAAAAAAAATTCTTTTATAAAGGATTCCCATAAAAGTATAATATATTGTTTAAAGATACTCCTGGCAAATTGTTGAGTTAAAAATGGAGAGGCATTTTTCCTGTTGTTGTTGTTTGGGGTCTGGAAAGGGATTGTTCTTTGTTGGTGTTAACTGTCATATTTCCTTTAGTTTCTATGCACCACCGCCAGTTTACATCAGTTGAAAATTTCATCTTCAGAATGAAGAGATGGTGTGGCCAGAAAGCTGTAACCACAGTTGCCAAATTTACAGCAGCTGTATAGTTGAGGACATAAAACTCCAGGTAATTTTTGTGCTTTTGGATGGAGCAATCCAAAGGTGTTGCCTTGGAAACCCATCTCCATTTTATTCTGTAGTCTGTATTTAATTCAAGACATTTATAACCCCCACATAAGCCAATCTACAAAGATGAATATGCTCTAGGACATTAAATTTGTTGTTACTTCCATTTCCAARGTCTTCAGATACAGTTGACAACACAGAATTTGAGGAGCAGTAAATCCTTGCCCTATGATTTCTATCTCTCAGCCCTAAGAACTGAGATGCAGATAGCTAATCTGCCTGAATAAGSAAAACAGAAAGAAAATTTGATAATAACCACACAGGAAACCTTAGATGGCTGAGTACAGACAAGATGACATGCCATGTGTAGTCATGACTCCTCACTGGAAAGGTGAATGAGTACCAAGGCAGAAAGATGAGAGATGTTGAGAGGAGCTTTAGAGGCTTGCAAAGAAAGGAGAAGTAGAAGCATAACTGAAACCTAGCTATAAAGAGACAAAATGTTATTCTGGAGCCAATGGTTCTTAGAACTTCACACCTTGACTCCCCAAATAGGTTGTGCTTGATTTAGGTGAAGGTGTCGGAACGGACATGGTCAGGACAGAACATCCTAACTGCCAGCAAAAAAGCTGATATATATCCTGACTTACAGAACTGTCTGTCCCTGACAGGGCTGGTTGTCTGATGCAGACCCATTCATCACGGTCATGGTTGTCACAGACTTTGAAAGGCCTTGATGGTATATTGGTGGTGCTGCTTGGAGTGAGGGGTCAAACTGTTCCCAGCTTGGAAAGCTATATAAGTTAAAGCCCACCTCTCACCTACAGAAGTCTATAAATCATTTCTAAAACACAATTTTAAAAAGATGAGGTAAGAGACTGTTTTGAATTGTGTTTGTCTCAACATTGTTGCCCTACAATTTAAAAATTSCTGGCCGTGGCATTCTGTCTCTGGGAAGACTGGAATATCAGCCTCAGGTGTTTTATYTCCATATAGTTAACAATTTCTTGGCCTTAGCATTCTATATCTGAGAAGACTGGGATATCAACTCAAGGTGTGTTATCTCTGTACAATTTATGACTTTATGGGAAGATCAGCTTGAGATCTTAGCGACACTGGTGGTCATGTTCGAGGGCGAAGAGGAGCACCAAAGAAAAACTTCAACAAAGTGGGCAGGCTCTTAAAGAACTGGGACAATAAAAGGAGTACATATTCCTTCCTTGAGAGAAACTTCTTTTTCTGATCCCTCTTTCGAGAGATCATCACCTGCACTGAGGGAGAGCTGATGAAATGTAGCTGGACTRGTGGTGGTGGTAACTAATCTTGCTGCATCTCTCCCGCTTGCTTGCTCATCTTCTTTTTYTTTCTCTTTTCTCTTCTTCTTCTCTCTGTTCTATCACCATTATGAGAGTAGAGTTTATAAGATTTGATTCCATTTGTGTCTTAATCTCACTCTTGGGATCATATCAAAACCTCCCCCAACAGTGGATCAGGACAGATAATCAGACTAGTGTATTGCTTTTAGTTTTTTGACTGCCATGTTTAAGTGATATTAGTGGAAGTGCCCTGTATTCCAGCTGATGTAAGTAATATAAATATATCTTAGTTTTGCTGCCACAAAAGTAATATACCCCTTTCATCAGATCTGATTGCCCTGTTCTGAAATAAACAAAGCACAAACACACTATCATCACTTTTTTCTTGAAAGAATAGAATAGTAAATTAGCATTTTTTTCTCTGTARAACCTACTTGGAATTGCAAGTATTAATTGGCTTTAAGTCAATAATACTTAGCATTTTTATAAATATTTCAAATATTTTTGTTTTAATAACTGGTCTTTCTATTGTATTCATTAGTATCAGCCAAATGGATGCAGAAGATTCATTCCTCCTTCTTGCTTTTGACTCAGTTGTACAGATTGTTAAAAACAGTTATTAACTGGATTTGACTTCTCTGTAATTGCACCTCTGATGTCTAACTGTAATTTAGTTAACTATTCCTATTTGTAATTTCTAAATCTGTTTTTCTATGTCTTTATCAGTCTCATGAAAAGAAAAATAATGGAAGAAGGAAAAAAAAAAAAGCAGATTATACTGTTTTATTAACAGCAGAAGAGAAGCAGAAGAGAAGCACTCCTTCTTTATATATGGCTGTCTGTAAAGGGGAAAAGGACCACAACAAATAAAGTTTAAGGGAGTAATATAAAACTAGTCTATAATAGGAACATTAGCTTAAGCTGCGTTGAATATCCTGTCTGTTTTACTACACGCATTTGATCATGTGCACCCCTGTATTAAAAGAATTCATAAAAGCTTGTAAATTCTGGCATAGAGAAATTCAAGACCAATTGAAACATTCTTGTGAATTATGAGTTATTATTTGATATTCAAGTATATGATCACTCTATATGTTTTCCACAGTATTTTTTTTCTTCAGAGAAGTAGTAGACATTTTTGAGAGAGTATTGAAAATCCTGAGAAATAGATTCTAGAATAATATAGAGGGCAGTAATTTTCTTATACATATATTTGCAATTTTCCCTTCTACTAAGAATACATACTTAATGGTTTTTTGTTTTGTTTTATGTAAAAAAAAAAAAAAAAAGAAGAAAAAGAAATGCACGGAAGAATCCACCTCATGATGGATCCATCCACCTGAAAAAATCACARTCAGGAGAATGTCACACAGACCAGAAGCAGGTAGACAGATGATAGCAACTGAATACTGCCATGCATACCTTCACTGGAGCAGAAATGGAGTAGGAAGGGGCATCTTATCATGGCATTTGACAGAAATTTCTGATGATAACAATGGCGTGCCCTGGAAATCCCAAATTTGATTCCACAATATAAAGTCCACAAAAAAGGCTATATTTCAGAACAACAACAACAAAGTCAGGACTGTTTGTGTAGTTGTGAACAGTCAGTATTATAATGGAAGGCATGGTGTAAACCTAGTAATTGATAGAGCTGCTAGCAAGATAAAAATCCTCATGAAGTCCTTGACACAGGATAGATCCACAGAAACTCTATTCCAATACAGAGAAACACACACAATATCCAATAAAGTCATATTTTAATCTTGAAAAGAACAAAAAGTAAAGCATTATGCAAGTAAATATGTAATATCATAGGCAACAAGAGACTCAGAAATGGAAGAAAGAGTTAACGTTCATGACTCTATGTCAGTTTTTAGATTTGCTATCATTCTATGACTTGATTCTATGATCAGTCTGTGAGCTGATCTTCAAACATGCTCTAGCATACAATTGGAAATTTCATACAAACACATAAATAGACATGCAGTTATCAGGTCTTGGATATATCATGGGTTCTATTAGTGCGTAATCAAAATATTTCTAATTGTAGTAGTGAGATCATGGCTTTGCGAGCCAAAAATACATTACATATTTTCCTACTAGATACTTTATTATATTCCTCCTTCCAAATATATTTAATAATCCTGAAAAATGAAAATAATTAAAAGTGATCTTAAGAGATTAAGCAAGAATAAATAAATACATAAACCAAAAACCAAACACAGCTAAACAGGTGCAAGTATTGAAATCTTTAGTGCAAGGATAAGATACATGCCTGAAGAATTTAGAAGGGGAAAAGAAAAGTAGTGCTACTATGTTAATAATGATAATTCTGTAAACAACAATAAGCAAGTGTCTTTTTGCATTCCTTGCACCATCATAAAGTTTTATTTCATTCTACTTTCTCCACTCTATMCCTGGTAAGTTATACTGTAGACTGAAAATGCATACAAAAGTAATAGCCTTAAAAATTCTGGTCATATATCCTGCCATTTTTATGAGCTTTTGTCTCACATTGCCAAATGACACTGATCCATTTGTTGTTGTTTTTACTGTTGTTTCACCAATAATAATAATAATCTTTCAGTTGTGTAAATTGCTTATGAATAAACACAGTAATATTGCAGATGCATGGGTGTGAAGAAAAGAAGGGGACAATTACATACCCATTTGAATCCTTATGGATTGCAAAATACTTCACCTACAGGTTTGACTATRGCAACTTGTTTTATCAAGGAGTGAAACCTACTAGAAGCTGTGGAGCACAATAGCTTTTCTACTGAGAGATAGAAGTCAAGATAAATGACATCAATCCAGTAATATAAGCTCTGTCTCTGCCTCCTCTACATAGGACAGAGAAATTGGATCAAGGTTTCTTCAGCAATGTTTAGAGCCCTCCAAAGCCCTGGTTCTAGCTGCTTAAGAAATCACCTCTTCTCCAAAGACATGGCCTCCTGAAAGGGAGGCAATTCTCTTTCACCATAAAAATGACAGTCAAAATAAATGTCTTTCAGAGATGGGAGGAGAAAACAAAATCTTAGTTTTCTTTTCCATGTTAAAAAACACCTTTCCCTCGGAGCACCCTGAAGTGCAGGCAACTATCCACTGAGACAGAAAAAGTACGCCTGGGGTGTCAGGAAGAATTCTGACCTTTACTATCCCCACAGAGCAAGAGAGTTCCCTTTCCTAAATTGGGACACTGCAGCTTCACAGAAAAGTGAAAAATTAAAAATTAATTGAAACTTAATCAAAGTCAAATCAAGATAATTGAAACCTATTGTAGCATAGGGAAACTCTGTGCATTTGCTCTAGAACACCAATACCTTTCACGTCTCACTGTATGCTTTCTTCCAAAGAAAGTAATGGACATACTTCTGTTAAGTCAGACCACCTTTTCATTTTGTGTTTGTATAATGGCTATAAGTCAATTTCCAGAGCTCAAAATTGCTATTTAATCACAAATAAATAAGATTTGAGTCCAATTTCAGTACTCTCAGTGATTTAAATGGTAAAAGAGGTTTGGGGTTGTTTTGTTTTGTTTTATGGCTTTTGTTCAACTGGTAGTAAATCCTTTACCAATGGTTTTAGTATCTGAGGCAGTATGCAGGAAGACAAAAAGCTGTACCTCTATCTACCAACACARACAACACACAATCCTGACTCTGTACCATTGAATTTTTGTTTCAAATGATTCAAATAAAGGAAGCTGTATGATTTAGCAAATCACTGTTTAACAGGACATTACATTTTGTGGCAGAAAGCCAAAATTACAAGCCTTTAGATGTTTGTATGCTTCTATAATCTTTAAAATATGTCACCACTTCAGTGGTTAATATTACTAATATGACCATAATCTCATTATGTTAACAGCATTACTAACATGGATGAAAAGAGATCTGAAATACTTATGAARTTTACAAGCCTGTCAGATTATTTTTAATTTTTTTTCCAACTGTTTTAATGGTATCAGGCTAAATAAAATCTTTTATGAGTGTGRGAAGAATTCAGAATTGCTGTAGTGGGTTATTCTATATTAAGCATTTATAAGTGTCTTCCAAGTTATCATGACAGTTTAGCTCCATCTCAGTGAGGTCAGCTTGTAATTACTGTATTTATTGTAACAGAGCCCACTCTTGTAATTTTTCTGAGTTCAATTTCTGCCATGATGCTTATGCATGTTTCACAGCTGAGAGATACTAGATCAACTAAAAAGTAAAGATTATAATTTTTAGTGAGTTCATGTATTAAAGGAGAAAACCACCCAGGCTAACATCAAGATCAGCTGCACAGAATGCTGTTACTTGCAGTACCCCTACAGATACTTCACAATATCTCTCTCTTACAGGAAAATAAAGATGAAGATTGCACAAGAGGTAATTCTGAGGCAAGATTTTTCAGATTGAGGAGAATATCTGTACCAGTTTCAGATGCTTAGAATAAGATCTTCAGGAACTTCACAACTGCATGTCAATTTAGTCCTTGCACAAATTGAACTTTCCTGCTTTTGTGGTAATAGTGAGTATGTACTCATGGATTTCTGAAAAGAGAATGATTTAGGCAGCAGGATTTTTCTAGTTTAGAAACTGACCTAAAAACTGACCTAAAATCATCTGAAAAGAAAAAAGCTCCTCATTGGCTTCAACAAACAATGAATCTAACACACTAGCTCTATTTTATAATTGTTATGAGGCTTAAAGCAGCACAGTTATCTGCATATTAGCTCACATTTTGAAGCAGATATCATTCTGTATTTGATAGTAATTTCATAATTTTCTCTGTTATTGTAGCTTTGCAAATAAAGCTCTCTGATCTGTTTGGCAGAAATGATACGTCTCTTGTGCACCACACAGAGAAAAATACGCCATTTGGATGTATAGGAAAAATTAAAGCCTTGAGAGGACTTTATCTCAATTCATGTGTAACTYTCATAAACTCATTTACTGGTTCTGCCTTTGCCAAAGTGAAAGTGTTGCATTTGTGCTACACACACAGACATCATAACACCTAGGGTTAATCCACAGGCAAATAATGTTAGCAAATTTTCCTCATGTTGACAAAACTTACACAGGAGTCATTTTACTATACTATGGAGTATTTAACTGCATTAGATCTAATGGTAAGAKAGTTCTTAAATACAATGTGTTTGGTAGGATTCATTAGTGCTAAAGTGCAAAACAAGATCTTACTCTTTTTCTAATATTTCTGTTCTTTTTATCCCACATTAATATTTGTTAAAGTGTTTTACATTGTCTTAGTATTTCTCCTTACAAACAACAGCAATGCAGGTCCAAAATGAGTTTGTTTTGAGTTATAAAGGATGCAGACATAGGTACTTACCTGAGAAGGAGTAGCTCCAGGTTTTGATGCTTGCTCACACATATCATGGAGTACATGGAGCCCAGGGAGTACTATTTTAGGGCTGTGATCCTTACAGCAACAAGTACATTCAAAACTCAAAATCAAAGTGACTAAAATATGTCACAATAAAAGAGAGCTAGTCAGCAGAGTGTCACAATTTCAGTTAACTAGATGTGACAAAAAAAAGACAAGAAAAGAGCCCTTGCCCAGATGTTTTGTTCCCTATCTTACTGCATTCTGAGACAAACAAACACTTACTATGTTGCTTATGCAAACTAAGCTTACTTACTTTTTGGTGTGTTGAACTTCTATTCTTATACAAAAAGCAGTTAATTAAGTCTTTATAAATGAAATTAATTTAGTAGCCTTTCCAATTAGTTCATTAGGAAGAATGACTTTCTTTTTTTCTCCACCAAGAGAAAGTCCCTTAAGACCTTTTCTCCACACAGATTGCTACTTTTAGTATTCTCAACAGAAATAGAATGAGGCGACTTTTGGGACATGGTGGAAATGAAAAGGCTTCTGGAACTGCTCTCAGATGGGAAGAAAATATCAAATTGCTCATAATATGATTTCAAATTGTAAGTCACAGTATGTTACACCTCTCTGAAAAAAGAGCGCTCTGAAAAGCAATCTTGCTTTCATTTTTTAGTTGCAAATTGAGAGATCTGGATCAATATAAGACACCTCTTGTGTTCRAAAAAATAAAAAAATTATAGTTAAGCATTCAATTCAGCTCTCCATTTTCTGGAGCCACTGTGAGAAACCTCCCTAAGCAGCAATTTAAGTTTGGAAACTCCTTTTGAGAATCATCTTTCTACCTCTTATCAAAACTCTTGGCTCAGTCCTGGCATAACAACATGATCATACTAAGAGAGAAAGAAAACAGACAAAAACGTCTATTCTTAACAGAAGGGCTACAGCAGGAAATCTACCAATGACAGTGCATACTGGTGGTACTAATGGCACATCACAAAACTGCCTTGTTTATTCTCTTTTCCTATTTCTGCTCTAACGCTAACGCTAACGCTTTCTGCTTTAACGCTAACACACACATACACAGAAACAGGTCTGTGTGAATGTTTCTGTTATAAGATAGGAATAAGGCCTAAACCTCTGACAGGCTACTCAACCCATAGGGGATGCCACCTTTAAAGCAGCAAAGGAATTGAGAACCCACTGGATATTGTTTTGACAAAGACCAGAAGATAATGAACAAAACCTTTTCTTTTTTCCTCAGCCCTAACCCACCCTTCTCTTCAGATGTTTTTCATATGTCTGGGGCTAAAAAGCTGTCTTTGTTGTTTGTTCAATATCTAATTCAGTTAAACCCAGTTCCCAATAGGCTGATAGTTCTGCAGGAACAGAAAACTCTGTACTTTTAACGCTTGAAGAAAAATGCAACTACTGCAGAACACTAATCTGATAGAACTAGATACAGATGACTGGCTCTTCTACTGGGATTGAATAGTGCCAGGAAAGATGCTCACTATGAGAATCAAGCAATGCTTGCTTTGAGCTGCTAAATTTTCAGCTTTATGAAAAATAAATTCAAGTAGAAGGTTCTCTACCTTAAGAGGAAATAGAAAAGAAAATAGAATGAAGAACAGAAATGGAGACAAAAGGAAACTTTAACAGGGCTCAGCCATTGGAAAAACTTTATCAGAGATCATCTGCATTCAGCACTGGAGTAGAAGTTCTTACATTGCTCAGCAGGAGGAGTACAGTCCCTTAAGCCATCTTAATAGCATAAGGTCAGAGGCTAACACAGCTCTTATATTTCCTAAAACTAGGTTTCATTTTTATTTTGCTTTACATAGTAGTAAAGAAGATTAAACAAGTGTATGACCTACATTATATTTATTTCTCTACTCAGGAAAATGAAAGAAATCCCATAGAAACCTATTTCAGCAACTAAATTAAAAAGCTGATGACTGGCAAAATCTCCAGGTTCAGCTGGCAGTTGATGTTAACAAAGAGGCACTGCATATCATCTGAATTTCACTCTGTAATATGCTTTTATCTGTAGGTGAACTGGTTTTAAAGGATGACAGACAGTCTGTATGAAAAGACTTCTGGTTAGCCGTTGTGAGAYGTGTTAAAAAAAAAATTTTACTAATCCCTAGTTGTCTGAAGCTATGTTTGGTTAATAAGGAACAAATCTTCTACTTTCAATTTCCTTGAAAAGCAGTTTTTGCTTGATTTGCTTATTGCTTGCAGCAAATGAATTGGGTAGATAATACATTATTTACGAGTCTGTATGCCTATCACAAACAAAAAGGAATTTAGTTTTCTTAGCCCTTTAAAACATGTATTTCCCAAAACTAGCTATAACCCATAGTAAAAAAAAAAAAAAAAAAAAAAAAGATCTTCAGCACAATGTGTATGATTACAGGTTTTTACAGGTTTTTACAGAGTATTTCAAATCTCAGCATACATAATGCATGAAATGCTTTTGAAACTAATTACAAAATCCACAGATACAGCATCCCCTTAAAGTCCAAGCTTTTATTCAGWTTCTTAAACAATTGTTAAAATATGTTGTTCATCAGAGTTAATGTGTAACGGTTAACCTGGTAAATGGTTCTCAACCTGAAAGACTGAAGTTTGCAGTGACAGAAGAAAGTATCACTTTGCAAATGCATGAAAATCGAGATACAGCTGATAATGTAGAAAATCACAGATAAACTGCATAGGAATATGGACTGAGAAATACTTTTAAAGTGGAATTTAAAATGTTTTAGGCTTAGTTCTATCATTCTCCATCTTGTATGCCTCTCTATTTTTGCTTATTTTATAAACAAAAAGAATTGTTCAAATTGTACTCATTTTTCAGTATGGATTGGAGAGGAAGCAGTATGGCCTGAGGAGTCAAACCTCATGCACATATTCCCAGTCCAAGCATGTTTCTGTCCAGAGATGTATAAACTGAATGTCAAATAATAGCACAAGAGTGGATAGAAATGAATTTTGGGGCGGCCTTCTCATTAGGGCACACATTTAGAAATAGCTACTGCAATTAAGAGACCAGAAACAATATGGCCCAAGATTTGAAAGTACTCCAACMTTTATGACCTGAAGAAATGTCTTGGCAAAATTAATATCACATTCACGAAGAGTAAAATCTGTATGACAAAGAAGGCAGAAGAGTTGTTTAAGCAGGACTGAATATATGGTTTCCTTCTCATTGCCTATCTGTAGAACTTAGGTGCCTAACTGGTAGCAGATGTTTCATGCTATCACAGGATAATATCAGGCAAAAGTAACTGGTCTTCTCTGTTAACTTTAAAGGGCACTACAGCAATGTCTTCAGACAACACATCTATTTTTAGACTAGTAAATATATAGACTATTCAAGACAAGTCAAGAACACTACCATAAGTAATTTCAAAACTGGATTTACTTTCATAAAATTCTGTGAAAGGTTAAATACTTTTCCACTTTTATGTTTAGACTTCTCTGTCTAGTCCCATTGTTTGTATCAAAGCATGTCCCTGTCCAGAAGAACCTCCTTTCCTATCAGGTAGAGCTAGTATATATTAAAGTATAGTCTAGATTATGTAAAAAACCACTGCATCCAGCAAGCAAAATATCTGGGGGTTTATAATCACATCTAATAGTCAAACTTATCCACTGACACTTAGATAAATGAAGAAGCAGGAATGGGKAAGGGAAAAGGAAAATTGAGAAGARAGGAGAARAGGAAGGAAAATTGAAGGTTGAGGGAGAGTCTCTGTTTCCATATTTGGATGTAAATTCTATCAAGCTTTTAAAAATGTGTGCTTTAGCAGAACCTGCTTTGTAGATAAAGATATAAAAGTTTGGTAGGATATGTAAGATACGCTGGACATACATTCTGGATGAAAATGTTATTAATAACAAAACACTACAAAGTAAATGATCCATGTAAGCTAATTTTTCCATCCCCTGCATCATTCCAGAAAAGTCAGAGCTGCCTCCATAAATACGAGGGTAGGTTATATCGAAGAACTGAATCTGAGCATCACTCTTCTCTCCTGACCGGTTCTAGAGACAAATGTAAAACTGAGAACTTATCATAGAAAATCAAACTTGTTTCATAACCCTTGTCYGCAGAAAATGGGAACAGATATAGTTAGAATCTTGAAACAATATGTAATGTATTGTATATTCAGTCTAAGGTGGGAAAACTGTTTGTACCATGACAACAATTTTTAGATGTGTCAAGACCTAGTAGATTAGTGTCCCAYTTATATCTCAAATCCTCACCCTCTTGCTAAATTCTTTACTTTTTAAAGGCTGCTTTCTTTTAACCTCCACAAACCACAGTATTACCAGAGATTACTTGCAGTCTATTATTATTATATACAGCAATTGTTACATTCTTTAATGCCTCTAAAATATACCACTTACTCCACATACATAAGTGTGTCAGACAAAGAAGGGTATCACTGTAAACATTTTCTCATGTATAATGCAATCAGCATCTTTCTGCCCTAAGTAAATTAATCTCTTGATGGTGCACAGTTCTGCCTATGTACTAACACAGGCAAATGAATCATGCAATATCTGAAAATGTTAAAAAAGGGAAAGAATATGAGGCCACTTGTAAATTTTGTTTGGTCAGTGAAAGAAAAATGTACAAACCAACTTACATCATAAATAATGATCATAAATAATGCTAATAATCTTATGTAAAGAGTGCCCCCTCAAATATATTTCTGTAATTTCTAAGTATAATTGATGTAGAAATACCTTAGCTTAATTAGTCCCTTATTCAAAAGTCCATAGCAATAACTAGAAACACCCACAGGGTTCTCTGAGTGAGAAAAAGAATGATTTTTTTATTGATAGCTGTATTGTAGACATATATTACTTGGACAGTTCAAAATGGTCAATTCTTTTTTATCTTAAGAAGTAGTACTTAGGATGAGCATTTCAAATGCAGAAAGATGTATACAACTCATTTATTTTTCTATTTAACAGAAAAAAAAGGAGGAAAATCTCAGCAAGTACTGATTCATACTCCTAAATGTACTTCTAGTTTGAATTTATTCTGTGATTTCACATTCATAAACAGTATCTACAGAAATTTCTTGTGAAAATAAATAAAGGGAAAATATAACATAATGGAGGTGAGTAAAAGTTGAAATCTTACTGAGGGAATTACCCAAACCACCACTCTTTAAGCATGTTTTCAGACAAAATATTTTGTTTAATACTCAACACTTACCATGAAATACAGAGAACACCTCCTTTCTCCCTTCCTCTAGCTGTGCTGTATAAATAGACGGTACTTATTACTGAGAATTTCTGTCCTTCAGTACCTCCCTTTTCCACTACAAATAGAAGATTATGTACTACTACTTGTGTCTATACCTGAAAAAGGAACTGTTTTGTCAACTCTAGTGTTAGCAAAGGCTTCTCTCCCTCTGCCCATCCAAATCTTATGAGCTGTCTGAACCATTCCCTATCAGACAAAATTCTGCGTGCAATGAGCCAGAGTTTTAGAAATACAGGGGAGAATCACAAGACTGTTTTTGGCATATCTCTTCTGGATGCTGTGCTAGACACCTACAGATGTTGTTGGAAGACACTACCTCCCTATAGTTTCATCCTAACACTGTATTCTGCACAGGCCTAGTGAAGTAAAATCAGCATTGTAAATTATAGATGAAAATTCAGGCTTTGATGTAGCTGGGATTTGCTCTGTTACTTACCTTGGAAATTAGAATCAAAGATTAAATTCCTACCAGGTGTTGACTAGCAGCAAACATAAACTGCAGTATGCTAATCAAAGCTTGGAAGAAAAAGACCCTCTATTACAGATAGAGTCTCTGTAAATTGCCTTCACAACTGTTCGGAATAAACAATTKCTATCCAGAAATTATAGAAGTACAGAATCAGAGAATCACAGACTGGTTGAGGTCAGATGAGGCCTCTAGAAATCATCTAGTCCAACCCCCCTGCTCCTACAGGGACRCCCAGAGCACGGGGCACAGGGCGGCATCCAGGCAGGTTTGGAAGATCTCCAGAGAAGGAGACGCCACAATCTCCCTGGGYAGCCTGTTCCAGGACTCTGTCACTCTCACAGTGAAGAAYAGCATATATGTGAATTTTTATAGTGAGATACCTGCCCAGAATGAAGGAATGAAGCCAACCCTAAACCCCATGGCTGAAAGTATTCCTAGTAATAGGAATGACCCAATTGTCAAAGCACRGTTAGAGTCGTCAAACAGAACCTTCATACTTTATACTATTGCAAARGGAAGCTGTATGCGTTCCCCAAAATGTCTTGGTCACATTTTTGAAATGTTCCTGTTTCCCATTTTCTGCAGCTCACACCAGCCATTTTCCAGGCAGGAGGTAATTTTGTGTATGCAGTCTGACAGCTTAGTGGCAGTAAAGATTGCATCAGTAGAAAATGAAATACATAGCTGTTAACAACCCGCTGTCAGAAGTTACATTCACCATCCATTATCTCTTCTAGTTGTCTCAGGCAGATACTGAGAAAGAGGCGGAATAGCAATGAATCTGGCAGCGAGGGGAAGCACTAGAGGCTGTCCTGCAGCCAGTCTGTCAGAAATGACCAGAGCCATCAGAAAAGGGACCCCCGATGAAAACAATCATGAGCAATCCATAGCAATCACARAAAGGAAACTGACCACTGGTTGCTATAGTATCATACAGCTAATGACAAAGAATATGGAACGCTTCTGGGAGGAATATCCTATTGCATCTTTGCATTARTTGCAATCTTACATCACTTACATCACTGGTTTTGGGAGTGAAGACAAATTTATATTTGAAGGATGGATTTCAGGCCTATATAGTAGCCTGAAGTAGCCCTGTATTCAGTAGCTGGATATGATATGACTTTTGCAGACTAAATATTGCAACAGACCTTAGGACACACTATTTGCAAACATAATTTCAATTAACCTATTCATGAGTCTGCTGAGGAAAGTATATTCACATTGCTGAGTATATTCCATAAAGCAACCATCTAAACTGGCTAAATGGAAAGCATATTGCTCTTTCTTTTTGAACATAACGTGCTTATAAGCACAGATATATTCATAAATGCCAATCTATCATTATATCCAAATTCTTTCTCATCACAATGACATGCAATTAATCAGAAATACTTTAAAAAGGAATCTTTTTCTTCATTTTCATTTTTTGTTTTATCTTGCTTTTCTAGTCTTGATAGAATCTGATGCTTAAGCAGGGAGTTCAATAATTTGAACTCTTATTAAATTCTACCATTTCCAATTGCAGTTAATCCTTTATCAGTGTGTCGTCTAAAAATCATCTATTTACAGGATAGCTCAAACTAATTCCTTAGTACAGATGAGGATTGAGTAGTTCAGGTTGACTGAAGGGGCATTTTTATATTGATGTGACATGTTAATCTAGATCACTTGCTTGAAGGACACCCTGTTTGCAGTTAAGAATGAGAAACAAAAATCTTGGAAAAAAAAATGCTTCTATTGTCAAAAGCATACACTGACAGTGGTCTCCATAATTATGCATCCACTGCATCAATTTGTGTGACTTAATCAGCACTAGAATTTCAGCTGCCATAATAAAATCTCATAGATGTTTTTACTGTACTTTATACTTTTAAATGAAGTAGCAGAAGAAAACATTTCCTGATTATACAGTATTAGTCATGTAAGAGATTTTACACTTTTATTCCTTTAGGTACAGTCAGAACCATTGACTCACAAACACTTCAGGTCTACACTGAACGTTATATAGCCCTTTTCTCTAATAATAAACTGGTATAAAGCACCCCAAACATCCCACTAATTTATACTATCACTACGGTCTTCCCTCGGAAAATTTACTTTAGCTGCTACTTGAAACTCCTCTGCATTACCAAACCTGAACGCAATTTTCTCAGTAGAAGTATGCCTTTATGTCTGGATGTAGCAGTACTTTACTCTTGTTCTGCTGGATGATTGTGAATTATATCTAGTCATAGTAATTGTTGCAGTTAAATCCTTGATGAGAGCGCAACCAGTGAGGAAATGTTAATTTTAAAAAGTGCGGATACATTTTGTTTGGAGCTTTCTTGATATGAGGGTAAACAGTGGCCTACTGACATTAGCAACACTGTCCTTGTGAGTACAGCACTCCCTTGAACAATGAAATGATTGTTATCACATAGGTCACATCTGCAGAATGGAAACCTACCAGACCATTAATTTGATGTAAACTAATCAGAAGCACTACAGTTCTTCATCCTCAGCAAGGACTTGCCATTACRAAGATGTTATTAACATACACAGCTCTTGTTTACAATTGTTGTTAAAATGTCAGTTAGACAAATCTGTCAGCCAGCTGCTTTACCCTTCTTTGCCTTTTGCTGTTGCTGCTGAGCTGCTGATGAAAAATGAAGAGTCATTCAGAGTAGACAAAGAAGAATATCTTATTGGTAAATAATTTATTTTATTTTAAGTGTAATACATGAATTTGGCTTGAATTTGTGTCAGCATCTACAAACGTGTTGAGATTTTGTGTTTGGCTATCCCAATTAAGGTCCAAAAGAGCAAAATTTATACTCTTGTAAAATTAGTAGTCTTTAGGTGGTGACATGACCTTTTGTCACACGAGGCACAAAGAACAGCATCACAGAATCACAGAATATTTAAGGTTGGAAGGGACCTCTAGATCATCTAGTCCAACCTTCCTGCTCCAGCAGGCACACATACAGCATGTGGCACAGGGCGGCATCCAGGTGGGTTTTGAAGACCTCCAGAGAAGGAGACTCCACAACCTCCCTGGGCAGCCTGTTCCACTGCTCTGTCACCCTMACAGTAAAGAAGTTCCTCCTCACCTGGAGAYGGAACTTCCTGTGCTCCAGCTTATGCCCATTACTCCTCGTCCTGTCGCTGGCCACCAGTGAAAACAGCCTGTCCCCTTCCTCCCTGCATTCTCCCTTCMTGAACTTATACATATTAATCATATCCCCTCTCAGCCTTCTCTTCTCCAGAGAAAACAGGCCCAGCTCACTCAGCCTCTCTTCATACRAGAGATGTTCCATTCCCTTAATCATCYTRGTTGCYCTTCTCTGGACCCTCTCCAGAAGCTCCACGTCCCTCCTATACTGGGGTGCCCAGAACTGCACACAGTACTCCAGGTGCGGCCTCACCAGAGCTGAGTAGAGGGGCAGAATCACCTCCCTTGACCTGCTGGCAACACTCCTCCTGATGCAGGCCAGGATCCCATTGGCCTTCTTGGCCACGAGGGCACACTGCTCACTCATGGGTAACTTGGTGTCAACCARGACTCCCAGGTCCCTCTCCGTGGAGSTGCTTTCCAGCAGGTCAACCCCTAATCTGTGCTGGTGCCTGGGGTTATTCCTCCSCAGGTGCAGGACCCTRCACTTGTCCTTATTGAACCTCATGAGGTTCCTCTCTGCCCAACTCACCAGCCTGTCCAGGTCYCTCTGGATGGCAGCACAGTCCTCCGGAGTGTCGGCCACTCCACCCAGCTTGGTGTCATCTGCAACAGGATTTCATGTAAATGATAATAAACAGATATTTTTATTATACTTACATAGAGAAGTATAGTATATTTACATATATAATATACTTATGTATAGAAGTATATAGTATATAGAAGTATACTTACATTCAGAATTATTATATTTACATMGAGAAGTAGAAGTGAACCTCAAGGTCTCACAGAAACTGACAGAAAGTTAATTAATTGAATTAAAAATAAAAATTACAGTGAGAATCACAGGGAAAGAGGTTTCTGGTGAAAGACAGTCTCTAAAATTAAGGCTAGTTCTACAGGGTAAATTTCAAGAGGTTGGTTCCAACTACAAGGATTGTTCTTGTTCCAAAGCTGAACCTACTACAGTAAATTCAGGAATATACTGTGATAATCAGAGAAATTTCTCTTTTAATAAGTACTATTATAGAGTCTCCTCTCAGCTTTTATTAAAAGTACAAGTCCACAATTTTACTGAAGGAAACAATGGTCCATTTATCTTTGGGAATTTAAGGAGGAAATAATCCTCTCGCTGTATTAAAATATAAAATATATAAGACTATCAGTTCCACTAAGACAAAAGAAAGCCTTCAAGATATACAAATAGTTATTTTCCTAATGAAGTCCAGCATATCGTGATTGACAGCATCCGAGTGAATAAGCCAGCATCTCCTTTCTCAGTGTGGCCTTTAACATATAGCTAAGAAAATTTAGGGGGTCATATTCAAAGCAAGTTCTTAATCTTAAGTTCTTCAGAAGTCATAGTTTACTTCAAGTGAGGTTTATAAATCTTCTGTTGTATTTGCTTGGAATATGGCTTGCTCTTTCAGAAGAAGAAAAACCTAATATAGGACTAATCTTTTATCAGAAAAACAAATTATTTAAAAGAAAGTAAAAGCTCTTAAACAAAATTTTACCTAAAAAAGAAAGTCACCGGTTTCTACAAATATCTGTTAAGATAGAATATTTTGAATTATTATTTTCTTTCTTACTAAGTCTTTATGAAGTAGTGCTATTAAGTCTGTGTTCCTACAACTGCATGAATGCCCAAGCTAGGTTGTGAATCCCTAAATATACTTTTATTTAGAGAATTGTTAACAGAAGTTACAATTAGTAGTCTTGTTAACAGAAGTTACAATTAGTTTTAGGAACTCTGTTTAATCACTTTAATAGTTTTGACATTCATATGTGCATACTACGTTCACTGATCACTGTATTGCATCTTCTATAGATATTTAGAAGGAAAACTTTTTTTTAARTTTTCTGTCATTTACACTCACTGGTGCTGGTACATGTTAAAAAACAGAAAGATAAAACCTAGAATAAAAGGTAAAAGAATATTTATGATAGCAAGAAGAAATATTGTCAGAACATATTCTTCACATAAAATCAGAATTGCCAAAGTTGAAATATGGTTCTTCCACTTTCAGTTCTCTGTAAATTTAATCATATTTATTGCTGTCAGATCCAAAATAGATACTTCTTCTTAATTTCAATCATGCAAGTAAAAAATTTTAAGCCGAATCCACTGCAAGACCTCCATGAATGATCAGTATCCTGCTGTTCTGTTTAGGATTAACAGATAGCTGAAGATAGYAAATCCTTCACTACTACCAATTCTGTCCTATGGACAAATAAAACATGTATATCAAATCATGAAAAGACTTGTCTATGTGATATGCAGAAGATTTCTGCTATAACTGCAGCTTTTCCTTATTCATTTCCTATATTTCTGGAATTGACTGATTTTTGAAATATTTAGCAGTGTGCCCTTAGACAGTTCACAAGTTTCTCCATTTTTCTTCCCAGATATTCACCCAGCCATTAGGCTTGGGTTTTGGGTAGCCTTTACTTTTTCTCTATGCATTCTCTTTCCACCTTTTTTTTTTTTTTTTTCAGATGTAGAGGCTTTTATCATCCGTTTCCTTCAAAACTAGTTTACAGCATGCTCGTTGACTCTGTGAAATGATGTTGAACCTGTTCTTCCTGTTCTCAGTGAGGTGTCCTCAAACCGTCTTTTCTTCTCAGGATGTTATTGCTTGGAAAAAGATGCTGTCACTGTGCTGTCAACACCATCTGTGAAGCCAGAACTGCATGGTTCCTCGGTGCTGCCCTTCAACTCTGCCTTGGGAAAGGAGGTATTAGTAAGAGCAATGCTCTCTCTGCCTCTGTGTGCTCACAGATCCCTTCCACTCTGCTCAGGATCACCAGGAATAAAAACAGAGGAGGCACCAGATTTGCCTTGACAAACCTTCAGTGAAACCTTGGAGTTTGATTCTGGGCAGGTATAGTGTCCATGATGTTCCAGGTAGCAACAAGGCAGATCAAGAGTCACTGCCTCCCTCAAAAGACCCTTTTGTTGAGATAGACTTTTCAACTTTGGCCATGTCTGGATGTAAAGAAGAGTGTAGATAAAGCTCTCTTCTCTCATGTAGTAGATGGTGGTTCTTTCTGCTCACAGCACAAAAATAATTCTTTTAATTCAAACATCTTCTAAGTGCACATATTGCCAAAGAATTGATTCCCAATACAGGTTCTGTTCTATTTCTTAATGCTAGCAAAATCCTACTGCTTGGTGCAGGATATTTTCATGAATAACTCATTTACAAAAAGAAAAAAAAAAAAGAGCATAGTCAGCCTCCTGAGAAAAGCAAACTGTCTTTTCTAATAGAGCTGTAGAGCTAGACTTTTAGATGTTTTGCATTTTCAACAGAGACTCTACACTAGGTGAGATGCTTATAATTGAAGAGTTAAAGTTTTACATGCAAATTTCTCAAAGAAAATAGTCATAAAAAATYGATGTTTTGAGATTATCATTGCAATGAGCATATGTTCAAGATCTGACCCTTTACAAACACATGCAGTGCAACATGTCTCCTTTATTGTTTTTCTTCTGTTTCTAAAAAATGTATAAGCTTACTAGATCTTGAAGAACAAAGATTCATCAGAAAAGGCCTGCCTAACTTTTACAACCTCCTTTCTGTTTGTCTAGTGTGAGAGTGCTCAAAATCACAAAATTTATATGTAAAATAAGACTTTGATCGATGCTACTAGCTTTTTCACAGGACTTTTTGAATGTCGGTAAGATTTCCAAAGATTTACAAAACAGTAGTGTAAATATCACAAAGGAGCTAGTGAGAAGAGATGTTCTTATACACAAAATACCCTCTTCTGAACTACTGCATAAATTACAGCTTGGCGCATGGTGAAATAAAGTCCACTTATTTTGTCAATGATTGTTCTTGTGAATGCACAGGATACTAAGCCATAATTTTAGTCCTACTGTACGAGTATATATTTATGCACATTTGTACAGCAGAACAAATTGCAGTGCTTGCTACTTCTGCACATCTTTGCCACATGTCTTAGGAAAGAACTATGTTGCTTTAATTGAAAAGGCACAATTTTTATGCCAGTTCTCCTTAGGAAATGGTGGTGATTTTGCTACATAAAAAAAAATCTGGAGATTTCTGTGTTCTCCTGTTGCAGCCCCAGTACTGGAGGCTGACGGCCAGACCAGAACTTCATTAGGTGATTCACTACTCTTTCCTCCCATGCTACTTCTGTCCTGCCTGGCAGTCTGTAATGTTGTTATGCTGATGCTTTTAGATGCAAAAACTGTTTGTCTGAGGTAGCTTCTACACTTAAGCCAATTGTATGAGCCATCAGAGGGGGCATTCAAGAAAATAACAGAAGCCACTGGTGATATTTTAGTCTTGCATAGCCTATGTTTGCTTCATATCTTGTATGTGCCAAGTATTGCCAAGGTAGTAGAAAAGATTAATCAAGACAAGTCAAAAGATTAAAAGAAGACGAAGTGTGAAGCAGCTTTGGAAAACAGTTTGGGAGATCTTKCTATGTTATGTTACAAGATGCATAGGAAAAAAAGAGAAAAGTTATTCAACAACAGCAAAATTAATGAAGCCTCTTTCCTTCTGAATTCATATCCTAGAAAATTCCTATCAATCTCCTTTTATCACTCTCCTATAAAAYTTCTCTGCCCTATTCCTGCTGCATAGTAAATATGATTTTTGACATTAGTGGTAACCTTGTCTTTATATTGATCTAGTACTGACCTAACAGTGCAGGGTCCCTAGACCGTGTGAAGAGTAAGTTATTTYAGCTTATTTAGCTGTGATAGCAGCTATCTCGCAGGAAGATAAGTATGACCTAAGTTTCTTTTTTTTTTCTTTTCCACTTACAGAGAACACAAGCAGTTGTTCTGGGTGGACCAAGCCATCTCCTAAGGAAAAACAAGGAGAAAACCGTCATAATTAACGGCACACCTCTCTCAAGCTGATGCCCAGGACACTGATGAATCTCTGCAACCCMCACCCCAAGTAAAATGTGAACCTCTGGGCCTGGGGAACAACTGAAGAACAAGAATGACACTTGAGAAATGGGGCAGATACTAGGAAGGCTTTATGTACACTATTTTAACTTTATTGTTGATTTTTTTCTGCATTAATTTAGCAAATATATGGGGTGTATTTTTATAATTAGACTAGAAATGTGGTGTTTTGAGCCAATACTGAAGGTAAATGGGAAGGTGAAGTGCTTATGACATTTTCTGAGACACTTTCTTTATCTTCCTGATATTAATCACACTGATTACAGCAGTGATGACATTTGTTCTACCATTTTCTAGCAAGCATATTGTAAAGATGAAAGCAAGAGACTTTGAATCAATATGATAATTATACAATAAGTTTCCAAATTAAGTCAAGTAATATCTATTGCTTTCAACTCCCTTTGCTCATTTTGAGATTTTGCTTCTCCTCCATTTATACCAGAAGATATATATTCCAAACTTGACAGAGCTTTGTGAATGGCAGGAAACCTTTATGGGTAAAATTCTTCACTCTTTGACAAAAAAAAATAAATAAATAAATAAAAGCATGACAAAACAAAACAAAACAAAACCTATTTTAGGTCATATGAGATCTAAATGCTGAGTATAAAATATCACCTCTTCATTTGTCATTTTCTGACTGCACCATGACCTATTCAAAAGCATCATGTAAATGTTATTTACTACACTGCTGTAGATCATTCATGGACTACTAAGAGGACGGTAAATTATAAATGCATCATCATCATTGGTAAATGACACTATTTAACTCAAGCTTAACATTTTCTTGTCCCATCAAATGAGAAACAAAATTAACTCAATTCCTATTGATCCAGGAACTGTTACAACCAACATAAACTGCCTTGTTAATAAATAAGTATCCTCATCATTATTCTGGTGACTCTGAATAAAAGAAAATCCTATTCTACAGAAACTAGAAGTGATGTACAAGTAGATGTTCAGACTACAGATGGCTAGAATAGGTAAATCTGAAATACAGCTGGTTCCATTTCTGTATACATTCTCTCAAATCTGTGGACCAGGAGTAATTTGCTCCTATATGTAATACAGCTGTATGTATGTCCACTTCACATGACCTAAGAAACAAGTCTGTGGTGGAAATCATGCACCTAGTGTTTCCTAAATTTGAAGAATAAATAGTGATATTACTTGTTTTCCTCCTCTTCTCAACATAGCAACATTTAAAAAAAAAATCCTAGGTATTTTTCCTTCATCAGTGTTAATCAATCTTATTTCTTTATTATCAACATACCAGCAGATATTTATTTACATACAAATCATGCTCTGTACACCCAGCACCTTGACCTTTTCTGTTCTCTCCCCTTCCTTCCTTCCTTCCTTCCTTCCTTCCTTCCTTCCTTCCTTCCTTCCTTCCTTCCTTCCTTCCTTCCTTCCTTCCTTCCTTCCTTCCTTCCT